>NC_090442.1:111058623-111366540 GCF_031143425.1 Pleurodeles waltl
TAAGCGAGCCTATGGCCGCCATGAGGCAAAGCAGATACACAAAAGGAAACAGAAGTTCGCTCGCAGTGAATTGTATCAGCAAAAGTGCAATTATCCAAGTAACAGGGTCAATGTCATGCAAAGCACCGGACTACTGCCCAGAGAGATCGCGCTGACTACAAATTAAAGAGAAAAAGTAGTCCAGAAACCATTCCGAGAACATGGAGCCTCGTATATTTTCAGTAGTTTGCCGGTGCACTCGAGGCGGGCTAAACATCAGAAAAGGCATGACGTATGCATGCCTTTCACTAATTTAATCAAGTGAATTTTAAAAGACAAACCCACGAACCAACCAAATTGATGGGCGTGGTTGAAAGCCCACAGAGAGATTACACCAGGACAGAGCTCTTTGCGCTCGACCCTAAAAATCCTTGTTGATCTGAGTGAACTATTGTCCTGATTGTGAGCTTGGCGGTCGGAAAACCCGACAACCAGATCACTGGTGAGGAGACATCCACAGAGCTAGCCGTCTCCCCACCAGCCCCATTACGAGTTTTCCACTGGGTTAACAGGCAGAAACCAAGGTTTCCGCCTGTCAGCCTGGTGGAAAACATGCAGTGGCATTGGACTCGAGCAGCACTGGACACAGGGGGCATTCTGACTGTGCTGGGGAGGGGGAGCCCCAGCGCTGCTCACGACAATGCTGTGGGAAGTGCAGGGGCCCCCCTTTGGTTCACAGCAACCTTCAGAAAACCTCAGACCCCCACCCCACCTTTCAAAAGAAATAAGTGCCATGGGTTAGTGCTACTCATTTGTTTGCTACCAGTGAGTGTCCTCTTGTATGTTTACTGGCTAATGCAAGGATTGTGTGTGATATGCTGTGTGCAATGCCATGTACAAAGTGCATGTATCCAAAATCAAACTCCATATGATATACAAGCATATGGACAGTAAAGTAGAGGTTGGGTCCAGGATTTGCATTTGCATCTGACAAATTTCAAGGGGGTTCAGATTGCTATCACTGAGGGCCCACAGATTTGCTGGTATGACCAAAAAGCAATGACCACAGTGGCAGGATCTGTGAAGGTATGTGGTAGTAGAATCATTACTCAACATGACAGGACACTGTATACCTGAGAAAAGCTTTTCATATGCAGAGATAGGCTGTTGTTACTCATGGTGCAATCTATGTCTGATGTATCTTGCTAGCCCACACATGGTGTATGAGTCAAAACACAGTGATGACAGTAGGAATATGTGCCAGAAGTACATGGTCCTACACATCTATGCAGGGTGGCAATACGTTGTTCACAGAACATGTTATTGCTGTGTGTGCCACAGGAACATCACAGTAATTCATGTTCTTCCAGGACTGAGGACTGTGTGAATAAGGCCCTAAGATCAGCAGGGCAGTGGTCAAAATACCACACTTGAAATTGCAGTTGAATTACACAAATGTGGTGTGATGCCCCATACTCTATGTTGTATGTAGAAACATTGCCATCACTGTTATCTTCATAGATCTGGAAATGTGTGTTAAACTAGAGAGATGTCCATACAATATTCTCATACGAGATGCCAAACTTCAATTCAACTTCAGATAATGCTGGCCCTGATAGTCTACAGGATGTTATGCAAACAGGGTCACACAATTAACAGCCCTAGCAGTTCCAAGATCCCTGTGCAGATTAGATGTATGGCATGCATGCATGCATGCACCTACATATCAAATGGCTGTGCTGGTGTGCAACAAGGTGACGTGAATTTTGGAGACATATGTACAGGCAATGGGCTGCATAGTGGGACACTTCCAGTTACTCAGGTAATCTGCAAGAGGTCATGGCACAGCCCATCACATACTGACTTGAGCGGATATGGGAGTAGCCTCATGCATCTATGTGTGATGTGAGTGAGCTATCCACCCTCAATTCTCTCATATGATACCTGCAACATGTAGAGTCCATGTAGCAGTGTGTCTAGATATGTGCCCTTGCCATATCAGGCACATAATGTTCTGAGGCAATGCATCTAACTTGCAGTCCTTGCTCAGATGACTTTGGTACACATCAATGTATCTAAGGGCAATGGCTTATGCAGAAGATACATTGATGAGCAATGCAACATGATGAGTCTCTGGTTGCAGGGAGAGGCGAATCTTGATGAGAGCACGGTACAATAGACATGTCTCTTGCCATGTTCCTATGTGTGGATGCCTCCCATCGCCAACATCGGGCCCTCCCTCTCAAATGAGTGGTTTGTCCTGTGACACAGCCATTCCATTCTGAGGACTTACATCCTAGATTAGTGTGCATATGCCCATGTGAGACCGAGTAGCTACATGGTGCAAGGATGCCTGCATTGGAGCTAGGCAGCAGTTTGTGCACCATCGTTGATGAAAGTACAGGGATGCATTGAATTTCAGTGAATACGACACATCCTTGCACTTTATAAATGGTGCAGCAAGCTGGCTGGCTGTGCTGCACTGCGTCATTTCCATGAGGTGATGGTTCTGGACTGGGATGTGCTAATTGTGGTAGGTCAGTGTGAATTACAGGTCTTTGCTGTCTAACCATAAGTGTGCCAGCATACTATCATTTGGCCTGTAGACAGTGGGTTTTAGCACTGGGACATGAATGCCTCCCCCTTTTGACATTGCATAGTTACCACATTGCCCCCCGCTGATACTTGCCCTGTAATTGTTTTAGTTTGTCATATGCTGCACTGTCATGTCCTGGAACTCTTGTCATCAACTCCCCAGGGATGACAGCTGCCACCATCGCCTCCAAATCTTCCAGGGGCTCTTGAGGTGATAAACTTCCACCTCTGGTCTGCAATACTGCCTTGAGGCTGGCCAGTTTCCCCTTTGTTCTGCTGTTGGATACTGGCCCTCTATGTAGTGTACAAAAACCAAGTACGCTATGCAGATGTTCCGAAAAACCACGTTAGACTTCAGGGGTAAAAACCAGACCACCTAATGCTCTAATTTTTAAGGTAGCTGGTCGAGCAGTTAGGCTAATCCAGGAGATGTGCTAAGTATTTGCTTTAGTGGCAGCTGGATGGAACCAGCCAGCAACTCTGCCAGTTAGGGTTAGCTTTTGCAGGGGGCACCTCTAAGGTGGCCCCTGGGTACAATTAAGGTTAAATCCAATACTGGCACCAGTTTGGATTTAATATTCTGAGTTGTTCGATAACAAACAACCCAGGGTGCAGAGTCGCCATTATGTAGCTGGGGAACTCGTGTTTGACCAGTGCCAGTACATAAATTAAAATGGCTGCTCTGTTCACTCATCATGTCCTAGGTTTAGCAAGGACACAGTGGGGTGCATATTGCTCATGCAGCTATGCCCTCACATATAGTATGGTTCACCCTGCCTTTGGGCTGAAAGGCCTGCTAGAGGGGTGACTAACCCGACTAACCCATAATATATGCAGTGTATGGTGTACAGGGCACACAGAGAGTGTGCCATGTGGAATTTATCCTTTTAGGGTTGCCCCAGTACACTGAGTCTGCAATGACAATACTGGATGCAACTGGGTGCAGGGCCTATGGGGGTGGCACAATCAGTGCTGCTGCCCCCAGGGGCGTACTCTAAATATCTTTTGCCCTGGGTACAGAGGTAATCATTTACTAGGGACTTACAGGGGTATTTAAGAGCATAACCAATTGTGACAAGCATCACAATAGTTTTAGAGAAAGAGATCTGGCCCAGGGAACCTGTTTAGCAGGGGCCCTGGGCACTATCAACTTATAGAACACATCAACATCAGGCAAAAAGTGGGGGCTAACCATGCAAAAAGAGGGCTCCTCTCACACTACACCCCAAACGAAAGAGGATGAGACTACCCTATAAGAACCTGGAGAGGCCATCTGCATTGGCATGGGCAGTCCCAGGTCTGTGTTCCACTTTAAAGTCCATTCCCTGTAGGTAGATGTACCACCTAAGCAGTTTGGGATTTTCACTTTTCATTTGTTGGAGCGACCTGAGAGGCCTGTGGCCAGTTTGAACACTGAAGTGAGAGCCAAACAAGTATGGCCTCAACTTTTTCAAGATCCAAACCACAGCAAAGGCTTCCCTCTCTATGGCACTCAATTTATGTTCCCTAGGGAGTAGCTTCTTGCTAATAAAAGCAACTGGCTGGTCATGTCCATCATCCTTCCTTTGGGAGAGGACTGATCCTATCCCCAACTCTAAAGCATCTGTCTGGACTATGAATTCCCTTGAATGGTCTGGTGCTTGAAGTACTGGAGCAGAGCACATGACTTTCTTCAGAGTGTCAAAGGCCTCTGGACAACTCACTGTCCAGTTGTTCTTTCTGGGCATATTCTTGGAGGTAAGCTCTGTGAAGGGGGCAACTATGGTGCCATAATCCTTCACAAACCTCCTATAATATCCAGTCAAGCCAAGGAATGCCTTGACGTGGGTCCGGGTTGTAGGAGCTTCCAAAGCCAGAATAGTCTGAATCTTAGGTTTTAGAGGTTGTACTTGGCCTCCACCAACCAGGTGGCCCAGGTACACAACTTTTGCCTGCCCTATCTGGCACTTACTTGCCTTGATGGTGAGGCCTGCCTTCTGCAGGGCCTCAAGGACCTTTCCCCGGTGGATCAGGTGATCCTGCCAAGTGGAACTATACACAGCTATATCATCTAAGTAAGCTGCACTAAAACTTTCCAGCCCAGCAAGGACTTGGTTCACCAACCTCTGGAAGGTGGCAGGTGCATTCTTGAGTCCAAAAGGCATTACAGTGAACTGATAATGCCCACTAGGAGTAGAGAATGCTGACCTCTTTTTTGCTCCTGGAGTCAGGCCAATCTGCCAGTACCTGATGTTGATTCAAAAGTACTCAGATATTTGGCTGCCCCTGGTCTTTCTATGAGTTCATCAGCTCTTGGAATTGGGTGTGCATCAGTTTTGGTTACTGAGTTGAGGCCCCTGTAGTCCACACAGTACCACATTTCTTTCTTGTCACCCTTGGAGTGGGGTTTGGGGACTAACACTACTGGGCTGGCCCAGGGGCTCTGTGAGGGTTCAATTACACCCAAATCCAGCATATTCTTGACTTCAGCTTCTATGCTTTCTCTGACATGGTCAGACTGTCTGTAAATTTTCTTCTTGGCAGGCAGGCTGTTACCAGTGTCCACATCATGGGTACACCAGTTTGTCTGCTCAGGGGTCGGTGAGAATAGTCCAGCATACTGGTTTAGCACTTTCCTGCAATCAGTCTGCTGTTGTCCTGAGAGGGTGTCTGATAAGATCACTCCATCTACAGAACTATCTTGTGGATTGCTGGAGAGGAGATCAGGGAGAGGTTCACTCTCATCTTCCTGTCCCTCATCTTTGACCATGAGCATGGTCACATCAGCTCTGTCAAAGTAGGGTTTTAGGCGGTTGACATGAATGATCCTTTTGGGGTTTTTGCAACTGCTCAGGTCTACTAGATAAGTGACCTCCTCTTTCCTTTCAAGAATGGGATAAAGCCCAAACCACTTGTCCTGGAGGGGCCTTGGAGCAACAGGCTCCAACACCCAAACTTTCTGCCCTGGTTGGAACTCCACCATAGCAGCTTTTTGGTCATACCAAAGATTTTGAAGTTCTTGGCTGGCCTGAAGATTTTTGATGACTTTCTCCATGTACTTAGCCATTCTGGAGCATAGGCCAAGCACATAGTCTACAATGTCCTGTTTGGGCTCTTTAAGGGGTCTCTCCCAGACTTCCCTTACAAGACTCAGGTGGTCACTACAACCCTGGCGGACGGTGTTAAAGCAGCGGTAAGACCGCCAACAGGCCGGCGGTAAAAAGTTTGCAATTATGACCGTGGCGGAAACCACCAACAAAGACAGCCACATTAACACTCAGACCGCCATGGCGGTACAAACAAACAGCTCGGCGGTCACCGCCAACAGACAGGCGGAGGACAATGTACCGCCCACACTATTATGACAGGCCAATCCGCCACCTTTTCTGGGGCGGATTCACCGCAGATAAAAACGTGGCAGAAACAGGCATTATGAAGGAAAAACGCTCACCTCTACACACTCCACGAGGAACGACGACACCATGGAGCCGGAACTCCATATTCTTCCTGCGCTAGTCTTCCTGCTCCTGTACCAGGAGCACCAACGCCGGTGGTGAAAACCACGGTGAGTACTGCACCTACGACATAGGGGAGGGGGCAGGCAAAAAACAGGGACACACACGCAACACCCCAACCCCCACCCGCACCTTCACCCACTACAACACACACACCAATGCATGTCCAAACATTACAGTAACACCCCCCAACCGCCCCCGGAAGAATGCAAAGACAAAAGGAAATGAGTGTAACCATTGTAATATATCAAAATTCAGTTAGCAAATATATACATATATACACTATTAACAAAATATACACCACGATTAGTAGTCCAGGTATTGCACCATTCATAGACCGTGGACCACTGGGCCCAAAATGCATGGGCGAGGCCCACACAAGATACCCAAACATGACGGAGAGAACACTGCTGGGGCATCAGATAGAAATACAACAGGCACCTCAGGGGGAAGGGAAGGGGGGGCACCTCAGCCGCATGAGTGCACGACACCAGATCCACGAGGGGGCTCCATGCCCATTGATGTATCCTGGGGAGTGCAAAGCCACAGTCTCTCAAGTCTCTCCAGTGGGTGGTTTGCACACTGTACCATTCTGGGAAGTGCAAAACCACAGTCTCTCAAGTCTCTCCAGTGGGTGGTTTGCCCACTGTACCATCCTGGGGAGTGCAAAGCCACAGTCTCTCAAGTCTCTCCAGTGGGTGGTTTGCCCACTGTAACATCCTGGGGAGTGCAAAGCCAGTCTCTCAAGTCTCTCCAGTGGGTGGTTTGCCCACTGTACCATCATGGGGAGTGCAAAGCCACAGTCTCTCAAGTCTCTCCGGTGGGTGGTTTGCCCACTGTACCATCCTGGGGAGTGCAAAGCCACAGTCTCTCAAGTCTCTCCAGTGTGTGGTTTGCCCACTGTACCATCCTGGGGAGTGCAAAGCCACAGTCTCTAAAGTGGATAACAGTCTCCACTGGTTCTGGAGGGGGACGGGTGCCCAGAGTGCTTCATCCTGTGCAGGACAGACGGAGTGGATGCATGTCTCCAATGGTTAAGGAGGGGGACTGGTGCCCAGAGTGCATCACTCACCCCCTGACGGACCCAGTTGCGTCACTGCCCCTGCCGCTCATGGGCTAGCGGTGCTTGAGTTGGCGGTCCTTGCCCTGTTCAGCGGTGCTTGCCCTGTTCAGCGGTGCTTGACTTGGCAGTGCTTGCCCTGTTCAGCTGTGCTTGAGTTGGCGGTCCTTGCCCTGTTCAGCGGTGCTTGCCCTGTTCAGCGGTGCTTGACTTGGCGGTCCTTGCCCTATTCAGCGGTGCTTGCCCTGTTCAGCGGTGCTTGACTTGGCGGTCCTTGCCCTGTGCCGCGGTGCTTGCCCTGTTCAGCGGTGCTTGACTTGGCGGTCCTTGCCCTGTTCAGCGGTGCTTGCCCTGTTCAGCAGTGCTTGAGTTGGCGGTCCTTGCCCTGTTCAGCGGTGCTTGACTTGGCGGTGCTTGCCCTGTTCAGCGGTGCTTGACTTGGCGGTCCTTGCCCTGTTTAGCGTTGCTTCCCCTGTTCAGCGGTGCTTGAGTTGGCGGTCCTTGCCCTGCTCAGCGGTGCTTGCCCTGTTCAGCGGTGCTTGACTTGGCGGTGCTTGCCCTGTTCAGCGGTGCTTGACTTGGCGGTCCTTGCCCTGTTCAGCGGTGCTTGACTTGGCGGTCCTTGCCCTGTTCAGCAGTGCTTGCCCTGTTCAGCGGTGCTTGAGTTGGCGGTGCTTGCCCTGTTCAGCGGTGCTTGAGTTGGTGGTCCTTGCCCTGTTCAGCGGTGCTTGTCCTGTTCAGCGGTGCTTGAGTTGGCGGTCCTTGCCCTGTTCAGCGGTGCTTGCTCTGTTCAGTGGTGCTTGACTTGGCGGTCCTTGCCCTGTGCAACGGTGCTTGACTTGGCGATCCTTCTTTGCCCAGCTGGGCTGGGGCTGGCGGTCCTTCATTGATCAGATGGGCTGTGGCTGGCGGGGGCCTCCTGGGTAGCTGAGCTGTGGCTGGCGGGGCCCTCCTGGGCAGCTGGGCTGTGGCTGGCGGGGTCCTCCTGGGCAGCTGGGCTGTGGCTGGTGGGGCCCTCCTGGACAGCGACGATGGGGCTGGCGGTGGCGTCCTGGCCAGCGACGATGGGGCTGGCAGGGCCCTCCTGGGCAGCGACGATGGGGCTGGCGGGGCTCTCCTGGGCAGCGACGATGGGGCTGGCGGGGCACTCCTGGGCAGCGATGATGGGGCTGTCGGTGGCCTCCTGGCCAGCGGGGATGATGGCGCTCTTCCCCGCCGTGCTGCTCCTCCCAGACTTTGCGGATTACTTCGGCCCCTTCCCCACCTTGGAAGGAGTCACAGCTGAGTCCACATTCCCCCCGGGACCCTTGTAAGTGGCTTGGGTGGCTGAAGTCTTACCCCTCTCCCGCCGGGCGCTGGCCAACTTCTGGTGCTTCACAGGGGGGGGACTGGCTGTGCTCTGGCTCCGTGATACACTGGCTGGCCTGGTGGCCGGTGCACTCCACATACAGGCACCACTGGTCCCGAAGATTTTGTGGCTGAGGTGCTAGTACGGGACCTATAAGTTGGACGGGGGTGGTGGGAAATAGGTTAAGGGCGGACAGGAAAAGTTGTTTGGAGACACTGGGACGAGTAGCTGGAGGGGGTTTGGGAGTGGAGGAAGAGGTGGTGGTTGTAGGAGGTGTAACTTTTGTGGCTTTGGGTGCAGGTGCATGCACTGGAGGCTGTTGTGAGGTGGATGTATGTTGGGTGGGTGTGTGCCTGCGTTTTTTGTATCTTGGGAGGGGGCATCACAGACACACTGGGAGTGGACACAGGGAACGTGTGAATGGTAGTGGGGGTGGTGACTGTACGTGAGCGGGTGTGGTGGTGGGTGTGCTGGTGCGGGACGTAGTGGCTGTAGTGGTAGTGCATGCAGCTGTGAGTGTAGGCGAGACTGGGAGGGAGGAGGGAGACGAGGAGGTGAGGGACACAGTGGAGGCAGTGGATGTTGGTGTGTCTGTATGAGTGTGATGCTTGCGTGAGTGCCTGTGGGATGTGTGGTGCTTATGTTTGCCTGAGCTTCCCTTGTGTGATGAGGTGTGTGCAGGCTGGTCTGATGGTGTGCTTGGGATAGGCAGAGGTACAGGGTATTGGGCCTGGGTGGAGGAAGTTGGAGGGGGAGGCTAGACACAGGGACAATGGCTGCCATCAGTGCTGAGGCCAGAGTTTGAAAGGTTCGATGAAGGGCAGCCTGACCAGAATGAATGCCCTCCAGGAATGCATTGGTTTGTTGCAACTCCCTTTCTACACCCTGGATGGCATTCAAAATGGTAGACTGCCCAACAGTGAGGGACCTGAGGAGGTCAATGGCCTCCTCACTGAGGGCAGCAGAGGTGACAGGGGCAGGGGCTGAGGTGCCTGGGGCGATGGTCATGCCCACCCTCCTGGGTGAGCGGGCACGGGGCACACGCTGAGGGGCTGCTGGGAGGGCGGTACTGGCAGGGGGGTGGCGGCTGTACCTGTAGTAGTGGGGGGCACAGATGTTGCCGCCACCACAAGGGAGCTCCCATCGGAGGACAAGTCAGTGTCGCTGGTTTCAGCTCCTGTCACCGCCGTGGTGCTCCCCTCGCCCTCCGTCCCACTGGTGTATTCTGAGTCCATAGTGTGGCCCTCCATGGCCATTTGGGACGCAGCTCCCTCGTGCTCCGGTGCCACTGCTCCTCCGCCTGATGATGCTAATGCACACAAGAACAAGGAGACTGAAAAAAAGGGGGGGGAACAGAAGAAAGACAGGTTGAGTGCATGGATTACCACTACCGTTGGCGGACAAGACAGACACAACAGCCCCCTACACTACGTCGTGCTGTTGGGTTCTACAGTGCAATTCCTGGGAAATGGCCTACAAGGCTATGGACGACATCTGCACACATAGACGACACAGGTGCATGAATACCTGTACTTGGCACTCTACAGAGGTGGGGTGGGGGGCCACAGGGCCATGCCTCACAAAGGGGCCTAGCCTACGGAACTCGCCCTGGCCTAGGGAAACCCACAGCCTTCCTCCCCCACCCAGACCCTTCCACTGCGCTCAAAGTCAGTAGAATGAGAGTGTACTCACCCCCTTGTGTCTGCTGTGATGCCCTCAAGCGCCCATCCAAATCCGGGTAGGGCACCGCCAGGATCCGGAACATCAGGGGGGTCATGGTTCGACGGGCACCCCTCCCACGTTGGGAGGCCATCCCCAGCTGATCCTCCGCCGTCTTCTTGCTCCAGCGGCGAATGTCCTCCCATCTCTTCCGGCAGTGGGTGCTCCGTCTGTGGTGGACCCCCAGGGTCCGGACGTCCTTGGCGATGGCACGCCAAATATCCTTTTTCTGGTGGGCGCTGACCTACATGAAATGTACAGGGGAAGAAGAGAAGTCATTACCAACTGCGCCGTCAAAGTGAGTGGCCCCCCATCCCTACCCTTGCCATGTGGCACATGCACCCACCGTCTTTCATGCACTCAGAACTCTGGCCCTTTCCGTCTTACAACCAGCCCTCTCCACACACGCATAGCCCATACAACATGCCCCCTGTGTACTTACCTGTTGGTCTGGAGGACCATAGAGTAGCGTGTACTGGAGGAAGACCCCGGGGCCCTTTCCCCAGACGCACGAGCCATTGTATCTTCCAGACCGAGGTCACAGCAGCACTTGCAATGTAGGTCCTCTCCTGTCGAAGATCAGGTATCGAGTGATTCAACAGCTAGAAAATGGCGGTCACGTCCGCGGCGATGCGTACCATCACCACCGGCATACATCGTCATTGGCTCCTGGGACCCATAGGGACCAATGTTAACCAATGCAGCATTGCGCCGCGGTCTTTAACCGCCTACCGCGATGGTGTACAACGCCAGCGCAGTTACCTCACATCCCATTGTCCCACTTTAGAGGTCAGGCAGCCGCCATTTCAGGGGCCCACATGGCCTAATTACCAACTGCGTCACACATACCTAGGCCTACTCTCAACACACATACAGGCCAGATTTTGTGTATGAATCGTGTTCTGTGTAGACAGTGGGTACATACCTCTGACTTGTTTGACTCTCTGGTCGCTGTTGTCCTTCATAGGCACCGTCCGCTGGGACATGTGAGGAGATGGCGGAATCCTCCAGTGTACTGACCGCTGGTGGACCTGTCGACAATGGAGGAAAGAAATCTGATAATCACCTACAGGTTTGACCGTGCCACAATCCAGGAACTGTGTACCCAGTTAGAGCCAGACCTGATGTCAGCAATCTGCCATCCCACAAGAATCCCCCCTCAAGTGCAGGTGCTATCAGTGCTCCATTTCCTTGCAAGTGGGTCTTTTCAAACAACTGTGGCCATGGCATCAGGGATGTCCCAGCCTATGTTTTCCAACGTATTGTCCAGAGTGTTGTCTGCCCTGCTGAAACACATGTGGAGCTACATCGTTTTCCCTCAGGTGGAGGACTTGCCTACAGTGAAAGGTGACTTCTATGCCCTTGGACATATCCCCAACATCATAGGTGCCATTGATAGGACTCATGTGGCTTTGGTTCCCCCCCCCCCACAGGAGTGAACAGGTGTACAGGAACCAGAAGAGTTATCATTCCATGAATGTACAGATGGTATGTTTGGCCGACCAGTACATCTCCCATGTGAATGCCATGTTCCCTGGCTCAGTGCATGACGCCTACATCCTGCGGAATAGCAGCATCCCTTATGTGATGGGTCAACTCCAGAGGTACCGTGTGTGGCTATTAGGTGACTCTGGTTATCCCAACCTGTTATGGCTACTGACCCAAGTGAGGAATCCCAGGGCAGAGGAACGCTACAATGAGGCCCATGGGAGTACTAGGAGGGTGATCGAGCGGACCTTTGGCCTCCTGAAGGCCAGGTTCAGGTGCCTCCATATGAAAGGTGGATCCCTATTCTATTCACCAAAGAAGGTGTGCCAGATCATCGTGGCCTGCTGTATGCTTCACAACTTGGCTTCGCGACGCCAGGTGCCTTTTCTGCAGGAGGATGGTCCAGATGGCGGTGTTGTGGCAGCTGTGGAGCCTGTGAACAGTGATGAGGAGGAAGCAGAGGAAGAAGACATTGACAACAGGGACTCAGTCATCCAGCAATATTTCCAGTGAAACACAGGTGAGAATACATTCCTGCCTACTACAAGTACTTTTACACTTCTACCTCTATCCTGTCTGTCGATTTCACCCAGTGTATGGTCACTGAGTTGTCACTTTCCCTTACGGTTTCACAGGTGTGTGTCCCAACGTGTGTCATCTGCTTAGATTCCTCAGGGACTAGAGCTGTGTGACACAGGTATGTTGACATTACTATTTCCTGAAAATGTTGTCACTGTAATTGCAAATACACTATTTCAAAATCACAGACAGACTCCAGATCTTTTGGTGCTTTAGGTGTGTTTATTTACATAAAAAATATTGGAGGGGGAAGTTAAATGGTGAGGGGTGATGGCGGAGGAGTGTCCATGGCAGAGTCCAGTCTATTTGTCTCATAAGTGCATTGCCCATATGGGCATAGGAAGTGGAGCTGGGGCAGTTTCAATATGGACAGGGTGACAAAGTGGGACAGTGGGTTGACAATCAGGGTGGTCTCATTTCTTGGCGGGGGTCTTGGCATCGTGCTCTGTCTTGTTCCTGGATCTCAGGGACCCTTTGCGGGGTGGTTCTCCATCTGCAGGGGGTGGGGTGCTGGTGTGGTGGTCCTGTGGCGGTGCCTCCTGTCCACTAGCGCCGGCGGAGGTGGTGGGCAGTTCATCGTCCACGCTAGTGTCAGGGGCCCCTTGGAGTGCCACAGTGTCCCTCCTGGTGTTGAGTAGTTCCTTCAGCACCCCTACGATGGTGCCCAGGGTGGAGCTGATGGTTCTGAGTTCCTCCCTCAACCCCAAATACTGTTCCTCCTGCATGCGCTGGGTCTCCTGAAACTTGACCAGGACCGTTGCCATTGTCTCCTGGGAGTGGTGGTATGCTCCCATGATGGAGGAGAGGGCCTCGTAGAGAGTGGGTTCCCTTGGCCTGTCCGCCCCCTGTTGCACAGCAGCCCTCCCAGTTCCCCTGTGTTCCTGGGCCTCCGTCCCCCGGACCGTGTGCCCACTACCACTGCCCACAGGTCCCTGTTGTTGTTGGGGTGGTGGGTTATCCTGGGTTCCCTGTAGTGGTGGGCACACAGCTGATTGACGTGTCCTGGGGACGGAGGTATGGGCCCTCTGGATGGGTGCTGTGCTGGTGTTACCAGAGGGGGGAAGTTCTGTGGTGGCATGTGCCTGTGTGAGGGGAATCGACTGTCCCGAGGCCCACGATGGTCCGGGCTGGTCACCTAGATCCAGTTGGACAGAGCTGCTTTTGCTATCATCACTGTGGGCCTCTTCTGTGGGTGGGGTGGAGATGTCTGGACCCTCCTGTCTGGTGACGTTGGGTAGTGGTCCTGCAGGGGTGGAAAAGCATGATTATTGCATCTCTGTGTGTCATGGTGTGCAATGGGTGGGTGACCGTGTACCCCAGTGCTGGCATTCCTGTGTGGGGGCTTGTGTGATAATGGTTTAGGGGTTGTATGGGTATGTGCAGTGGGCATGCTTTAGTGATGGGTGTCCATGCTTTGTTGTTGCATGCAGTGCTTGGTGTAGGGATGGGTGGTTTGTGATATTGGTACATTTGTAAGGAGTTGGAGTGATAGGGGTGGGGACGAGGGTGGGGGTATGTGATAGAATGCAGGTAGGGTGGGGGATGTAATAGTAAAGCTTTGACTTACCAGAGTCCATTACTCCACCGACTCCTGCGAGGCCCTCAGGATGCAGTATAGCCAAGACCTGCTCCTCCCATGTTGTTAGTTGTGGGGGAGGAGGTGGGGGTCCGCCGCCAGTCCACTGAACCGCCTGGTGGTGTCTTGAGACCATGGAATGCACCTTCCCCCGTAGGTCGTTCCACCTCTTCCTGATGTCGTCCCGATTTCTTGGGTGCTGTCCCACTGCGTTGACCCTGTTGACTATTCTTCACCATAGCTCCATCTTCCTTGCAATTGAGGTGTGCTGCACCTGTGCTCCAAATAGCTGTGGCTCTACCCTGACGATTTCCTCCACCATGACCCTGAGCTCCACCTCCGAGAACCTGGGGTGTCTTTGCCATGCCATGGGGTGGTGTAGGTGATGTGTGGGGTGGGGTGTGTGGTGATAAGTGTGGTGATGTGTAGTGGTGTGTGGTGTTTTGTGCATGGAAGTTGTGTGGGTGATGGTGTTGTGTGCCTGTGACTGCTAGTTTGTGGATGGTGGTGTCTCTCTCTGGCCTTCTCTCTGTAATAGTGCTCATAGGGGTTTATGGGTGATGTGGGTGTGTGTTTTATATAGTATTGGGTGTGTGGGAGTGGTGTGTGTATGTGTATCAGGTGTGTGTATTTCGAATTGTCCAATGTGGCAGTGTTTTGTATGTGTGTGTGTATTTTGAGCGCAGCGGTGTGTACCGCCAATGGAATACTGCGGTTGAAAGAACGCCGCGTGGATTCATGTGTCGTGATAGTGTGGGCGTATTTCTGTTGGCGTGATAATGGAGGTTTTGTTTTCGCCAGTTTATCACTGACCTTTGGTGTGGCGGACTTGTGTTGGTGTCTGATTTTTGTCGGATTTCGAGATGTGGGTCATAATAGCTGTGGCGGAATTCCACAGCCGCGGCGGTGTGTTGGCGGTCTTCTGCACGGCGGTAAGCGGCTTTTACCACCAATGTTGTAATGACCCCCTCAGTGTTCCCCTAACAGGATGCCCAAACAAAAGTACAAAGGGTGAAAAACCTACTCCCTTTTGTGGCACTTGCCTGTAGGCAAAGAGCAGGCAAGGGAGTAGGACATCCCATCTCCTTCTGAGTTTTTCAGGGAGTCCTCCAATCATGCCTTTTAGGGTCTGGATGAACCTTGCTACCAGCCCATTGGTCTGTGGATGGTATGGGGTAGTGAATTTATAGTTCACTCCACATTCCTGCCACATATGTTTTAAGTATGCAGACTTAACTTTTGACCCCCTGACTGATACTACCTCCTTAGGGAACCCCACCCTGGTAAAGATACCTAAGAGGGCTTTGGCCACTGCATGTGCAGTGATGGTCCTAAGAGGAATAACCTCAGGATACCTAGTGGCATGATCCACTACCACTAAGATGTATCTATGTCCTGATGCTGTTGGAGGGTCAAGGGGGCCAACAATGTCAACCACGACCCTCACAAAGGGAACCCCAACCACAGGCATTGGAATTAAAGGATCCTTTAAGTGCCCACCTGCTTTGCCACTGGTTTGGCAGCAGGGACAGGACTGGCAAAAGTCCTTCACTTATTGGGACATACCCGACCAGTAGAAGTGGTTAACCAACCTACACCATGTTTTGTTCTGACCCAGATGCCCTGCTAGGGGGATGTCATGGGCTAAAATGAGAAGGAAGTCTCTGAACTTCTGGGGCACTACCACCCTTCTGGTTGAACCAGGCTTGAGGTCTCTGGCCTCACTGTACAGGAGACCCACCTCCCAGTGGACCCTGTGGGTACCACTGACATTTCCTAGCTCCTCCTGAGCAGCTTGCTGTCTCAGGCCTTCAAGAGTGGGACACTCTCTTTGTCTCTGGTACGAATCTTCCTTAGATGGTCCCCCTGGACCCAAGAGCTCTGGGTGGTAAGGCCCAACCTCCTCAGGCTCAGTTCCCTCTAAGGTGGGTGACCCATCTCCTCTTGAGGATAGGGGTCCTGTTGTGGAATCTGTTGTGAAGCTGGTCCCCCACTCTTCTTGCCTTTTCTCTTGGGAGGCTGTTCCACTATTTCAGGATCCAGCTCTCTTTTTTCTCTCTGAAGTTTGCTCTGTGCCCTAGTCTTGACACAAGCCGCTCAGGGATTCCAAGCATTGCTGCATGGGTCTTTAGCTCTACTTTAGCACAAGGGGAATGTTCCAGATCATTACCAAGTAGGCAATCTACAGGGATGGATGAGGACACAACCACTTCTTTCTGCCCTGCTGCTCCTCCCCATTCAAAGTTTACCATAGCCATGGGGTGGAACTTGGTCTCATTGTCAGCACTGGTGACAGGATAAGACCACCCTACTAGGAACTGAGTTGTGGGGACCAGGTGCTGAGACACCATAGTGATGCTAGCCTCTGTATCCCTCAAAGCTTCTGTTTTCTCTCCATTAATCACAGGGTGCTGTCTACATTGGGACATATTACTTGGCCAAGCAGCACAGGATAATCCTACCCCACCCTCGGCAGTGACTAAGGTTGCCCCTATGAGAACACTGACATGGTCAGGCCACACCTCTGACTCTATCTGGATATTGGCAACTTCATTTACTGCAGGTTGACTAGAGGCATTATTTTTGTTTTCACAGACAGTCTCTCCAGTCCGGTGCCCTTTTGTCTTACAGTCTGAGCACCAAGCCTTGTTGGGGCCAAAGTGTTTCCCTTTGTACCCTCCCCTAGACTGTGAGTAGTCTCTGGGTCCACCCTCCTGTGAAGATTTTGGGGGGGGTTGAGAAGACTCTTTGTTGTTTTTACCCGGGCTCCCATCTTTTCCATGGGGGGGGGCTTTTTGCCCTCTTTCTTTTGGCCTCCCCCACCATTGGTAGTTTTGGTAACCCTTGTTTTGACCCAGAGGTCTGCCTTTCTCCCCAACTCTTGAGGGGAAAGTGGACTCAGGTCTACCAGATGTTGATGTAGTCTATCAATGGAACAATTGTTCAACAGATGCTCTTTCATAAATATATTATACAGCCCATCATAATCTTGTACCTTGTTCCCAGCTAACCAACCACCCAGCATTTTTACTGAATAGTCCACAAAGTCAACCCAGGATTGGCTCTGGGATTTTCGAGCCTCCCTGAACTTCATCCTGTACACTTCAGTTGTAAATCCAAAGGCCTCAATTAGGGTACCCTTCATGAGGTCATAGGATTTAGAATCTGCCTCATTCAGTGTCAGGAGCCTATCCCTGCACTTTCCTGAGAATAACTCCCACATCAGTGTGCCCCAGTGTTTCCATTCAATTTCCCACCCAGTACAGGCTCTTTCAAAGGCAGAAAACCATTTCACTATATCATCCCCTTCAGTGAAGGGAGGGACAACTCCTATTGGGAGTTTATTGTTGAAAGGCTTTTATTTCAACACTTATATGCTGCCACCAGAAATGGGTGCCAAGCCCAACTCTTTTCTCTTTTGTTCTATCTCCAAAAGCTGACTTTCTAAAGCCAGTCTTTTGGCCAGCCTGGCAAATTCCAGGTCTGTTTCTGTGGGTGCTATAGAGCTTGTGTGAGAAGAGGAGCTACCCTCATCTTCATTTGCCACAGGATCTTCATCCACCTCAGAGTCATCATCATCATCAGCTGGGGGATGATCTTTTTCATACTCGGCAACCAGAACCCTAAGTTTCTCTTTCTTGGGGCTTTTTCCAGTTTTAATTTTGTAAAGTCTGAAGAGTTTCCTTAATTGGTCATAGCTATATGACTCATAAGGTTCCAGGTTGAGCTCCTGGTTTCTGGACTCTGAATCAGACATTTTTATCTTACTAAAGTTGGGACCATTTTGGAGTTCAGAACTCCCCTTTTTGGATAACCAACTAAAGCAAAGACTTCTAAACTTTTTCTATAGTTGTAGGGACCCAGCCAGGGCCCTAACAATTACTTTTAAAAATTTGTGAAAAATATTAGTCACTTAGAAAAATCAAAAACAATTATCCAAAAGACAATTTGGAAAGTTATTCATGTGTTGACACAATTGTAAAAGTGGTATCAGCAAACACAAAGTCTTTATCCCACCGCTGATACACGAAATGTTGGAGGCTGGCCCTCTATGTAGTGTACAAAAACCAAGTACACTATGCAGAGGGTCCGAAAAATCACACGTTAGTCTTCAGGGGTAAAAATCAGACCACCTAATGCTCTAATTTTTAAGGTAGTTGGTCGAGCAGTTAGGCTAATCCAGGAGATGTGCTAAATATTTGCTGTACTCACAAATCCAATCATGCACCACACACTCAATGAATGACTCGAGACCAGAATTTATAAAAATACTTCATACTTTTATATAATTCTTAAGACCAAAATATTTAGAATAGGTTAAGTACATTTCTTGTTATGACTTTCTAAAGTTTTAGCAAAGTTAATCTTTCTGTGTGTTACACACCACTGGAATCAATGGGCAGTCACTTTTAAAAATGCATTAAAAATCGTACAGTTGAGTTACCAGTCTCTTCTTTTGCAGGATAGTCACATAGGTTGGTGGGCACCTTGTGCCAGCTGGAGAGCTTCAGGCAGCTCCCAGTTTCGGCGGGAGCAGCATTGGCAAAGTTCTTGGCACAGGGCCACCTGGATGGGCAACTTGGAAAAGGAGCTGGTTTTCACATTCAAAGTGGTGCCTGGGGGTCCCCTTTGGCTGTCAAGGTCACAAGGGTTTGGGAACCTGGGGCACACAGCAGAACCTGCGATGCAAGGTCCAGGGCGGCCAGGTGCAGGGAGTTTTGGAGGTCATGGATGCTGTGCGCAACAGAGTCCTCTGGAGCTGAAGGTAAGTCTCTTTGGGGGTCACTTGCAGGAAAACAGGGGCACTCTGGTCAGAGGTCCGGGGCGTTCCTAAAGTCCGGGCTTTCTCCTGATCCTTTGTTAGCTCTGGGGGAGCTGGTTTTCTCCTGGCCTGATGTCAACTGACCAGGACCCAGTGTATTGCTCTATCTCGACCACCAGGGGTTGCAGCCCCACCAAACTTGGTACAGGTGGGGGGCACTCCCGTACGGTTGTCTGTGTGTCATTGGGTCCAGCTGTGACTTCTGGACGCAGAGATATCGGCGATTCAGTGAAGTGTCCTTCACTGGTTTCTTGGTCTTTTGCAGTTTACTTGCTTTCCTTGAGTGATGCCTTCACTCAGGAGGGAGATCTGGGGTGATCCTTGAAGCCTGGAGGTCCCCTGGGTTTCTTGGGGTCAGTCCAGTGTTCAGTTTCTTCAATGTCACAATTGTCGGGACTCTGGTGCTGCAAGCAGGGGTCTTTGTGCCTCATCTAGTGCAGCAGGTCCTCAGTTTTCGTCCTGGTGGTTTCCCTGGTGCTGGTTTTCTTCTCTTCTTGGAATCTTCTTCAAGTCCTTTTCGAATCCTTTTCAAATCTAAATACTTGGTCTAGGAGAGCCCCCTAAATACTGAATTTACTGGGCAATTTAGGGGGAACCTGGTAGTGTCCATTGGGGCACTTATCCTTGGATGGCTACACCCACTATAGTGACCACTTCCTGTAGGAAGGGTCACTTCCATAAACCTCATTGGCTGCTTCTCTCTATTCCAATCTGAATCAGAGGGTCCACTTCGCATGCAAGACCTTAGGGGTGGTGCATGTTCTGTGAGGCCACTCCTCCTACCCTTTGTCTGGTTTCCCACCTTTGCTCCTGCCAAAAGTGGGAGTTTGCAAAGGGGGAAGCCCTCTGCTGCTAGCAGCAGGCCTGGAAGGTCGAGTTTCAGGGGCTGTGGCCCTTTGAAGCTCACCGCCAGGGTGTTGCACATTCCTGAGGAAGGGGGTGTTAGCTCCTCCACCCAGGAGGGCATTGTCTTACAAACCAGAGAGCCAGGGCTCTCCCCCCAGGTTTGTATATTGGCTGTCTGGAGTGGCAGCTGGATGGAACCAGCCAGCAACTCTGCCAGTTAGGTTTAGCTTTTGCAAGGTCACCTTTAAGGTGGCTCCTGTGTAGATTTAAGGTTAAATCCAATACTGGCACCAGTTTGGATTTAATATTCTGAGTTGTTTAATACCAAACAACCCAGGGTGCAGAGTGGCCGTTATGTAGCTGGGGAACTCATGTTTGACGCCGAGTACATACATTAAAATGTCTGCTCTGTTCACTCACCATGTCCCGGGTCTAGCAAGGACACAGTGGGGGCATATTGCTCACGCAGCTATGCCCTCACATATAGCATTGTGCACCCTGCATTTGGGCTGAAAGGCCTGCTAGAGGGGTGACTTACCCATAATATATGCAGTGTATGGTGGACAGGGCACACAGAGAGTGTGCCATGTTGAATTTATCCTTTTAGGGTTGCCCCAGTACACTGAGCCTGCAATGGCGATGCTGGGTGCAACTGGGTGCAGGGCCCTTGGGTGTGGCACAATCAGTGCTGCTGCCCCTAGGGGCCTCCTCTAAATATCTCTTGCTTTGGGTACAGGGGTACACATTTACTAGGGACTTTCAGGGGTATTTAAAAGCATAACCAATTGTGCCAAGCATCACAACAGTTTTATGGAAAGATCTGGCCCAGGGAACCTGTTTAGCAGGGGCCCTGGGCACTACCAACTTCTAGAACACATCAACATCAGGCAAAAAGTGGGGGCTAACCATGCAAAAAGAGGGCTCCTCTCACACAATAATGCCAGCACTTCTTGCAGTCAATGACTGTCCTCTTCACCTCTGTGAGTTTGTCCACAATGGACTGCCATATGGCCTCTTTCCTCCCTATCAGCAATTTGGAGGTGACAAAGAGCTGTTGTTGGTGCTCCATCACCTCAGTGATCAGCACGTTGTTCTCCTCTTCCCCTTCTCCTCAGAGTCTATCTGGACATCCTGGCTGGTCCTGGGGTTGTTGAGGTTGTCCTGCGGTCCCTGGTTTCAAGGGGTCTCTATATCTCCTTCTGCAGTGCCTCCTGTTAGGTTTTGTTTTTTAGATGCAGAATTTTCCGACTGTTTTTTGATCCTTTAAGATACAAAAAAGTGACGCTAGGATTGGTTGCATCAGATTACGTGCCGCAAATGTCAGTGTCAGGCTAGCGTCACTTTTGCAGCACTAGCGTCATTTTTTTGTGATGCGGCACAAAGTACGTTCGATGCAAGCATGTCCTTAGGATCTGTTGTACCAGAGAGTTAAAAATGTTGGCACATTGCTGTGCTGCGGCAGCAATCCATCATTTCTTGTAAATGAGGCCCTTAGTTCTATGTTGTCCAAAAGCCAGATGCAGTGTGCATGCCCCCCCCTAGCTTGGTTAAGGTAAAAACATCAAGTACAAGTTTTGCATTTTGCCATTTACTCAAATATTCAGCATTCTACTTACATGCAGAGATGGATTCCAAGATGACTTCTTCCAAATGTGAGCAGCTTAGTCAGTGCAGTTTTTGTATTATTTCCGACACTTGGGGCCCTTCTTGTATAATGGAATAAAACAAACTCATCCAGAGCTCGAAAAAGTTGGATAATTGCCTTTGTTTTGAAATTTCACGAGAAATGTATGCAGAATGTATAACAGAGTTGTCCTACAGGATTTCTGATCTGTATTGTAGCCAAAATATGTTCAGTTTGGCAGGCCAAATAGGCTGGTATGGCAAGTTTAGCAGCAGCAGACACCCCTAAGATGCAGCCGGGAAAAATGTCAGGAGAGATTGGGAAATGACAGCAGGGAAGCTCCAAAGGGAATACTCCGTTGAGTAATGTGGGAAATGTCCTGGGGTGTGAGGAGTCATGCTGGGCGTAGTAGGTAACACGCACCTCTGTGCGTTTCCTCCTCTTGCCTGTTCGCTGATGTCAGAGGACAAATATAGATATTTTATTATGACAGCAGTTTTTCCAGAGTCAATTTAAGAAGGACCAGGGCACAGAAGTACCTTCCTTGTCGCTCCGGCAGAAGTTGTCCCCCGTTTTCCATGGAGATCCAGACGTAGTCGACACAACACCCTGCGGCAGCAGTGGAAGAAGGAGGCAAATAAACTGCATTGAAGGGAAGCCATTTTGTAAAAGCGGTATCAGAGCACGAGACAGAAAGAGGTACAGCACCAGCAAAGAACAGCATATTCTGGGAGACAGCAACGCTATTGTCTATTATCTGTTAAATAGATCGGAAACCATGCTGTGCTGCATGCTCTTGATACGTGAATGATGTTTCAGTATGGTGTCGGTTTGTGTGTTCTGGTCATATGTGCTTTGTTTGCCAGGTTTTATGATTTGGATATCCCTGAGCTTGTTTATATGTATTTTTCAATGAGTAACAGCTTATGTGTCTCATAGTCTGAGTGCTAGAATGACCTTTCCTAAGTGCCAAGTGACCCCTTGCATAGTTGTGTATCTTTCTACAAGTAGTTTTTGAGGTCTGAGTGAGTGCCTGGGGTGGGATGTTCTGTCTCAGTCGTTTATGGCTATTACTACTGAGTACTTGTGCTATGTACTTTAGGAGAAATATTGCAGAAGGTTTTCTTTTATGGTACGTGGGGGCATAAATACTCTATTTGCACTGAAATAGCGTCATTTTTTAACGTTATTTCAGCACAAACTTAACTCCATATTTATATTTTGACACTAGACCCGTCTAGTGTCAAAATATTGGAGTTAAAGTAATTTTTTGTCTGCGGGGAAACTACCTTGCGTCAATGAGATGCAAGGTGGGCGTGGAGAACCCAAAGGGAATTAAAGGTTCAAAATGTGTCAACGAATAAACTTGGGGAGTGTCTTTACTGGATTCAAGATGTACATTAGACACTCAAAAAAAGACACATGAACTAATAAAGTATACTGTAACAGGACTGGCTCAGAACCTCCAAGGGACATTAGCAGCAAGAGGGAAGGCATAAATAATTGTAGTAATTGGCTTTCAGTGGCCTTGTAGTAGGTTGCTTTAAGTGGGCTTGTAGATATTGATCTGCAGTGTGTGCCGCCAGACCGTCATAAAAGTGATGTTCCGGTGGCACAGAGGGGCTTCTAAATAATCCCCTTATTCTCCATACTTTCAAGACATCCACCACACTGTGCCTAGAGGCCATCCATCGCTCTAACCTTTGGCAGCGCTTGCAGGACAATTCTGCAAGTACTGGCAAATCCAACAGCGGGCATCTTCAAAAGTTATTTTGTATATTTTCAAGATGACTACCATGATATGCCTAGATGCAACATGACAGCCGTATTGTAACTCTATAATAACATTAGTTTATGGTAAGGGCGAGATTTAAGAAAAGTGGTGCTACACTCAGTGCATCGCCACTTTTCAAGCACCCCTTAGCGCCCCCCTACCGCCACCATGTGTGCACCGTATTTAAAATACGGCACATCATGGCAAAGGGTAGGGGGCAATAACATCAGAATTCTTGACGCTATTGATGTACTGTTCAGGGTTAGCCCCAAACCTTTGCCGCTAACCCTGAACAGAACATTGGTGCCCTTTATAAATAATGGTGTGCCCCCTTTTAACGCCTGCTGTGAGCAGGCATTAAAAATGCTGCCCAAAATGGTGCAAATAAATCTTTTATAATTCCCCCTTGCATACATTATGCCTGGTGCAGGCATAATGTAGCGCAAGGGGATACAAAGTGGCACAATATATGCATTATGCCAGTTTGTGAATCTGGGGCAACGATTTTGGGCTCGTTGGGACACATTTGCGTAGAATAAAAATTAAGGTAATGTGGCACACGCAGGCGCTGGTCCCTCTAATATCTGGGCCTACATGTTAAGCTGTTCCAAACTGTTAAAATGTTTCATCTAGATGCAATGTCACAGCTATCTTGGAAGTTTCTAGAATGTGTTTCAAGATGTGGCAATGAGATATGGCCTAACTGCCAACTTTGGAAAGGACGAACCTAGTTAAGATTCTGGTGTTGGGTCAAAATCTTGTGAATCAGAACGACTCAGAAGAAATCTCTCTGTGCCTTAAAAAAATAATTTGACTTTGTGTAATGTAATCTGGTGCTTAAGTAAGCACTCTAACTCCCCTGGGCCATGTTTGCACTATACATAAAACTGCAAAAACAGATAAAGAAAAAAAGATTAGTAACCACCACTATTGACTTTGCCAATGCTTCTGTCACAATTCTACATGCATTGGAGAAGCCAGAAGTGGCATCAAATTGTCATTGGCAAAGAAAGCACCGTTTGCTTTTCCAATGCTTGTCTGAAGTGTCAGAAAAGAACTTCTTACTTTACAGTCCCACCTCTTATTTTGACAAATGTTCTCAGATAACTGGCTATTAAAAATCACAAACAGAAAGGATGTTCTGTATAAAATGTCAATAGCAATCTGCCGTTAACCACTGTGTTTAGGAATCCATTGGCTAGTGGCAGAACTATGGCAGGCCCTCTTCTAAGTCAGTCCACGTTCATATCTTCTTTGTATCTCATCCTTTTCTCAAGCTTTTTGCACAAACTATGCATTATTGAAAGTTATGTTATTGAAAGGTAAATTCTTGCAACTAAAAACATTTTATCTTCTTTCCCAATAGGACACAACCATGGCAGCCTTGGAAAATATTTCCTATGTCACCATCGGTGCTCTATATTTAAATCAGACAGAGAAAAACAATACAGTAAATGAGTCTCACACGAGTTTCATCATTGCAGCTGGATTCATTTTGTTTACCTCCTTCATTGGGATTCTTGGGAACAGTTTGGTCTTCTGGTATCTATCTTTTAAAATCAAAAGGACCAAGTATACCACATACATCATCAACCTTGCTGTTGCTGACCTAATCTACCTCATCTTCATGTCTGTTGTGATGTCTATCGCAATCCTTCGTTATTTGAAACAAAACATAGCAGCGGACCCAAAGAAAGTAATATTTGGACTGGAGATCTTACTCGACTTTGGACAGTATGCAGATATGTTTCTTCTGACTGCCGTTAGTGTGGAGAGATGTATGGCCATCTATTACCCCATGTGGTATCGTTACAGGCGGCCAAAGTTCCAGTCCTTGCTTGTGTGTGTCATATGTTGGGGTCTTTCAATGCTTGCGACTCTGGTGGACAACATCGGTTGTCCCGTAGAGCTATTTGGTACAGTGGGGGCGCGGTGTACAGCAGTCCACACATTTTTATCAGTGTTGGTTTTCTTGCTGATTATACCCACTATGGTGATATCCAGCCTGATTATGCTAATCATACTTAAAAAACCCTCAAAGCAAGAACATCCACCAAAGCTTGTCATTGTCATTGTGGCAACAGTCATTGTCTTTCTCATTTCAGTAGCACCCGTGAGAGTTTTGTGGTTGCTACTATACCTGCAGATCTTGCCAGAAGGTTTCTCTTCTGCTGCTTTCTTCTATGCAGTTTACATATGTATCTCAATCAATAGCACTGTCAACCCCTTCATCTACTTTCTGGTGGGAACGCAGAAAATGCATGGAGCTTGGAACTTCCTAGAGAAAGCTCTGAAGAAGGTTTTTGGAGAAGAGGAAGGGGAAAAAGGAGTGACAAAGCACCATGAAGAGGGAAGCACTAAGGAGTCGAACATCAGTTAGACTGGACTTTCTGTTTATTTCCTAATGATGGATAAGTGGATATACACAGTTGAAGTAACAGACAAGACATTCTGCGATCTTCCTCGTAATTGATACACTGATGTGGTGTATTTTCATCGTCTCATCATAAGGCCCATTCTCTATATGGAGGAGACTGGCAAGTTCCTTTGGTTCTCAGGCAAAAGGCATCTGGTATAGGTACATATGTTGTGTCTCCCGAGGAGAGTAAGAAGACAATCAGAATCCTTAGTAAATAAAAATATACTGTATGTATGAGAGTGAGCAGGAGAGGGGATACAAAAGCACGATCATCACCATCCGAACCTTACCCTTGCCTGGTAAAACAGTAACATACTGGAATGCAAAGAAAGTACGATTTGTGCATGAAGGGAACAGAACTAATAATTGCTCTAAATTATTGTTAGGAACAGACTCTCTTCTGAGTGGACATTAGAAGGCAGCTGTGGAAGAAGATCTAGAGACCTGAGTAGACAAAACCATCAATCAGAGGCCAAGTTTCTTTGTCTAGTGCATAAGTGTATACATAATAGAGCTCCTACTTTTTTGCAAAATAAGTTCTTGAACAACAGCACTCCATGAACCCTTTGTTCATCTAAACTAAGCCTGCTCTTTCCAGCTTGTGATATGTCAACCAGGCAAGTTGGTATGTCTCTTGCATCTAAGAGGCCTGGGTTTTAGAAGACCATGTCAGATACATTTCAGCTAAAGATTAAATGGAGCATCTCTACTTAGTGCTCCTTTAGAACCCACTGGAAATTCATAAGAATTATGTAGCGCTTTTATTGCTGCCATAAATCGGTAGGGGAAGCCAGGTGCCGATTTTATGCTCCATAAATATTGCCATTTGACTAACAAAATACCTCCTCTCTCTCTGTAGCAAGGCACGATTGCATTCATGCTTCTTTATTTGTAAAGTCAACACGTGCAAGTTGTTATTAAATATTCTTTCTAATATATCATTATTGTATAACTCATTGATGATCTGAGTGGACTACATATGAACAGTATACATTCGGGGGTGACCAGCCAAGTCGATAACATATATCTTTCTATGACAATTTTACAATGAAATAGGATATTCTGATGAATTGGGTGATTTACTGAATATTGCAAATGTTGCTTTCTGCTACGAAGCCAGATTCAAGCCTTGGTGGGTACTTCCCAGGGCAAAGTAGCACAAAAGGGGCCCTAAATGTGTTCATAATACGGGTCGCCGTGCGCTCTATAAATCCTACAGTATATTACAGTAAAACATGGCAGACTAACAGCAGTGGACAATTTGAAATTACATTTTTCCACTTCTATGTTGCCTTTCAGGTTCTCCTTGCTTATTGACACATTTGTACTATGCTACATATTTATACAAGATACATAATTCAAATTCGTATTACCTAGAGGTTCATCATACAATGTCTTGAAACAAGGTGTTAAAATCTTTCGAATGTCCTAATATGTAGTGTTATTTGTTCACTGTGGGAAACGGCCTAAACTGTGCGGGCTCAGCCATGCATGCCGTCTGTCCGCAAGCGGAACAACGCTTGCCTGAACCACGCATATGCCTTAACCACGCATATGCGTTGTTGAGGCAGTGGTCTAGCTGGGCAGATGGCCGGGCAGGGATCAGGAGCAGGGAGAAGAAAGAATGGGAGAGGTAAGTGGGGCTGGGTTTGGTGTGGTGGGTTGTTTTCCGAGATGGGGGTGGTTTTCAGGCTCAGGGGGGGGGGGGGGGGGGGATTTGGTGTAGGTTTTTTGATTGAGGGCTCAGGCCAGGGGGGTGGGCTAGTTTTTTCATTTGGAGACCCGGTGGGGGGTGGGGGGTCAGGGTAGTTAGGGGAATGGGATGTTTTTAAGGGTGGTTGGTTTTTAGGCTGAGGGTGGGGGGGGTCGTCTAGTTTTTGGGATTTTGGAATGAGGGTAGGGGGGATCGGGGCAGAAGGGCCGGTGGGTGGGTGTTTGGGGTCATTGTTTGGATTTAGAGCTCAGGGCGGGGGGTTGGGGTAATTTTAAGGGCAGGAGCTAGGAGGGGGTCTGGGTAGTTTTAAGGTCAGGGGCGGGGTGGATTGAAGGTCAGGGGTATCTGGTGTTATGGTGCTGGGCAGGGGGAAATTTACCGCACACATTTCGTTACCACATATGCGTAAATTCGTTGTGAAGGCATGTGTGGTAAAGGCACAGTCATAGTTCTGACCACGTTATTCAGGCATGCGTTGTTTAGGCATGCGTGGCTGTGTCATGTAACCATTCCCTGCTTGTTTAAAATACTCAATTTTACTTTGTTTAAAAGTGGTTTGTCACAACAGAAACTTTTCTCTTCATACACAGCACTTTTACTCATACTAAGGTCAAATATCCACTGGGCACAGTAATTCTGGTCAGTTAACCTCTCAAAAGTGGATATTTAATTTCCAGATTTTCTTTGTCAAGAGTTTTCTAACAAGTGCAATACCCAGAACCTCTAGTCATGCAGGCATTCAGAGAAAAGGAAAGCTAATGGTGCACACGAGCATTGGCACCACTAGGAGGGATGCTTCTCAGCACCCAAGTATGGATGCACTGCACAAGGCGCATGGCTGTATTCTAGGAGCTACATTTCTTATGAAGCTAAAGAACTCTCATGACGGCGATGGCCATTTGAAAGTTATCAAACACAAATTCCTCCTGGTACAGACCTTCCTCGTTAAGGAATCGAGGTACACTGTTGCTGAAGCCAGGACCTTATGACTAGAGTTCATAGAAACTCAAGTCCAAGAAAAATACAGAGAAGTATTCTATTTGAATAAAATTGTATTATTGAAACAAACTTCCATTGTCAAAGTACTGTTTCAGAGATACCGTTAAAGCAGTATATACTCATATTTTCTTTTGCTCCTTGTTTAGGAATCTATGGGGCAAATTTAGAAGAAACTGGTGCATCAGCATTGATGCACCAGTTTACTTGCATCACCCTTGCCCCACCTAAGGGCACCGTGGGTGTTCCGTATTTAAAATAAGGCTCACTATGGCACACGTTAGGCCAATAGTGTCAACATTTTCAACGCTATTGTGGCGCTTTGCTGCACTAGTGTCAAAAATGTTCACGCTAATACAGAAAAAGTGCAGAGAGGCCCATCGATTTCAAAAGGTGCCTCTATTTAAGGCTTGCTCTTAGCAAGCATTAAAAATGACAAAAAATTGCGCAGTAAAACCTTGTAGATTTCACTGCACTATTTTTTCAGGCCTCCCTGTGCCGGAACGTCCCGTTTGCATACATTATGCCACGTGCAGACATAATGTGGCGCACAGGGGTGCACAGTGGCGCAATGCATGCATGGCGCAACTTTGTAAATCTGGCACAGCAAAAATGCCTTCCTAATGCCACATTAGTGTAAAGAAAATGATGCTAATGTTGCGCAAGGAGGCACTAGGAACTTGTAAATATGCCCCTTTGTGTGTAACAAGAAGTATTCTCTTTTCTTAAAAATCCTTTTTATTCTATTTCTCATATTCCAAATGTTGTATTATAGTAGAGTTGTGAGGTTAGGGAAGTGATGATTTGATCTTAATGTGAAGTACAAAGTTTTCATGACTGCTTGTTATCTTACAGTTTCAGATCACAAACTAAAATATATGTTCGAACCAGAGAGTTTCTTCTCACAATTAGAGGGTGGTTGCATTCAACAGAAAAGTGAGTGAGTTTATGACAAAACTTTCATGTCATTGATTACCAATCTATGATTTATGTTTCAACTTGCAAAATGTCAGAGTCTAATATGACAAGATATTCTAAAGGTATATCATTTCATAAAGCAAGTGTTAGTGCAATGCACTGATAAGGCACTTGCTCTCGATTTTGAATATCCTCTCTGACCAAGTAGACGTCAGTGCCCAGCAGTGGAATGAGTTAGAGTGGCTATATACAGGCTCTTTGGGACCGATTTACTAAAAAAGTGGTGCAGCGTGGTGCTGTGCCAAACTTTGCAGTGCTGCATCACTTTAGAAACGCACCCCTGTTTTTCCCCTGCGCCAGCACTAACTTTAGCTACCAATGCAGGCATCCTTGCACCATAGTGCAAGTGTTTCTGCGTTGAAGGTATGGATTGTTTATGTGCAGGAACGTGTCCCTTCCTGCATATACACAATCTACAGTGGTGATTTGGCACTTCTATGTGTGCTGCATTATGCAGCACACATAGAAGCATCAAATCGTCATTTTTGAATGATTGTTTATGTGTAGGAAGGTGTCCCTTCCTGCACATAAGCAATCATTCATGGCCTTTTGCTTGTTCGATGCGTATTGCAGAATGCAGCACACATGAGAAAAGCAAAAATGAGGTGGAATAAAAGTAGTCCTCCTCATTGCGCCATGCTAACGCCACCTCTGGGGTGGTATTTGTTTTTGGTGCTGCCACAGATTTACACCTTCTTGTAAATCTGGAGCAACGTCAAAACCAATGGGTGTTGCAGTTGAATGCCCACAGCAACGCCTATTGCACACCCCTCTGGCGCAGAAAACAGTTTTGTATGGGCCCATATTTACAAGGTGGCATTATGACAAAAAAAGTGGCTTCGCGCTGCCTTGTAAATGTGGCGCACTGCACAGCGCCACCGGAGAGTCACAAAAAGTGATGCTCCACTGGCGCTGGGGCCTTGTAAATCTGGCCCCTTTTTTCTTTCTTATCCTGCCCCCCTTTACCCAGGTCTCCTACTAATCAACGTATTTCTATGGTTATGGTTGCCTGTAGATGTGGAAGAGTGGAAAAGTTTATGACTCAGATTGCATCCGGACCAGGTTAGTGCATTTTGATATTCAAGGTCTGCAGTGTTTCTGCTTTGCATTGTTTTACTCAGATAGAAAATTCAGTAATAACAACCTTTATATATGTCTTATATACATCCCACACAATGTATTTTGTTCTTTAAAAAAATCTTCAGTTTGACATCAAACAATTAAATTCTTGCCTAGAGCAACTCACCCCTGGGTAGGGTGTCAGAGTACTTTCCATCAAACACAGAGACAGAATAAATCATACAAGAGTGTAAGTAAATGTACAGGAAATGTTGCCTACGATGATGTGGGTGACAAGGTGTAGGAATCGCATGTCATCCATACGTTTAGACATTATGGCCCTCATTACAACCCTGGCGGTCGGTGATTAAGTGGCGGTAATACCGTCAACAAGCTGGGGGTAACTACCACCAAATTATGACCATGGCTGAAAGATCTCAGATAGACAGCCACTTTACCACACCGACCACCATGGTGGAAACAACAACCACCACAGCAGTAGCTGCCTACAGCCAGACGGAAGTGAATGTTCTGCCCACCATATTAAGACCCTGCAAACCGCCACCTTTTACGGGCGGTACCAACAACAGCAAAAGCCTGGCTAAAACAGACCTCAGAAGGGAAAGTACTCACCTTTGGAGACACAGCGAGCAACCAGTATGCCATGGAGCCCGAGCTGCAAATCTTTCCTACGATATTTTACATCCTGCTCCACCATGAACACCAGTGACAGTGAAGACGACCACAGTGAGTATAGCCGCCTAGCACAAAGGGGAGGGGGGAGGAAAAAGAGTGTGACACACACAAGCACAACACACAACTTCTTGTTCCTAAGAAGTGCAAGGCCACAGTACCCCAAGTGGGTGTCTTAGCCACATGCTCTGTAGGGGGCAACATGCCCTGTGCTTGTTTCTGGGGAGTGCAAGGCCACAGTCTCTCAAGTGGGTTTCTTACCCACTGGTTCTGGAGGGGGCATCGTGCCCTGTGCTCTTGATCCTGGGGAGGCTGGGGTTGGTGGGTGTCTTACCCACTGGTTCTGGAGGGGGCATTTTGCCCTGTGCTCTTGATCCTGCAGAGGATGGGGTGAGTGAGTGTCATACCTACTGGTTCTGGAGGGGGCATTGTGCCCTGTACTCTTGGTCCTGGCGAGGCTGGGGTTGGTGGGTGTCTTACACACTGGTTCTGGAGGGGGTATTGTGCCCTGTGCTTCAGATCCTGGGGAGGATGGAGTGAGTGGGTGTCATACCCACTGGTTCTGGAGGGGTCAGTGTGCCCTGTGCCTGTGCTTCAGATCCTGGAGAGTGCAAGATCACAGTCTCTCAGCTGGGTGTCATACCCACAGGATTTGCAGGGGGCAGGCCGCACAACAACCCATGGAGGCAGGTCTACAGACTGTCCACCGGCGGTGACGGCTGCTCAGTGGTGGTAGTGGTGGTGCTGCTGGCGGTGGTGGGGGGAGGCTCCAGCCCCTCGCCTGCAGCCTCGGACAGCTGCCCACTGATGGTGGCGGTGTTGCTGCTGTTGCTGGTTGTGGGGGGAAGCTCCTGCCCATCCACTGCAGCCTCGGGTGACTGCCCACTGCTGGTGGCGGTGGTGCTGCTGCTGTTGGTGGTTGTGGGGGGAAGCTCCTGCCCATCCCCTGCAGCCTCCGGCGGCTGCACAACCATGGCTGTTGTTGGGGGCTCCGACTGAGTCCCAGCACCAGGCCCCTTGTCTTTCCTGCCTGCTGGTGCAGGCCCCTTGCCCTTCCTGGCAGCAGCTGGGGATGGCACCTTGCCCTTCAGGGCAGCGCTTGGGGCAGGCTCCTTGCACTTCCTGCCAGCAGCTGGGGATGGCACCTTGCCCTTCAGGGCAGCACTTGGGGCAGACTCCTTGCCCTTCCTGCCAGCAGCTGGGGATGGCACCTTCCCCTTCAGGGGAGCAGCTGTGGAGGGTTCCTTTCCCTTCCGGGCAGCACTTGGGGCAGGCACCCTTTCCTTGAGGCTGCCTGGTGTGCTATATCCTGTACCACCACGAGTGCGTGTGGACCCTACTGGGCACGTGGACTCGGTGGCTGAGGTGCTTGCCTGGGTTTTTGGCACCCTGGCCAGACGTGAAGGACGGGGGAGTAAGGAAGAGGTCAATGGTGGAGAGGAAAAGCTGCTTAGGGACATTGGGGCGGGAAGAGGGAGAAGCTTTGGGAGTTGAGGAAGAGGGAGTGGTTGTGGGAGGTGTTTGTCTGCTGTGTTTGGGTGCAGGTGCATGGGCTGAATGCTATTGTGAGGTGGATGGCTCTTGGGTGTCTGAGTGCTTGTGTTTGTGTACCTTGGAGGGGAACAGACACAATGGGAGAGGACACAGGGTACGTGTGCATGGTTGTTGTGGTGGTGCCTGCCAGTGAGGTGTGTATTCTGCTAGGTATGTTGGTGATGGCGGTAGTGGATGAGGATGTGGTGCATGCAGGTGTGAGTGTAGATGAAACTGGGAGGGAGGTGGAGGAGGAGGAGGAGGGGACACAGTGGAGGCAGTGGATGTTGGTTTGTCTGCATCTGGATGGTGTTTGTGTGAGTGCCTGTGGGATGATGTGTGGTGCTTGTGTTTGCCTGAGTCACTCCTGTGTGTTGTCTTGGGTGCATGCTGGTCTGCCTGTGTGCTTGGTATAGGTTGGGGTTGAGGGGAATCTAATTGGGAAGAGGAAGTTGGAGGTGGGGAGGAGGGAAACAGGGAAAAAGGCTGCCATTAGACAGGAGGCCAGCCAAGCCAGTGTGAATGCCCTCCAGAAATGCATTGGTCTGTTGAATTTGGGCTGCCAGCCCCTGGATGGCATTCACAATGGTTGACTGCCCAACAGAGATGGATCTCAGGAGGTCAATAGCCTCCTCACTCAGGGCAGCAGGGTTCACAGGGGCAGGGTCTGAGGTGCCTAGGGCGAAGGAGAAGGCCACCCTCCTGGGCGAGCAGGGATGGGCAACTCGCTGAGGGGCTGCTGGGGGTGGTGGTGCTGGTACAGGGGTTGGCGGCTGTACCTGTATCTGGGGTGGTCACAGAAGTGTCCGCCACCACCAGGGAGCTTCCATCGGAGGAGGTATCTGTGTCCGAACTGTCCCCTCCAGTCTCTGCTGTGGTGCTCCCCTCGCCCTCCATCCAACTGGTGCCCTCACTGTCGATGGACTCTGCCTCCTGGGTCCTGTGGGATGCAGCTCCTTCCGTCACCGTTGCCTTTGCTCCTCCGCCAGATGATGCTAATGCACATAAAGACAGGATGACAAAATAAAAAGTGGGGGGAGAGACAAAGAATACACTGGGTCAATGGCTGCACCAACACCACCGTTGGCGTACATACCACCCTCACACACAGGGAACAGGCCTATGCACTATGCAATGTACTACCAGTAACAATGCTAGCCACCAGGGCATGAGGAGGGAACACCAACTGCAGCATACCTGGGACCCACACAGCCCTGCCCAGTAGTGGATGCCTACAAGCTAGGTAGGAGGGATATCACATCAGAACCTTGCCCAACATGGGACCTACTATGCAATGTCAGGCCTGCCCTAGGGGCACCCACAGACACACATCCACCACCTGGATATCACCCCACCAGGTGTAAACTGTTAGGATGGGCACTGTACTCACCCCCTTGTGGCTGCTGTAATGCCCTCAAGTGCCCATCCAGCTCCGGATAGGCCACCGCCAGTATGCAGGCCATCAGGGGGATCAGGGTGTGATGGTAACCCCTTCTTCATTGGGAGGCCATCCCCAGCTGGGCCTCATCAGTCTTTCGTGCCCAGCGTCTCAGGTCCTCCCACCGTTTCCGACAGTGGGTGCTCCGCCTCCCGTAGACCCCCAGGGTCCGCACGTCCTTGGCGAAGCCATGCCATATACCCTTCTTTTGATGGGCGCTGACCTGCAGAGGAATACACACAGGGAAAGGTATTAGTCAGACCATCCTGCCTGTTACACTTATGACCCACCATACCCCTTCACATCACCATTTGCACATACAGGGCCCAGCACACAAGCTGCACACCGCCCAGGAGACATCTACCAACCCCCCCCAACACGAGGCCTTCACACACACCACTCCGTGCATTCATGCCCCATGCATCGAGTGTACTCACCTGTTGGTCTGGAGGCCCATACAGCAGTCCGTACTGGGGTAGGACCCCATCCACCAGTCTCTCCAACTCTGCTGAGGTGAAGGCAGGTGTCCTTTCCCCAGTCACATGCACCATGGTACATCCCAGTCACAGCAGCACATGTAGTGTAGGTCCTCTCCTGTTGAAGGTCAGGTAGAAAGTGAGAGAACAGATAAAAAATGGCAGTGACGTCCACGGCTGTGCATACCATCACCGCCGGCGTACATTACCATTGGCCACTGTACCCCATAGGGGCCAATATTATCCAATGAGGCATTGTACAGCGGTTCCCGACCGCCTCCTGCAATGGCGCACAACGTCAGCGGAATTACCTCAGAGTGTTGTCTGCCCTGATTAAACGCATGTGCAGCTACATTGATTTTCCCCCAGGTGGAGGATTTGCCACAGTGAAGGCTGACGTCTAAGCAAAGGGACATATCCCAAACATAATTGGGGCAATTGATGGAACACATATTGCATTTGTCCCCCCGGCATAATGAACAGGTATTCAGAAATCAAAAGAGTTTTCATTCCATGAATGCCCAGGTGGTGTGCCTGGCGGACTAGTACATCTCCCATGTCAATGCTAAGTATCCTGGGTCTGTGCATGATGCCTTTATCCTGAGGAATAGCAGCAACCCAAATGTGATGGCCCAACTAGAGAGGCACAGGGTGTGGCTAATAGGTGAGCTCTGGTTCCCACACGGTGGATGTTGGTGTATGGGTTTGGTGTAGGCCATATGGAATAGTGTGTGGCTAAATGCTGTCCCTCCATATTTGCAGGTGAGTCAGGTTGCCCCAACCTGTCATGGCTACTGACCCCTGTGAGGAATCCCAGGACAAGGGCAGAAGAATATTACAATGAGGCACATGGACGTACAAGAAGGATAATAGAACGTACCTTTGGACTCCTGAAGGCCAGGTTTCGGTGCCTCCATCTAACAGTTGGATCCCTATGCTACTCACCCAAAAAGGTCTGCCAGATAATCGTGGCATGCTGCATGTTGTACAACCTTGCCTTGAGACGCCATGTGCCTTTTCTGCAGGAGAAGGATGCTGGAGATGGCCGTGTGGCAGCAGTGGACCCTGCGGACAGTGAGGATGAGGAGACAGAGGATGAGGACGAGGACAACAGAACTGCAGTGATCAGACAATACTTCCAATGACACACTGGAAGGACAGTGTTACTTCATCATTCATTGACATTTTCTTGTTTATCTTTGTCATTGGCATGCTATTATTTCCCACTTCTATGCCCACTCACTGTACCCTTTGGTAACTCATTTAGCAGATGTTGGTGCCCCACTATTGCCCCTGCTGTGATCACTGCAGCCAACTACAGGTCTTTCCAATGTGAACATTACTGTACATTTTAATTGCAATGTTTGAACCTGTAAACAAATACATACTTAAATCATTTGACATACTCCATATTTTTTCAAATGGTGTTTATTTAAGTGCTAAGAAGTAGAGGAGCAAGTGCATTGGACTGGGGGGATAATGAAGGAAAGTCCAGGGTATAATTCCAGTCTATTGGTAGCACAGGTGCATTGTCCAAGGGGACATAGCAAGGGGAGCAATGTCAGTGCAAGGTGGACAGGGTGACAGAGTGGGACACAAGGGTGACAATCAGGAGAGTCTCATTTCCTGGCGGGGGTCTTGGCAATAGCCTCTGGCTTCTTCCTGGATCACAGGGAACATTTGCGGGGTGGTTCTCCTTCTGCAGGGGGAGGGGTGCTGGTGGCCTGTTGGTCCTGTGGTAGGCCTCCTGTCCACTAGCTGCAGTGAAGGTGGAAGGCAGTTCAGATGTCTGCCTAGTGGCAGGGGCCCACTGTTGTGAGGCTGCCTCCCTCATAATGTTGGCCATGTCTGCCAGCACCCCTGCAATGTAGACCAGGGTGGTGTTAATGGCCTGCAAGTTCTCCCTGATCCCCTGGTACTGTCCCTCCTGCAGCCGCCTGTTCTCCTGCACGTTGGCCAGGATCTGGCCCAGCATATCCTGGGAATGTTGGTATGCTCCCAGGATCTCGGTGAGTGCCTCCTAGACACTCGGTTCCCTGGGCCTGTCCACCCCCTGGTGCACAGCACTCCTCCTAGTTTCCCTGTTGTTCTGTGCCTCTGTCCCCTAAACTGTTTGCCCAATGCCACTGACCCGAGGTCCCTGATTGTCTTGGGGGCAAGGTGTGCCCTGGGGTCCCTTTTGTGGTGGACACACTGCTGATTGAAGTGTTCTGGGGACAGAGGTATGGGTATGCTGGGTGTGTGCTGTGGTGGTTTTTCCTGAGGGGGAGGCTCTGTGGTGGTGTGTGACTGTGGCAGGGTTACCAACTGTTTAGAGGTTCCTGATGGGCCAGGTTGGTCATCCAGATCCAGATGTCCAGAGTCGCTGTCATCACTGTGGGCCTCTTCTGTGGGGGTACTGGATAGTACTGCCACCTCTTCTCCGCTGACACTGGCTGGGGTGCCTGTGGGGATGTGAATGCAGTGTCATTGTTTCTGTGTGTGACATATTGTGCATCAGTGGGTTGCCCTCTTTGGTTGTATTCGCCCTGGCAGCTTTCACTTGTGTGAGTTAGTATGTGGTGGGCTAGCTGATTCTCTATAGTGTGCATGCTTTAGTGATAGGTGTCCATGCAGGGCTGTGAGTGGTATCCATGCATTGGTGGTGCATGCAGGGCTTGGCGTTGGGATGAGTGATATGTCATGGTAGGGTGTGTGGGAGGTGGTGGAGGGATGCGAGTGAGGGTGAAGGTATGTGATGGCATGCAGGTAGGGGGGTGATAGAAATAGTGAGTTGACTTACCAGTCCAGTCCTCCTGCTTCTCCTGCCAGGCCCTCAGGATGCTTGATTGCCAAGACTCGCTCCTCCCATGTTGTCAGTTGTGGGGGAGGAGGTGGGGATCAACCGCCCGTCCTCTGTCCAGCGAGTTGGTGTCTTGCTGCAATGGAACGTACCTTCCCCCATAGGTCGTTCCACCTCTTCCTGATGTTATCCCTGGTTCTTGGGTGCTTTCCTACAGCATTGACCCTGTCCATGATCCTTCGCCATACCTCCATCTTCCTAGCAATGGATATCTGATGCACCTGTGCTCCAAATAGCTGTCGCTCTACCTGGATGATTTCCTCCACCATGACCCTTAGCTCCTCCTCTGAGAATTGGGGGTGTCTTTGTGGTGCCATGGGTGTTTTGTCAATAGTGTGGCTGAGGGTGTGTAGGGTGATATGTTGGGGTGTGTGATGTAAGGTGTGTGGGTGGTGTGTAGGTGATGGTGGTTTGTGGCTCTGGTCTTGTCTGTGGTCGTGGTGTCTGTCTCGTGCCAATGGTTTGTATTCGTAAAGGGTTGTGGGTACTGTGGGTGGGTGTTTTATAGTGGTATGGGTGTGGCGTGTGTATGGGTGTCAGGTGTGTGTTATTCAAATTGACCAATGTGGTGTTGTTTTGTATGTGTGTGTGTACTTTGAGCTCAGCGGTATGTACGGCCAATGATTTACCGCTATTGAATGTTCGCCGTGGTGATTCGTGGGTCATAATGTGGTGGGCGTTGTTCTGTTGGCGTAACGGTGTGGGTTTGGATACCGCCAGTTTATCACTGATCTTTGGTGTGGCAGACTTGTGTCTGTGGCTGAATAGTGACGGACTGGTGTGTGTGTGTCATAATATGGTGAGCAGATGTCCGTCGCTGCGGCGGTAGGTTTTATTGTAAATGGCATATATGACTCTTGGAGCGTGGCTTTTTTAGACCTAACAAGAAATCTTGCAAGTCTATATCTTCAGATAGTGTGTTAAGATGTTTTTTAACTGCTGCTAAGGTGTTAGTCTGTAACCATTGTTGGCACAGTTTACCCATAATGTATGTAGTAACTATTCTCAAGTGGTGACCCGAGATGAAGTGAAGGCCTGGCCGGCTAATTTTGAAACCCCCCGAGGAACTCATAAAACGTGCCTGTTAGAAATGGAGTCTTTGATTGGCAGTCAGTTTACCCCCTGCCCAAACAAGGAACCTCACTCTAGTCAGGGTAAAGGAGAATCACACTCAGTTAACCCCCGCTCACCCCCTTGGTAGCTTGGCACGAGCCGGCAGGCTTAACTTCAGAAGCAATGTGTAAAGTATTTGTACCAACACACACAGTAACTCAGTGAAAACACTACGAAATGACACAACACAAGTTTAGAAAAATAGGTAATATCTACCTAAATAAAACACGACCAAAATGACAAACATCCAACATACACAAGTCAAGTTATCAATTTTCCAAAGATTAAGAGTATTTATCCTTAAAAAACTGTGACAATGCTGTTATCTCACAAAAGTACTTGAGCAGGATCAAAGTAAAGCCGTACGGGCGAGTGTGCGTCGAAAAAGGCCAGCGATGATTCAATTTCTCACTTGCAAGCAAGACAGTGGGTAGTTTCTCCTCTAGTCTTGTCGCCGTGGTTTGTTTCCCCTCTCCCGCAAGAGAGCGATGCGTCGATCCAGATGGGCACCTCAGGTCCAGGCAGACTCTGTGTTGATTTTCTGCACCCAGTGATGTTGCATTGAAAATCTAATCTCATGGTAGTACAAAACACCGCTGAGTGGGGTTTGGGTCATTATCAGCCTCTGTTAGCGGGTGTTGTGCGTCGTTTCTCATGCTGCATTAAGTCGATCTTCCATCCACAACGCAGGTGAAGCATTGATTTCAGCTGCGAAGCCGGCAGTGCGTCATTTATCAACCACGCCACGGAAGGTGTGTTGAAAATGTCCCCACACCTCAGTCTGCGCATGGAATTTCAGTTCTTGTCTGCCAACTTCACCTTTGGCAGGGCAGGAGTCTCAGCAGAGAGTTCAGGTGCTGGCAGGGGAAGTCTTTGATGGTCCTGAGACTTCAACAACAGGAGGCAAGCTCAGTTCATGCCCTTGGAGATTCTTCTCCAAGCAGGAATGCACAACAAAGTCCAGTCTTTGTCCCCTTTCACAGAAGAGTGGGAGTTGCCCTTTGAACAGAAGTGGCTGAACAGAGGTCTTTCTCAGCGGAAGCAAATGTGAGACTACTGTTAGTCATTCAATGATCTGCAAGCAGGTGTCGCTTTGTGGCCTTTGTAATGCGGGGTTTTCGAAGTTGGCCTGTTTTTTGAAGGGTACTCCTGTCCCTTTGATTCAGCCGGTATTTCATATACTTTTGAATGGAAGTTATGTGGTCCTGAACGAACAGCGCTGTTGCGGTTTGAGACCAGGAGTTGCCTATGCAATTTCAGTCTCCAAGATTGCAGCGCATTGCTGACATGTTTTATTACCTCCACACAAGAGTAGCAGAAATGTGGCAGACTAAAGGCGCTACTGTTTCTGAAACAAGTTGCGTTAACATCGGCTAAAGAGATGTATGCTCTCCCGATAGTAAGATCATCAGCTGAGATACAATCCCAATTAAATACCAACTTTCCCAAGCACTTTGGATAGCTGGTATCCAGAATATTCAATGCTTCAAACACTACAGGGATTGTGCTTCTTTAAGGCTTTAGGGTCTGGATTCCTGTCTATCTTCCAGACTGTCTTCGGAGACATTCCTTCAGCCAGCCATTCACTGTTTTCAGGTGTGTTTGGCGGGTTTGCTGTGACTTTGGCATTGGTCGGGGGATACTGCTGCTACTGTTCCTGATACACAGTGGTTGTGCCTTCCCAGCTAAGCGGAGTCATGGAGCTACTACCACCAGCCCAGCTGTGCCATGATCACATGGTGCAGTTCTTTGGTGCTCTGTTGCTGGAGGAATTGAGGTGTGATTGATAATTGTCATTCCGACCAGTCTTATGGTGTGTGTCATTGCACCTGGTGCCTCTTCGAACATCTACCTTTGTTGTGCCTTGCTATTCCGCCAGTGCCTCCTGTGGACCAAGAACTGCTGGTGTTCCTGATGAGGGTTCATTCACGGTTGTGCCCCATGAGACTGTAGCTGATACGCGAGCCCACTTACAAGCCACCCTTGGTGGACTATCTGGCCCCCCTTTGGCACTTTGGATGGGGCTGCCCTCGCAGGCGATCCTGCGCTTGAGGCTGCTGTGCACTAATGCTCCATGGATCCATCTGTCAATGCTGCCATTGATCTGACATCTGATGATGTGGTTTCATTCTTGGATGCCCTTCCTTTCAATGACTTCGGATACTTTCTTCAAGATCATGACTATTGTTAGGTGGATTTGACCATTTGGCTTTATTCTAAAAAAGTTAAAAAGTTATGCTATAATTGCTTTAACTTTGGCCTGCTGTGCTTGTCATGGTTGACATTTTATCTCTGAATGTTTTAGCTATTTTTAACTGGTTTTTAAGTAGATTTTAAAATTTTTACAATATTTTGGGCTTGTTTTTAGTCCAGAGCATTTTAGCTTGGGTTCCTTCCTCTTCTCCAACATCATACTTGTTACGGCAATGGGGAGGATGTAGTGAATCCGATTTTGTTTGAATGGGAATCAGAAGTCTAGCTTAGCCTTTGGCTTTCAGGCCTGTGCCCCTGTCAATTAGTGACTTTCAACGTACTTAGCTTGCTCTGTCTTAGCATAGTTATTCAATTATTTCTTCCAAAATGGCTGCTTTGTTTATAGTTAGGAAGATGTTTTGATTTCACGTTATCAGTGTCATTCTGTGAGGCATCATTAGACGTAGCTATTCACACTCTGTACTTTCCCACTTACGTGTGACAGTAACATAATGTAGTTTTCAGGGAATTGTTTATAAAATTGACACCCCAAGCATGCCTTCTTATCTATTATGTGGGAACATACCTGTGTCAGGGGTCCTACTAGATCTGTATAAATATATCTCACACAGACAAGGCCATCAGAGGGATTCCTACCAGATGCCATCAACGCTATGTATGCTACACATTGCCTTGATGCTGACCTAGCCTTCGTTTCCCCATGGAGTCTGATCTAGATACCTCATTCCAAGGTAACAAGGGTTATGGGGTGCTTCTCATGGACATGGTACTGGCATATTAGGTGTACCACATGTAGCTCTCTTTTAGGTTAGAGACTAGGGGCCAGATGTATCATCTAACACTTTTGAGATTCGGTAATAGCGATTTTTAAGAAATCGCTATTGCTGAGTCGCAAAATGGTATGTATCATATTTACGATTCGGTAATAGCGATTTCTTAAAAATTCGCAAATGCTATTACCGAATTGCAAATTGCGATACAGACCCCATTCGCACCTATGGGCCTGTAGACCCATATTTGCGAATTTTTTGCATTTCCCAAATTGCGAATTGCTAACTGGAATTCACAATTTGGGAAATGCAAAACCCCAGGGTGCTGGGGGCCTAAGGCCCCCTCTGATGCACCCCCAAAAAATATTTTAAGGACATGTAATGCGCACACATGCCAAAGGGGCATGTGTGCGTTACATGTCAATTTTAAAAATACATTTTAATGCATTTTTTAAATTTGCACATGGTTACCACCAAGTTTTACTTGGTGGTAATTGTGATTCCTTAATGCCCAATTTACATTAAGGAAAAGCTTGATACATGTGCTTAAGAAATCGCAAATAAGGATTCCTGCAATTTCCTATTTCTCTAAACGGGCTCGCAATCTTAAGGAATGGCTATTTTAGCGATTCCTTAAAATTGCATAGCGAATTGCTACATAATGAAAGGCATTTTTGCAGCCGCAAACGGGCATTCGCACCGTTTGCGAATGCAAAATGGCTTGATACATCAGGCCCTAGGTTTCCCATGCTAAGGTATTAGGGTTTATTTTACACCAATCTTACATCTCATGTTATTGCAAGATGGTGGGAGTCTTTATATTCATGACTCCCATTTTCACAGTTCTGTTTCTTGCATTGTTCATTATCCTAATCATTGCAGCCCAAGCATTTTATAGTAGATTAAAACCTATTGAAAACTTTACTGCATCTCCTTCATTGCGTGTGTGACTGAGACTTGTTGCTCATGTGAGAAAAGGGTAATCTCGTTTAACTACGACTCTCCTGAGATGTCGCTCTTGTGAGGCCATGCTGCCACAAATCACCTTTTACTGTTTGAGTTTTTGGTGAGGTACTGCTTTTGAGCAAGGAGGGTTGGGCCGAAAGTTGCGAATTGTCGGATGCGCATAGTAGCCTACAAACAAAAGTTCTGTAATTCTTAAACCAGCACTCTTGCCTAGAGAAAATGTCAAACTAAGACAGAACATGAGACGCTGCTGCGTATTTAAAATCTTTGTGTTCGATTGCTCTGAAAGGTCCTGTTATGCAACTCTGCATAGAGTTAGAAACAAGGGCAGACCAAGCATAGACTAGAGAAGTAGTTTGGCAGTTAATAAAATAATTTAGGTACGCTTTTTAAGGTGAGCATCATTTTCAAACAATTGTGAAACTTTAAAACCATATTTACCGTGCGTAGGTGGTGAAAAGGCCTTGTGGTAGTGCTGACGTTCAATGTTATCATCGACATATCACCAATACTTGGGAATTGTTTTGCAAAAGTAATCAGTGGTGCAGAAATTTTTATATTGCTATCTTTTCTTAAAAGATACACGTCTGCTAGTATTTTCTCAACTACCAGGGATTATTGAAATACAAATAATCAGTCTCAAGTTGTTAGATGTGACTGACTTATTTTTATTATGGATTCCAAGTTAACTATGAATGCCCAAGTAGACAAATTAGCACACACAAGCTTCATCACCTTGAAGGATTTACAACGCATCTTCCCCCACCTCGGATTTCCACACAAGGTGCAAGCTACTATCTCGCTTGTACTATCCAAACTGGATTATGCCAAAAGCCTCTACTATGGATCATCTCTATCTGTTATGAAAAAACTACAACGTATCCAGAATTCCGCAGCCAGGCTACTATTACATATAAAGCCGCAAGCCCACATCTCCCTTGCCTTGAGAGCACTACACTGGTTACCCGTTGCCAGAAGATGCACTTTCAAGCTGCTTTGTATCACCCACAAAGCTATACATGAAACAGGATCGCTTTTTATCAGAAAGAAAATTACCAAATACATCCAACAAAGAACCCTCCGCTCAAGATTGGCACCCCGCCTTAGAACACCACCATACAAGAAAAAGACTATAGGTGGTACATCCTTCTCCGTCCAAGCAGCCAAACTATGGAATTCATTACCCCCAACTATAAGGGCCACAGATAACTTTCTTGTCTTCAGAAAACTACTCAAGAGTTGGCTCTTTCCTTCATAACCACCTTATTCAAACAACTATGAACTGCATATGCCTATGTTGATAAATATTTTTTCAGATTATATGTATATTTCTATTTATTTATAGTTTCTTTAGAAAATATGTATTGCTACTATGTCATAACAATAAAATACACACACACTCTTTAAACCTGTTTGACTAATTATTTTTTACCCATGGTTCTAATTATGTATTGTATGTGCATATGTGTGTGTATTCATGTGTATGTGCGTGTGTATGTATATATATATATATATATATATATATATATATATATATATGTGTGTATATATTGTTTCTGTGCTTGGCATGCTCGTGGGTCGTTGCATGGCTCTTGGGTGGGTTGTTATACTAGATATCTATGAATTCCTGCTCTCATCTTATCACACTTATCTACTCATCACTCTTATGTCATGTCTCTATCAAACTAACCTCCATTCTCACTCTGACTCATCCCAAATCCCTTCTACCACTTTCATCTCCTAAATACCTCTGCCTAAGCTCTTCCCTCTGCTTCCACATCTAACTCACCAAACCTCACTCTACTACTGTGACCTCCCACACAACCCTACTAAATTCTCCTGCATTTATCTCATCCTGCTACTATGCTCTCCCTAACCCTTCCACACACTCTTCCCCCTCCGCCCCCCTTTACTCATCCCAAGCCTTTGGGTTGAGTAAATGAAGGATATACTCCCAATTAACCCTTCTGGATTTCTTTCCTCCTCCACCCCTCCATTACTCCAGTCAATCTAACTAACAAACTCTCATATCCGCGGCTCAAATGAACTCATACTAATACTAAAACTGTACTCATTATTTAACTATACTAATCCATCACTAATTCTTGTTGGGTTCCAGAGTAGCGTGGTACTTATCGAAAAGCGCTTCGGCGCCTCGTCAGGGATATTAAGCGCTATATAAATACGATTGCAATACAATACAATACAATTATTCGCAGAGTTATCCAATTAGTTGGCATATACAGTTAGAACGTATGCCCTTTTACATGCTTCTGATAGAGAATCTCTTTTATAACCCAGCTCAATAAATCCTGTGCTAATCTTTGCAGCTTCTTCATCAAACAGATGATTGCTGTTATAATTATGTCTAGCAACCGACATCCCCCCATTGGGTGTGTTTTTAGTGAAAGGGGTTGACTGACATGACTTTGCATTTAAAACTGAATTTGCTGCAGTCGAATTACGATCATAAATGCTGTTTTATAAATATGGTTTTAATGACAAGAATGTTGTTGTCAATATCATTGAGAAAGGTCACATATTTCAACAATAGATCACTATCTCTTCTCGAAATAACAAAGATTTATCTTGGGTTTGTCATGCATGAACATTCAAACGCCTCTTGAGTCACATCATTGAAACATTTTTAAACCATTCATGGTTCTTTTTAAATTTATAGTTTTTTAAAGTCTATCAGTCCTCATGAGTAGGACCACTATCAACCAGCAAGGACCCTAGAGTGCCTCATCACGAGGTTGGTGGGCCAATTGTAGGCCCGCCAGCCCCATGGAGAGGAGACTGCCTCAGAGCCGGAGGTCTCTCCCTACCCCCCTTGTTACAAGGTTTCCACTGGGCTGACTGGCGGGAACCTCAGAAATCTGAGGTTTCCACCAGTCAGCCCAGTGGAAACCATGAGGCGGCATTGACTTCAGCTCCTCATGGAGCCATGGCCAATACGGTCACACAGAGGATGCTCACAGCACCCTCGGAATGTGCACTGTCTGCCATAGCAGGTGCATTCCGAAGGTCCTGGCCAGGTGGTGCCCTGCACTCCCCACAACACGGCTGTGGGCAGTGCAAGAGCCCCCATGAAAAGTCTGGCGGAAAGTGAAGTCGCGATCAGCAAGGCAGTGCTGCTTTGAGCACTGCAGTGGCTGACCATGACTTCGACTGCCACCTACCTGTCGGGAACCTTGTTTCTTGCAGTGGTGGTGGTCTCCTGGAAGTGAGACTGCCAGGGTCATAATGTGGTGGTCAGACCACCTGGTGTGCGGCGGTCCGACCGCCACCGCAAGTATGGCAGTCTAAAGACCGCCAGACTCGTAATGAGCCCCAAAGTCTTCAGTAAGGGTGAAGGCAGCTCTACATATCCTATTATCAAAATTAATTTTGAAGTCTCTGAGAATTGTAAAGTTAGCATACTTTGCAATATATGGAAAAAGAGCCTCCATTATGCCAGAGCTCCAGCTGCAGGGGTACAATAGATCAAAACACCTGACATGTAAGTTATTAGAGAGGGATAGGGAGAAAAGCAAGGCTTCACAGTCTGGGATGATGAGTTTGTTCATTTTGCACAAGAACTGTGCTTTAATAATAATTGCAATGTCTCTCCCTTTCTTATCCGTAAGATCTACTCTAAGAATATGGCAATCTGAGGGAAATGCGGCTACAATGTCCGACACTGAGGCCTCTTTCAGCCAAATTTCTGTTAAGAAGACACTGTCTGGACCATGGTCAATTAAAAAAATTAAAGATTACAGACTGATGTTTACCTCATCAGCGAGAGTTGATATTAAAAACATTAAGGTGGACATAGCTGTGTTGTTGTGGGGAATTGCTTTTAGGAAATGAGTAGTAATCTTTGGCTAGGGCTTGTGGCACTTTACCAGGATCAGAGAGTACAAAGTCACAATGTGGGTCCGTTCCCCCTGCAACGTCCGGGTTTCAGTAGTAAAGGCAAGGCCCTGATACAGTGGGGCGAGAGGCGAGCTGCTGTGATGAAGTGTAAGACATCCTACCTAAGGGCAATTGACCAGTGTTCCTGGCCCCAAGTTCTGTTCGGGCATGGACGGGTGCAGATGGGCTGGCCTTATACATGCCTTTGGTGCACCAGCGGTATGCCAACTGCACACATCCGCTGAGCGTCCGTGCCACAGCTGCGATAAATAAGCAGGCTGGGAGCAAAAAAGAGGCTGTAAAGCATTAGAGTGCCAAGCGCTCTTAAAAAACGTAGCCCAATAAGATGGCCATTGAGTTCAGGTTGAATGATAGTCTGCATGAAAATAAGAAAACTTATAAATCTCTTGAAAGAATCTGGCGTAAATCCTACTGTGCAGTACAAGTATAAGTTGGCCCTAAAAGATTATCTCAAAAATTGTTGACCAGCTAGAGCCTCCTTTCCTCATAACAACAGCTTGGCTCAAAATAATTTTAAAATTCTCTTTCAAGTTGTAAAGACACTATCCAACTCCGCAAATACAGCCCGAGCAGTCCCTTTTTCACAACCTCAAAATGAGCTACCTTTTTTAGCTACTTTTTTTTTTTAAAAAGTGATAGATATTCAGGTTACATTTTTCCCCATACTAGAATATAACTGTCAACAGGATCATTGTGTCAGGACCTGCTCACTGAATGCATTCCAGCTCTTGGAACTTCTGACTTTCTCATCTCTCCTCACTACTATTAAGTCAGTTTCACCTCTTGACCCATATCTTCCCTCATGTTTGGCAATTTTAAACCACAATCTATGGATTTACTCATTCAGCATATAAATCCCTCAATTGCGGAAGGCATTGTTGGAAGACATTGTTCCAAAGGCATAGGAAAATGCAATGATCATGACCTTACTCAAAAACCACAAGATAGATCCTTATACCTGGTCCAACTATATGCCAATGTCTCTCTTGCCTACTCTATCCAACATTTTTGAACAGCACGCAAACCAGGCTTCAAAGCAGGTTATAGTCAGCTCGTCTTGCCATGATGGAATATATAAAACAACAACTGGACAATGGTGGAACTGCTGCACTGATTCCTTTGGACCTCAGCTCTGCTTTCGACATGGTAAACCACAACACTCTAGTTCAAAAGGACGTGTCTTGGTTGGGGTCTTTCCTACAGGACTGTTTTTGAAGTCCAAACTTATCAGCATTGTTCTAATCCTCTCCCCTTACATTCTTGTGTCCCTCAGGGATCCACTTTAGACCAACCCAGTTTAACCTGTACATTAGGTCACTTTCAAGTGGCGACGATAGTCAGATAATTGTCTCCTTATCATCTCAGGAGAACCTAGGTGTCAAGAGGAGCCTGCTTAAATGGCTTAAGATAGTGCAAAATGCAGCAGGAAGACTACTTCATCCCGAGGTTCTATCTCATTGCTAGCCTTCTACGTGAACTTCATTGGTTACTTATTGAATGGTGATTCAAAGCACTATGCTATGTACATATGTCTTTCCAACTCTGGCCCCATCTATCTTAGATCTATGGTTTCAACATGCATACATACATACCCAGCCAGTCCTTCGGTTCAAGCAATCTTGATCTTGCTTCAACACCCAGAATCAGGAAATTCTGGCAAGGTGGCCGAGCCTTTTTCTTCTTAGGCCAGAAGTTGTGGAATTCTCTAGCAACTGTATATACACTTAATTGCAAAGTGTTAATCAAGCCTTTGAATTATTCAATCAGCTGTTTAAAAAAAACGTTTAAGCCACTGGGCTACATCTTCACAATTCCAAACAGCAATTAACCAATGCTTGTTCGGCTTCTAGATGGCCAAACACCAGAGGAGCATTCATTTAAATCCACTCATTATTACACAACTCTTTATGTGTGTGGCCTGCACCATGTCAAGTTAAGAAACAACAATAGCAGCAGTGTGATTTTTGTGAGCACAGATCAATAGGACTGATGGACAAGGCCTACATTTACAGGATTTTTTCTTGTAATTTATACAACCTGAGTGAAATTTGCAAACCTGATACAGTTTTGAGCAAATGTTCACATTGTTTGGCAGAGTACCATTGCCAAGCAGAGGACAGGGATAAAACCTTCTGCTTATATTGTAAGGGAAAAAGTGATCTCTCTGCTGGTGTAGCAGAGTTGGAAGACAAAAAACTGCTTAAATACAAACACCGTCCTTGATCCCAGAACGCTGTGTAACCAGGTAGCAGCCTGAAGAACGACACAGGAACAACGACGGTCATTGTTTACGAAAGCAGAACAACGCTTTCCTGAACAACTACCCTGTTTTCCTCTGCCTTAACCACGCATGTCTGGAACAACAACGAACATGCGTGATTAAGGCATAGGAAAACAAACTCCAGATCGGAGAGGATGCGGTCAGGTAAGTGGGGCTGGGGTAGGGTTGGGTAGTTTTAGGGGTGGGGTGGGGGTAATTTTAGTTTTTAGGTGCAGGGGTGGGGGGTCGGGGTAATTTTAGGTGTTAGGGGCTGCGGTGGGGGGTCGCAGTAGTTTTAGTGACGGGTGGGGGTTGGGAAAGTTTTATATTTTAGGGGCGAGGGTGGGGGGTCAGGGGACTTTTAGGTTTGAGGGGCAGAGGTAGGAGGTTGCAGTCGTTTTAGGGGTGGGTTGGGGTGTTGGGGTGGTTTTAGGTTTTAGGGGCAGGGTGGGGGTCGTGGTATTTTTAGGGGCGAGATTGTGGAGGTTGGGGTGGTTTTAGGGGCAGGGTGGGGGTTGCAGTAATTTCAGGGGTGGGGGGTTGGGGTAGTTTTATGGGCGGGATGGGGGTTGCAGTAATTTTAGGGGCGTGGTTGGCGTGGTTTTAAGAGTGGGGTGAGGGGTCACAGTAGTTTTAGGAGCAGGGGTGGGGGGTTGGGGTAGTTTTAGGGGCGGGAGTGGGGGGTCGGGGTACTTTTAGGTTTTAGAGGCAGTGAAACAGAGCTCATCAGGAACTGATCTCAAGAATGAAGGGACAGTGTAAAAACATACATGATGTGCTAGCCTCACACATGTAGGGAAGATATGCAGCACTCACTATTCCCTAGTGAATGAAGTTAAGGTGGTCAGCCTCAGAGCCTCACAGCAGACAGCTAGTTCAGGGGCTCTGATGGAGCAGGGGTCAGTCAGTAAGCCCCTGCAGAACATTTGCAGTTGGGAGGCAATGCAGTTTGTGAAGCTCAGCTGTTATTCTTACAGAGGTTCAGTCCCAGTTCCAAAAGTGCTCTAAAATCATGGAGTCTGAGCCCCTGTACTTATAGTAAAAAATTTTGTTGTTGAGGGGGAAACTTCAAAGGAACCATTTCAAGTGCAACACAACCCCCCTTCCTACCCAGCTCTGTCTCCAGACATCAGTGGGGGATAATCAGCCCATTTGTGAGGGCCAGACATCAGTAGGGTATAACCAGCTCATTGTGTGAGGGCAGGACACAGCCTATTGACATGGATGTGAACGAACCTACCTCTTCCCAGCCGAGGACGACTATCAGTATATAGATGGATGCAGATTCCTCTCTTGTCACACCTAACGCCACCTTTGTCGTGGCTGTCTGGAAAGTATGCACAAAGTGTAGCTGTCACTCTGCCCTAGACATTAATTGGATTCAGGCTGCAAAGCACTAGATTTATAAGCACAGAGAAATGCCCACTTTCTAAAATGGTAATATAAAATGCAACTACATCAGTAAGCAGGATTTTTCACTGCCATTCCAAACATACTAAAAATTCCCAAGCTACTCCTCACAGATCAGAAATTACCAATTAGGCAGATATAAGGGAATTCCCATTGCGAAACCTATGACAGAAGCAGCTCTCACAGTAGTGAAAAACTAAATAGGCTGTTTGACACTACTAGGACATGTCATACATAAAAGTATATGTCCTACCTTTTACATACACAGCACCCTGCCCATAGGGCTCTCTAGGGCCTACCTTAGGGGTGACTTGGGTGTAGTAAAAAGGAAGTTTAGGCCTTTGCAATTAGTTTGAATTGCCAAGTCAGTGTGGCAGTAAACTGTGAATGTAGGCACTGCTGTGGCAGACCCGAGACAAGTTTGAAAAGCTCCTTCTGTGGGTGGTGCAATCAGCACTGCAGGCCCACTAGTAACATTTAATTTACAGGCCCTGGGTATATGGTATACCACTTTAACAAGGGGCTTACAGGTAAATTTAATATGCTAAACAGGTGTAATTCAATTATACCAAGTTTTAGGAGAGAAAGCACATACACTATGGTGCTGATTGGTAGTAGTAAAGTGCCCAGAGTCCTAACACCAACAAAAAAAGGGCCTAGAAAAATAGGAAGAGAAAGGCAAAAAATGGGGATAACCCTGTAGTAAGGGCCATTCCCAATAGTCAGTCAGTATGAACGTTATGAATGTGTTTGTGCTGCAAAAGATGCTGCCATGTAATCCCTCTGGTCTACCCAGTTATTTGACTTTTATTGTGAATATGTCTCACCAACTGAGTCTCACTTAAGGTAAATTCTATGGAAAAGTGCTAATTGCCAGTGTCCGCCATTTAAGGTGATGCTGCTGCTGAGCAGCTAAATTAAGAGACTTCAGGCGGGTTACATATTAACACACATGTGTGCACGTGTGCAGGCTGCATTTGAGAGATTACCATCTTGCACAGCTTGGTAGCTGCACACAGGTACCCTGTCACATAAGGGAACCTGTATGATTTTGTGCTGACCTGGAGTAGGCATTCATATTGTAGGTCTGTAGCGCTTACTGAACATCTGTGGTGCTTAAATGAATTACAAAATATAGACACAATCTGCTCCACAGTCCACGTTTGCCCCACGTAGGTCTACAGAGTCCAATGAGGTATCATTCTTAGGGTAAATGTGCATCCCAAATGTAGGTTCACAGTGCTTTTATTCATATCCACATTTCTTATAACACTTTAAAAATTTTATACTGCCCTTGCTTAGTCATAATCAAATTCCAGGCCTTTCTTCCCCCTACTGGGCCAAGTTAATTACTCTGCTGGCCATTAGGAAGATCAAAAGCCTCCCCACCCAATAGAGTATTAATAGTGCTTATCCCTGTTCTGGGGAAAGGAAGGGGTGGGGAGAAAATCGGCATGTGTTAATTCATTCCTCAAACTGTACCTGACCTGGGAAAGATGACACCCATAGTAACAAAGGAAGAAGGCCAACCCTCTGCACCAAAAAATAGTAGGGGCTCACCTTTGAAGTTTTGGGAGAAGGGATCAGGAAACAATGTCAACGCGGGTAGACATGAGGTTTCAAGTAAAGGTATTTTCATAGACTACTGAGGTCATCATTTTGAAATGTCCCAGAATGCTGTGCAAGGTGGTTTGGCTTGGTGTGGGTAATGATGTAGCACTGTAAGATTATCCAGGAGTGCATCCTATTCTCCCCGAAGAACAAATGAGGAAATAGACCAGCAGGGAGAGCCTGAAAGGTTCCCTGGGGGCTTCTGTTGACTGGTCTAGATTCACTACACACTCAATTGCCCTTCAGGAAGCAAGCAGGCTGTGAGACCTAGGGAGTGTGGGAGGGAGGATGTTCGACTTGCTGGCTGTGGAAGGTCTTCAGGAAAATTATGGGAGATACCCTCTAGCAGGAGAGAGTACCAAGTGCCCAGGCAGATGAAAGATCTGGTGCAGGGAGCGAGAGGATTAAGCTCCTACCAAAAGTGCCCTTTAGAGACATGAAGTCCTGAAAATACTTCAGATGCCCAAGAGCAAATTGAACCCAAGGTGATCAGGTGGAGATCGAAGCATATAACACATAAGTGTAAAAACCAAGAATTACTCTGGGGAGTGCCAGCGGTCAGCACCCCCCTTATTTTTAACATCCCCAGTGGGAGGGGTATGAATAGGGCACTCTCAACAAGATCCTCTTTGGGCCCATGGGATCCATTCCCCCATGGCTGATGCAACTCCTAGTTTCTGGGGAGACACCATCCCCAAAGCAGAAGCGACCAGGGAGATGTGGGATGGTCCACCCCAAATAGCCACTGCCCCATGCCCATACCTCCCATCCACAGCAAGCATGAGCAGTAGGAACAATAGGTTCACCGACCAACCCACTGCTGGAAATCCCCAACAAATGGCAATACTGAGTGCTCTGAAGTGCTGGGTTGACTGGTTTTTAAACTGCAGTAGCAGATTAGTAAAAAGTGTAGATTGGACTCTGGGACACATATTATGCACAGTAATGCTTTATTGGTAGTGATTGGCAATAGAATGTTTTACATTTCAACAAATACCATTGAATGTTGGCACTATTCACATTGATTTCATTGGTAGGCCATTATTACTGTCCCTATTGATTTCAATGGTGTAAGGCTTAAGTATAACATTGCTGCTTTTATTGATGTGGTGACATCCTGACAAATGCAGTAGGCCAGCCTTGTTGATTATGACACCCCCTTATATTTTGACATTGTATCTAGTAGAAGTGGGAGTATTGTGGTTATAGGATTCACGACCCCGTCGGGTGTAATGTGATATGAGGGTGTCACCAAAGGTATTTCCAGCTACTTGGTTGTCTGTATTTGTAAATAATGAGTAGTATTTAGGTGTGTGTGTGTAATACATATATTTATCCTTTAAGAAGAAAAAAACACTAACTGGACAACAATATATTGAGTGTTGTTGTTGTGTACATGTGAACAAGGGTTAATATCCCGGGCCACCTTCCCTGAGTAGACCTTGGACTACTCAACTTTGAGTCTCTGAGAGAGTCAAATCCTACAATGGGGTACTTGCTTCCCAGTAAATAGAATGTAGAGAACTTATTGCTTGTGAAAGACTCACATTCTTCTCTACTAATATCCCAATGTTGTGCAGTGTCTGTTGGTGTATTTGTTGGAATACTATTATTTCCCCGAGACTTCTGATTAGGAGATCAGCCCACTATCCCTTGGGGTCCTGAGTTTAGAGTTGCACGCATAGTAATCTAACCCAGGCAAGAGGGCCGCAGGTCAGCACACCAGATCAGCACATCAGGGCAGCAGTCCAGTACAGTGGTGGCCCTTACATCAGTACAGAAGTCCTTCTTCCTGGCAGAGTCAACAGGTCCAGAACTGTACTGAGGAGTTGGGTCTAGCAGTCCAACATTTATACCTGGTGCACACTTTGAAGTGGAGGAAGCTTCTAGAGGTTTCCACCCCCAAGGTATTCCCTTCTTCCTTCTTCTGGCCCCATCTGTGTGAACCCTTTGTGAGAGAGCTCAGGCAGAGCCTTTGTGATGTGCAAGTGTGGTAGATGACAGCTCCTCCCCCTCCATAAATCAGAATGGCCCATCCTGTCAACACCTAGCTTCTCTTAGTCCTACTGTCTGGGAGCAATATACAAAGTCTGATTGCCAGCTACACCTAGTCATGTGACCCAGGAACAGGCTGCAGGCACCAAACGGAAGGGACAGGAAAATGCCAACTTTCTAAAAGTATACAAAAAAGTGATGGATGGAATGCTTGAATTAATATCAGCCACTGATAATTACTCTGGACCCCATCCCAATCCATCATTATTGTGTACACCATGTCACCTCAGTTTGACTCGCTATATGTAAAGCAGTCTTGTCCCTGCTCCAGTAGTCCAGTGCAAACTGCCAAGCCAGGTACTCCCTGATCCAGAACAAAAGCAACCCAGGACTGGTTTTGCCCTAGTTATGGGCTCATCAGCTGGGTAAAGCTTGGTTCCAATGACAGTGTGTGCAAGGGGACCATGTGTGGCATACCCATTCCACTTAGGGCAACACACTAAAGTATACAAAAAAGTAATGGATGTAATGCTTGAAATAATTTCAGCCACTGGTACTTACTCGGGGCCCATGGTGGGAAAAAAACAATGGATTGGGAGGCAGCCCAAGCTATTTTCAGTAGCTGAGATTAATTCAAGCATTCCATCCATCACCTTACTATTTTTTCATTTGCTGCCCTAGGTGTACTAGGTATGCCTAGATATGGGTCCCGGGAACACTGTGCCACTGGACACAAGCTATACCTGGCTGATTAGCCCTAACTAAGGCGAAACCGATCAGAGGTAGTTTGTGTTTCGTTTCAGGGAGGACCTGGCCGGGCAATTCGGGCTGGACTATTGCCATGAGGAGCAGGGTCAAGACTGATTTGCATATGTCTGGGTCCAAACTGAGATAGTAATGTGGGCAAAAACAATGGCTTTTGTAGAGTACAAACTTGTCACCCTGGGGAGATTCAAGGCGCTGGAGGGATGCGGCAGGCCTCATCTAGCTGACAATGGCAGTCGAAGAGCCAGGTTTTGAGCTGCTTTCTGAGGTCTTTTAGGGAAGAGGAGGTGCGCAGGTGGAGGGGGAGGTTGCACCAGAACCTGGCGACGAGGTGGGAGAAGGTGCAACGTCTGAAACATTTGCAGCTGATGTGTGGAACAGCGGCCTGGGAAAGGGAGGCTGAGCAGAGTTATCTGGTCGGTCAGTAGAATGTGAGGTGCTTGTTGATATAGGCAGGTCTGGCATTGTGGAGGGCCTTGTATGTGTGCAAGAGGAGTTTGAAGAGTCATCTTTGCTGGACGGGGAGCCAGTGGAGGGCCCTGAGGTGGGGAGTGATGCTGGTTCTTTTGGCGAGGTTGAGGTTGAGTTTTGCTGCCGTGTTCTGGATGGTCTGAAGGCAGTTCATTAGCTGTTTCATGGTGCTGGCATAGAGCGGGTTGCCATAGGCAAGTCGGCTGGAGATGAAGGCCTGGGTGATGGTTTTCCTGTTAGATATGGTGATCCACTGGAAGATCTTTGCGTAGCATGCAGAGGATGTAGACTCAGGTAAGTGAGACAGTGTAGATCTGTTGCTTCATGGTCAGTTAGGTAGCCATTGGGTATCCAGTATAATCCTAAGGATGTGTGTGTGGTAGGTGGGTGTGGGTGGAGGACCAAGGGCGGCAGGCCACCATGTGTCATCCAAGTGGGAGGGCTTGTTCCCAAAGATAAGGATCTCCATTTTATCTGAATTTAGCTTAAGGCTGTTGGTCCTCATCCAGGTGGCGATATCAGTCATGGTATTTTGGAAGCTGGTCCGTGTGAAGGTGGTGTCTTCTGTGAGGGATAGGATGAGCTGGGTGTCGTCGACGTAGGAGACGATGTTGAGTCCATGAGTGTTTGCGATGTCTGCCAGTGGAGTCATGTAGTTGGTGAAAAGGGTAGGGCTGAGGGAGGAGCCCTGGAAGATGCCGCAGATGATATCTTTGGGTGCAGAGATAAAGGAAGGGAGCAGGATCCTTTGTGTTCGGCCAGAAAGGAAGGAGGAGATCCAGTTGAGTGTGTTGTCTTGGATCCCAATGCTGTTGAGTCTGGTGATGAGAGTGTGGTGGGAGACAGTGTCGAGGGCTGCTGATAATTTGAGGAGGATGGGGGCCACTGTTCCCACTAGGTCGAGGAGGTGTCTGATGTCATCAGTTGTTGCGATCAACCAGGGCGGTCTCGGTGCTGTGATTGGGCTGGAAGCTAGATTGGGATGGATCAAGCATGTTGTTTTCTTCAAGGTAGTCCGTGAGCTGGTAGTTGATTACCTTTTCCAAGACTTTGGTGGGGAATGGGAGGAGCGAGATGGAGAGGTAGTTTTTAAGCTTGTTGTGGTCGGCTCAGGGTTTCTTCAGGTTTCTTGACCTTGGGCTTGCTTCCAGGCACCAGGGACGGTGGCTTTAGGGATGGAGGTGTTGAGGAGTTCTGTAAGGGAGGCTCTGATTACTTCTCTCCCTAGGTTGTAGAAGCTGTGTGGGCAGGGGTCCACGGGTGATCCAGAGTGGATGGAGGTCATGATGGAGATGGTGTCTTCTGTAGATAGCTGCTTCCATTCAGTGATCCGGTGGGGGGGGAAGTGGTGGGTTAGGGTGTGGGGGTGGTCAACGTAAGTGGGCTGGGGGTTAGAGTTGCTGTGGATGTCGGCGATCTTGTGGTGAAAGTAGTCTGATAGCATGTTGCAGAGGGCTCGGGAGGGGTGGATTGTGTTCTTTGTGGCAGAGGGCAGGAGAATGGTGGCCCGAGGGATCGCCTGTGGAAGAGATTAAATTAAGCATTCCATCCATCACATTGTTGTTTTTGCATTTGCCACCCTAAGTGCACTGGGTTTTTCCAGACATGAGTCCCGGGCACTTTGTGCCACTGGAACCAAGCTATACCTGGATAAACAGCCCTAACTAGAGGAAAACCAGTTCTAAGTTGCTTGCGTTCTGGATCAGGGAGGACCCGGCCTGGCAATTTGGGCTATACTATTGCAATGAGGAGCAGGGTGAAGACGGATTTGCAAATGGCTGGGTCCAAACTAAGGTAGCATGGTGGGCAAAGAAAGGTACATTGGAATGCGGCCCGAGGGATTGCCAGTCGCTGAGATTAAATCAAGCATTCCATCCCTTACCTTGTTGTTTTTGAACTTTCTAAAAGTGGCATTTTCAGAATTGTGACTAAAAATCTAACTTTAGAATTAAAAAGGGCTTTTAATTACAATTCTTTAGACAACAAATTCAACCTGTCTACCTGCCCCCAACTGGAAGTTACAACTTATTAAATGTAATAAAGTAACCCAATGATATCCTATGAGGAGGTGGGCCTCAAAGTAGTAGAAAACACATTTAGGGATTTTTTACTCCCAGGACATGTAAAACGTTTAGTACACTAAACCCTGCCCTCTGCACTGTGTAGGGTCAACCCTAGACGTGGTGTCTTCTATGTATTATACAGGGAGGTTTTTTTGCCAGGCAGTTTAAACCTTAACACACAGGCTGCAATGGCAGGCCTGAGACTGGTTTAAAATGAACTACAGTGGGTGGCACAATCAGTGCTACAGGCCCACTAGTAGCATTTAATTTACAGGCCCTGGACACATGTAGCACCACTTTACTACGGACTTACAAGTAAGTTAAATAGGCCAATTGGGCGCAAGCCAGTTCTACCATGTTTTAAGAAGAGGGCACAAGCACTTTAGCACTGGGTAGCAGTGGTGAAGTGTGCAGAGACCTAAAGGCAGTAAGAACAAAGTCAGCAAAACAGAAAGGAAAAAAGTTAGGGAAGAATCACGCGAGGATTCCAGGTCTAACATAAGTCAATAGCTGCTGGTCTAGGGAAACAATCTGCAATCAGTACTGATACCGATCTGACTCACTCCCTCTCCCCCTGGAAACGCAACCTTATTAATTGTTTGAATGCGTAAAAACATGCCTTAAAACTATTATCCTAGTTTTACAAATTGGGGCTCTAGTTGGGAGAGGTATACTCCCATGTCCAAGTAGGGACCATAGTCCTAGTCAGGTTAAGTCACTACACAACCTAAATTATCCTGTACTCACATCTGGTAGCTTAGCTAAGAGCAGGCAGGCTTGGCTTAGAAGGCAGTAAAGTGTAAAGTATTTGTGCAATCATTCATACAGTAACACATACAGTAACACAGTGAAAACATTCCAAAAAGTACTCCACACCAGTTTAGGAAAATAGATAATATTTATCTGAATAAAATAAGACCAAAACAACAAAAATCCAATATGCACAAGTCAAGATATCAATTTTTAAAGGTTTAACCGAGTCTCAATCCTTAAAAATCAGTGGTTGTACCCTGGAATGCATAAAAAATATTGATGCAAGGGGTCACAGAGGAGGAGATGTGTCGAAAAATAAGGTGCTGCTTTGGATTTTCAGGTGCAGCACAGACGATGCGTTGATTCTTTCCACGCTGCAAGGGGATGCATCAATTTACAGGAGCGCAGCACTGGTTCCTCACTGTGATGCAGGGATATTTTGACACCCAGGGACGATGTGTTGAAAATCCTTGATGCACTGGTGAGAAGGAGGAGGCGTTGCGTTGATCTGGTAGGCGATGCAGTGATTTTTCAGTCGCGAAACAGGAGCTGCGTGATTTCTGCAGGTGTTGAATTGATGCCCTGGGATTTTCTTCTCTTTGGTGAAGTCTTTGTGGCCCTGAGACTTCAAAACAGGAGGCAAGCTCAATCCAAGTCCTTGGACAGCACGTGAGGAGAGGGCAGAGTCCTTCCAGCAGAGCCAGGGGCCAGCAGGCAGCAGGGCAACAAGCAGGGCAGCAGTCCTTCTCAGGAAAGCAGTTCAGATGGCTCCTTTGGGCAGCCACACAGTCCCTCTGACAGAGTCCAGGTGTAGATCCAGAAGTGTCTGATTTGGAGGGGTGAGAGACCCAGTATATATACCAAAATTACTTTGAAGGAGGAAAACTTCAAAGAGTCGTTTTGAAGTGCACAAGATTCCCTTTCAACCCAGCCCTGCCTGCCAGGAACATTGTGGGAGGTTATCAGTCCTTTGTGTGGGACCGGACAACTGGCCTTTGAAGTGTAAGTGAGAGCCCCTCCACCCTTCTTGCCCAGGGAGACCCACCATTCATTATGCAGCTGAATGCAGATGTGGCTGACTGTCCTGTGTTTATTGCTGTCTGGGTGGAATGCACAAGGGGAGCTGTCAACCAGCACAGCCCAGACGTGGACTGGACACAGGCTAAGGCACAAAAAGCAGTAAGTGCAGAGAAATGACCACTTTCTAAAAGTGGCATTTCCAAAATAGTAATATCAAATCCAACTTCACCAGTAAGCAGGATTTTCTATTACTATTCGGGCCATACTAAACATGACAGGGCTACTCCTTTCAGATCAGAATCTACCACTTAAAAACATATAAGGACAGTTCTAGTGCTGAACTATGAGAGGAGCAAGCCTCACAGTAGTGAAAAACAAATGTGTGAGTTTGTTACTACCAGGACATGTAAAACGTTTAAGCACTCGTCCTGCCTTACATAGCACCCTGCCCCATGGGTTACCAATGGCCTACCTTAGGGTTGACTTATATGTAATAAAAGGGGGGGGGTTTAAGGCTTGACAAGTAGTCTTAAGTGCCAAGTCAAAGTGGCAGTGGAACTGCACACACAGGCCTTGCAATGGCAGGCCTGAGACACAGTTAAGGGGCTACTTATGTTGGTGGCACAATCGGTTCTGGAGGCCAACTAATGCCATATAATAAACATGCCCTGGGTACATGCAGTGCACATTACTAGGGACTTACAAGTAAATTGAATATGCCAATTGGGTATGAGCCAATGTTACAATGCTTAAGGGAGGGAGCACATGCACTTTAGCACTGGTTAGCAGTGGTAAAGTACCCAGAGTCCTAAAGCCGACAAAAACGAGGTCAGAAAAAGGGGAGGAGGAATGCAAAAAGTTTGGGGTGACCCTTCAAAGAGGGTCATTTTCCAACACCTAGGTTTTCAAACAACCAGTAAAGCAACAGGATCTGTTTTGGGACAGAAAATTCCTCTGCATGGTAAATGACGTGCACCCCTGCCATGAGTGCCCTACTGTACTGATGTCTGGATAACTAATGCTGATTTTTGTTGTCACAAGCAAACACACATCATGGCACTTGCCATATGTAGTACCACTTTACTAGCGACTTACAAGTAAATTAAATAGGGCAATTTGGTGTAAGCCAATGCTACCATGCTTTAACGAGAGAGCACAAGCACTATAGCACTGGTTAGCAGTGATAAAGTGCATAGTGTCCTAAATCAGGACATATCATAAGCCGGCCCTGGGGAGGTGCGGGTCCCCATGGCCATTATTGACTCCATGAGCAGGGTCGGGTGGCCCCCCCCTCAATTTTAAACAGCTGGAGAGGTGGTGGTTGCTGGGGCCAGGGGTCCACTACAGACCCCCTTCATTCTTACAATTCAGTCCCGGGGAGGTGGCAGTCCCCAGTGCTGTACGGGGGTCACAGGACCCCCCTAATATAAATAGGGCATTTTGCAGCTGGGGATTGGTGGTCCCCAGGGCATGGGGGGCTACTTCTCCCACTATCTATTCAATTGAAGCCCTGGGGAGGCGGCGGTCCTCAGGACACGGGGGTCTGTAGGACCACCTTTTGCCCCGGGGAGGTGGTGGTCCCTGGTGTGTGAGGGAGGCGCACAGCCCCCTGCAGTCTATTGAATTTAAGCCCCACGGAGGTGGCGATCCCCAGTGCATGAGTAAGCCAGTGCACCCCCTCCTTTATTTTTAACATGCCCCCGGGACCTAGCCATTACGGGGTCTTTTCTAAAACAAGCAGGGGAGACTTGACCTGTTTTTAAAAAAAATATTTTTTGCAGACTTGCGACCCGTTGCAAATTCACTGCAATTTGTTTTTAAAAGAAGTGCTTTTTTGCCCTGGAGGTTCCCTATGGAACTCCAGCACCAGAGATAAGGGGTCAGGGAGTCCCTACCCTGGCCACTTTACTTATTTTTTATCTTTTTTTCAGCTGAAGCAGAGTCCCAAGTTGGCTGCCAACACTTCCTCGTTGAAGTGCTGACAGCCAATCAGATCTCAGCACAAGATTGGGAGGGGTTGCAAAGTCTTCGCGTCCCTATATATACAAATTTGCTGAATGGATTTACACCAAATAACAAAAAGAGCTCTTTCTGGAGCAAGAGCTATCTTTCTGCAAAATTGCATGCTATTCGGTTCAGTGGTTCAGGCTGTAGTCATGTTCAAAATCCCTATGGAAAATGCATGGGGAACATTTGTTTTGTGATGCCCCTTTTTCTCTCCCCTACTTTGACGGATCACTCCAACACTTTTCAGACAGCAGCTGAAGAGAGAGTTGTATTTTTTGGGAAATTTCGTGAAAATTCATCAGCCAGAATCAAAGATATAGGCAAGTAAAAAAATTCCTTTTCTATAAACACTAGGTCCTAACTATAACTATCTTGTGGTGACTACCACTAGACTTTATATATATAGGGAGAAAACAAATGTTTTAAAGCATTTAAAAAGTGCATAACAACCGAAGTCTTACAAAATGAGGGCTCATTCAGCAGCCAAAAAAAAAGCTGAAAGAGCTGGAAAGTGCCCCTTAACTGTGCCAAGAGTAAAGCATTGCTAGGCTAGGGATAACACAAATCACAAAGCACCAGATAACCCCACTGGAGGAGGTCCATCTGTCGAGTAATGCACCAAGCCACAAATCTGTCCCAACAGCAGGCAGTTTTTGTCGAATGTCACCAGGCTGTCAAGATGACATCGACCACCTTCAGTGAAAGGCTGAATATGTTGATCTGTCACTGCTCAATCTCCAAGCATAAAGGTGGGGATTGCAACAGCCCAGATGTGAACCCTGCCCTATTGCTATGACAGGAGTACAGCCTGATCAGAGGACAGACGTTCAAGTACAGGACTTCTGGATACCATATTCTACATCCTCATTCTGGTGCCTCTAGGATGACTTGGCCCAGTCGGTTCTGATTTCCTTGAGAAGACAGGGCAGGAGTGATATTGACAGAAATGTATAAAGGAGTCTGGACTTAGGCTCGAGGTGGAATGTGTCTCTAAGAGAGAGACTACTTGGAGACTCCAGTGAGAAAGAAAGAGATCTTGCATTACCTCATGGTTTCCACTTGTGATCTCGAGTTCAACCACCCTGGAATTCAATGATCCTGCCAGGTGGTTCACCACCAGGAAAATTCCTTGTTGGTTCAGGGCCTTCTGGCACAATGTCTGCTATGAAACCGGAACTCCACCAACGACCAGAGGCGTCTGATCTCCACCTTTCTCAGATGGCCAGCTCAGCTCGGAAGTGATGCATCGGTCGCCACTGCCAACTGGGTGGGGAAGGGAGGAGGAGTCTCCTGCTGATGCAATTGCGGTCCAGTAACCAATGCTGCAGATCTTTTGTAGTTTCCTATGAAATCTGAATGTGGTCGGAGAGGTCCCTTTGATGTTCGGCCCACTGAGGCTTCAGATCCCAATGCAGGGCCTGCATATGCCATCTGACATGCTTGACCAGAAGGATACAGGAGGCCATGAGTCCTAGCAGCCTCAGAGTCAACCTCACTGAAATCCACGAACATGGCTGGAAAGTCAGGGTCATACCCTGAATGACCTGAACTATTTTCCAGGGAAAGGCACAAAACCGTACTGTGTTGGGAATGAAAGGAGCCATATGAGAAGGAATAAGGTGTGACTTTGGCACATTAATAGTGAACGCCAAAGATGACAGGAAGTTTGGCACAGTTTGCAGGTGGTTGACGACTGCCTGGGATAGGCCCTGGTTCAACAGCCAGTCATCGAGATGGGGAAGGCTGGATTCCAAGGTTGTGCAGCCACCACTGCTCTCACTTTTGTGAACGCCCTAGGAACACTGGTGTGACCCAAGAGGAACACAGTGAACTGAAAACATTCCTGCCCCACCACAAACCACAATTAGCGCCAATGGGCCTGCAGGCCGAGTGTATAAAAGTAGGCATCCTGCAGGTTTAACACCACCATCTAGTCCTAAGGGTTGAGGTCAGATAAGACCTGGGCTAGTGCTAGCATTTTGAATCACTTTCCGGATGAAGGTGTTTGAGAGGGCGCAGGTCCAAAAAAGGTCCAAAAAAGAACAAAGACATCTGTCCTATTTCTAGGTATGGGCATCCTCTCTATAGACCCTTTACCCTAGAGGGCTTGCACATCCTACCACAAAATAGAGAGACAGCCCTCAGTCAGTCATTGGGGAGATGTAAGAATGAGCAGCAGTGTGGAAAGGAACGGCAAGGCATAGCTCTTCTGAACAATTTGCAGGGCCAACCTGTCCTATTTTATGGCCTGCCAACTAACATGTCCTACTTTATAGCCTGCCAAGCTGGCAAAAATCATCGGATCCTGCCTCCCACCGGGTGGCTGTGTTTACTAAGGACATCAAAAAACAATGGATGGGATGCTTGAATTAATCTCAGCCACTGGCAATCTCAGGGCTGCATCCCAATCCATTAATTTCTGCCCACCCTGTCACCTCAGTTTGGACACAGTCATATGCAAATCAGTCTTGACACGGCTCCTATGAGAACGGCCGGGCTAGGTCCTTCCTTAACCAGAACACAAACAGTCCAAGATCAGTTTTGCCCTTATTATGTCTCATCGCAAGACTGGATCTGGAGTCGGCCCCATGGGGGGGTAGGGGAGGGCAGTTGAAACTGAAATAGAATCTGCTGACATTCATCCAGGTGGAAAGCTCCTCTGCTCCATGGGGCACAATGATGCACCAGAGGGAGTCGGCAAGGATCCAAAGAGTTGGAGCATGGCCTCACAGAACTCTTCGATCTCTTTATGCATAGCAGGTGGCCCTCGAAGTTTGGGTTGTGCCGGAACAAGTTGTGGGATCAGCTCTGAATTCGAACAACTTTGGGAGTGCCATTGAGATGCATGGTGCTGCCTCTTTTCACCTTCTTTGGGGAAAGTGGGTGGCGAGATGAGCCCAAGTCCAGCTTACATTTCTTGAGTTTTTTCTTCAACTTACACAAAGACTTTGATCAAGATGAAGACTGGTCTCTGAAACGACTTCTGGATTTTGATCTGAAGTTTGACATGGATCTGTCTCATTGTGGAAGCTTTCGTGCTTGATGATGTAGAGTTTTACCTGGCGGTCTTGTATGGCCTTACGATACATTGAGAGGCACACACTGCAGGCTTTGGAATAGTGGCGCGACCCCAGACACCATAGGCAAATCTGGTGAGGATCTGGCACAGACATTTGTTAGCAACATCCTTACGGGGCTTAAAACTTGTCTTTTTTGGAGGTGACATGTTCCTTGCACACAGTGAAACTATTTTTTGATTGAAGTAAGGGTGTTACAGAGATGGGAGGATTCTTCATAATCACGTCTCATGGTGCATAAAAAAAGTAACTGACATTATCGCTTAGGAGTGGCTCCGCACATAATTTCCGTATTGGAACAGCATCAATGCGAGCCCTATGGCACAACCTACCGGCGCTTAAAGATACTGCTGAAAAGTTTTCCAATCCAGTCTGACACCTGGCGTGTATCCAAAAGGTGAAGAATCTTCGTCTAGCAGTCTCTATCAGAAATTAGAATATTCAGAAGCCATCTCATGGCTTGGTGACATCTGAAGTACCCTTCTAATTAATAGTACAACAGCAAACCACAAGGTGTAAAACACAGCCAAGCATGCAGGCGTGTGAGGTAGTACATAGCAAAGATCAGTCAAAGGTGTGCAGCAACACTGACCTGGCAGCGAGCCCTATGTATAATACAGACAAGATCCTTAGCTTCAGAAATGTAACCTGGTTTAATTTCACATTGTGTATATACTCAATACATTGTGTTCGAGGTGGGAAACACCCTTTACAATGCTACTCAAACCAGGCTGTGCCTTACAAAATGGTCTGAACTGCAAATACATTTTTACAATGCATTACTTTACCACACAAGTCGTTACGACTTTTCTTAAGAAGAGCTTTGTTGGACTGATGTTGGAGTTTAGGTCTAACACTTTCCATATTGTTGCCAGACTGGAGTTGGAATAGTAAACAATACTATTCCAAAGTCCAGCGCTTTCCCTAAGACAAGTCGTTGTAATGACTTGCGCAGTAAAGAACTGAATTGTAAAGCTGCCTATGTGGTTATGCCAGCGTTGTTAAGGCATGTATGGTAAATGCATGCAAGGTTCAAACATACAACCATACAAGGCTCAAGCACATGGGCAATCAGCATAGTCAAACTACCTCCAAATACAGAAATCCACTGCCTAAAGTTTTCTGCAAAGTATGACCTCTGATAGGCAGAAATGTTTTACATGTGTACATTTGCGTGTGAGAAAATGCTACAGTAATGGCAAAGGATTCTTAACCATGAAAACACAATTTCCCTTTACCCGTGAAGACACCGTTTCCTCTATATCCACAGAATTTTTGCATTTGTTTCCTGACCAGCACCTGCTCAGAAAATTGGCAAAATCCTGTCGTACACAGGAGCAAGATTACAAATATGTGCTTGTCCTCATACACACATGTGCCCCTATTTTGGTAGAGGTGCCCACACACTGCAATAGAATGAGATTTGCTTGCCTGGAGCATTTTGCCACGTTGTTAAAATGTTTTCTGAGAAAATTCACATTTTGTAAATGACTTTTGTGAAATAGCTGGCTAACATCATGGTATCTGAGCACATAACATGAACACTGATTAGTAACTCTGACCCAGATTTACAAACACTTTGCATCAAGTTGGGTTACTATTTTACTGCACACCCGCCGCAAAATCTAGTGGTGCTTTCCAACCCAATGCAAATAGTGATTTGCATTGGATTGTAACAAAAAGGGATGTGAAACTGTGCAATATGCTGACTTGTGTTACCTTGTGTCAACGGAGTGTTTCACCAGTAGTGCATGCAACCATTGACACACCACCGTCTTCCATGTTGTCCAAGAAAACATGGCAACTCTACACACTCATCCAGTTCAAAAACAATTCATGCTGCTCGTATATTCCATGCTATGTCTTCTAAAAATCATCTCAGCAATCTACATGCCGATTTGAATAAACAGACAAAATTGTATGTACACTTGGTCTCACATTAGCTTCTTCCAGTCTTGTGGGATGCAGTCTACAAACCCCTCTAATCCACAAAAGCTTGGTCATTCCAATTTGCTTTGTGGTTATTTGCACAGTACTTCATGTGCCTTCATAAATATCAGTCATATCTTTCAATTTCATAACTCCCATCTGTGCATTTTATTTTATTACACTATATTGTATATTTCATTACTCTTTTGCGCTACTATGTCTAGCAGCTCTGCCCCGCCTTGGGGCCTAATTTAGTTTTAGTAATATGCCTAGAAATAAAGGTTATACTGTGGTGGTCGTAAAATATACATAGGCCGTCATTATGACAATGGCGGTAAATCCTGCTGACCGCCACTCTGACGGCCACCAACATACCGCCGCGTTGGGAGATATCCGTTAACCATATTATGACTCACACACACCAATCCGACAGAATACTGCCACAAACACAAATTCGCCAGTCCAAAGGATAGTGCAAAAGTGGCGGTACCAACACCCATACCATTACGCCAACAAAACAACACCCACCACAATATGACCCACGAATCACCACGGCGGACATTCAACGGCCGTACACCATTGGCGGTACATACCGCCGCGCTCAGAATGGACACCCACATACAAAACAACACCACATTGGACAATACCAAAAACACACCTGACAACCATGCACACAAAACACGCACACCACTATAAAACACACACCCACAGTACCCACAACACTTTGCCAACACCAAAAGACTGCAAGAGTAAGCCACCGACATCAGAAAGACAACTACAAACACATCACTGACACCCATACGTCCCTCATGCACCCCACATCATACACCCCACCACATCATCCAACCCACTCTCACCAACACACAACATACAACACCCATGGCACCACAAAGGTACCCCTGTTTCACTGAGGAGGACTTAAGGGTAATGGTGGAGGAAATTGTCAGGATAGATCCACAGCTGTTTGGAGCACAGACACAGCAGATTTCCGTTGCCCGGAAGATGGATCTATGGCCGAGAATCATGGACAGGGTGAACACCATGGGACAGCACCCAAGAACAAGGGACGGCTCAGGAAGAGGTGGCACAACCTACGGGGGAAGGTACGTTCCATTTCAGCAAGGCACCAGCTCGCCATACAGAGGACTGGCAGTGGACCCCTACCTCCTCCCCCTCAGCTCACAGCATGGGACGATCAAGTACTGGTATTACTGCATCCTGAGGGACTCACTGGAGTTGCCGGAGGACTGGACACTGGTAAGTCAACATTTAACACTTATCACCCCTGTAGGAGGCTGGCCTGGCTTACAGTGGGTACCTGATGGTTCTTACACCTTGTGCCAGGTCCACTTAAACCTTATTAGTAGATTAGTAGTATTCTAGCAGCTTAGGCTGATAGAGGTAGCTATAGCAGAACAGCTTAGGATGAACTAGGAGACATGCAAAGCTCCTACTATACCACTTATATCATATAGTACTATATCATAAGAAATACAATACTCAGAGTTACCAAAAATAAAGGTACTTTATTTTAGTGGCAATGCGCCAAAAATATCTCAGAGGATATACTCCCTTAGGAGGTAAGTAAAATACACAAAATATACACACAAACCAAAATCAGGTAGGTAAACAGTTAGAAAAGTAGTGCCAACACTGTAGAATACATTAGCATGCAATAGGCCTAGGGCCAACACAAACCATATACTCTAAAAGTGGAATGCGAACCACAAATGGACCCCTAGGCTAGTGTAGTGTGTAGAGGGTCACTGGGAGTGTAAGAAAACACTAAGGCGCATATTTATAGTTTTTGACGCAAGACTGCGCGGCGCAGTTTTGCGTCAAAAATATTACCGCAGGCTAACGCCATTTCGGTGCGCCGTGCGGGCATCAAATTTATACTTTGATGCACGGTGGCGCAAAGCACAGGTGTAAGTCATTCTATTTAGACGCACACCGCAGCAGCAAGTCGTAAAGCAAAACGACGCAAACGCGGCAGAACTTGCTTTACGACCCCGCACACCGGATATGCAGCATTTTTTGGTGCAATTGCATCAAAATTCGCCGGAACCACAGCCATTTCAGCAGAGGAGAGCCAAAATGGATCCCAGATGCCTGAACAGCCCCCAGGAAGATAACAACAGACCAGGAACCAGCCAGGAGGACCCAGAACAGTCTGAAGAAGAAAAGAAAGTGTTGCTTCAGTGCAGAGGAACAGGAAATTCTGGTTAAAGAGGTGACGGAATACCAGCACCAACTGTTTATCACCTCAAAGTTGCCAATCAGTAGGAGAGAGGCAATATGGCAACAAATTGTTGACAAGATTAACAGTGTGGCAGAAGTACGCAGAACAGTCATCGAGTGCAAGAAACGCTTGCATGACTGCAAGCGCAGGACCAAGGAAAAGAAGGCCAGGAACAGGAAGGCAGCACTGCAGACTGGAAGTGGGAGTCCAGCACACCAGGAGGCCCTGGACCACATGGAGGAGATGGTCGCAGCCGGCATCCCTGAGGAGATCGTCACAGGGATTCAAGGACAGGACAGCGCAGAATACCAGGAGACAACGCACATGCAGGGTAAGTCGCATAGGGAATTAAAATGCATTAATGTTAACTGCAACCGGGGGGGTGGACATACCTACTACTCAATTCATGTAAGTCATGATATTCAGGGAGTGGCATGGGTAAAGGGGTATTGCATGGGGGCATGGCCTGTACAGAGCGAAGCTGGGGCACACCATAATCCCACACCAACACAAGTCCCATGGGGGCATGCTGCCATGCCAACAATGTAGCAAAGGTAAAGCCACGCCAGGAGGGAAGGGCACAATGTCAAACTGACATCCCGGCACACGTCAGCCACTATACCCCCTACTTTAACTAGGGCCCAATTAACAACCCCTAGCCATACTGACAACTGGAATGTTACAGTGACAACAGTTGCCACTACCACCTCCACTCTGTGTGCAGCTCAAATAGCCAATGGCAGTAACGTCCCCATGGATCATACACACCTAAATTAGTGGGTGGAGGATGACAACTTTAACAACCCCCTGAAACAAAAGAAATGCTCCAATCCTTGCAATCGTGAATGTCCATAGTTGCCGCAAACAACAGCCAATGTCATCAACAGTAGGAGCTACACAGCACTCAGGACACACCCATGCTGCATATGCCAGGGTCCATCCTGTGCCTGGGTCACAATGTAACATCCCAAATTACATACTGCTCAGACAACAGCATTGAGGGGGAGGACACATGTGATTGGTCACTGAAATACACCTGCACAGTCAGAGGAGGAAATAGGACACTGCTACGACTATCAGGGCAATCCAATCTCCACACATTACCCAACATCAGCTGTATACATTACCAGTGCTAACATCCATATCTTGCCATAGCAATGCTATGCATAGGATACACTACATGTCAACTACATATAAGTCGATGTGAAAGATCAGAGACTGGGGCAGGTCCAAATTAGTAAGTGTGCTGCTAATGCCATCAGAACACCCACAGCCAGTGAAAGGCCTCGACATTAGAATAGACGTAGACGCAGGGTTGAGTAGGACAAGAAGGTGGCAATTCACCATTTGGCCTAAAACAACACTAGAGGAGATGATGCCGACAAGTCCTGCATACATGTGACATGCAGGTGGGCCATAAGCCTGGGAGAATGTCCATCTGAAAGACTAGAGCAATGAACAGGAAACAAGATCACAATGGGCAAATCAACACAAGGCAGCCATGTCACATTACAAAGCCCACAACACTGACACACTAATTGTATCCTATTTCATTGTAGAGGCTGATGGATCTCCTGTGGGTATGCCCATCCAGGAATACCCTGATGACATGGATGATGAACTGACAAACATCAGCCAGCAGACCCTCCAAGATGTCCATGGAACCCTCCAGACCCCACCTTCTGTCACAAGGAGGAGCTCGGAACAAGCAGCCATCACAGAGGACCCACCCACAACACCAATTGTAAGACCTGCCAGCTCAAATACAGCTGAGGACTCAGACGACACAGGCACCAGCTTCGAGAAAACTGTAGTTGGAGTACAGCGGGAGCTGGCCAAGGTGGTGGGGGTGGGGATGCAAACTATGGCAGCCAGCCTAGATGGGGTGCGTTCGTGCATGATGTCATCTGCAGATCAGGCAGCAGCTATGCAAGGGCTAACATCTATCTTGCAGGAACAGCAAAAAAGTCTGAAGGAAATCGGCACAGCTGTAATACAGTTGACCCAACACCTACAACAGCAATCCTGTCAACGCGTGCACAAATGCAACATTGAACCCCTCAGGGCCGACCTGGCTGCCTACCATTGTGATGTGGCTGCTATTCTTAAGAATCAGCAGATCCTCCTTGCAGCAGTACTGCCCTTAAGACCTTCACAGGTAGCAGCGACTGGGATGTCTGACTCCACGTCTTCTAACACTGAGGTGTGTGTTGCCCCTTCACAACCACCACCACCAAGGGCAGAGGAGGCAGCACACACATCAGAAGATGGAGACGTGGAACAGATCACCTTCACACGGAAAAGTACCCGGAAGCACTAGTCCCTGCCACATGGGCAACTAGTAGCAAGGTCCTGCACTTTGTAACATGCCAGTCTTACAGCAACTCTACTCAATGACTGTTCTGCAAACCACTGTTTATCTTGTCATCCTGCCCAGTGATTGTCTCTCACTTACTCATTGGCAAATCCTATCACTCTGCACTGTCTGACACATCACCCCAGCATGTCAAATGCATTTTCCTTTACCACTTGTGTCGGATCACAATGGAAGATGTCACTATAATGGACTCACAATCATGGACAATGTACATATACCACTACAGCACTTTTCAATAAATAGCACTTACACAAGCACTTTGTCTCTGTGTAATGTGACACATCAACCGTGCAGTAGATCAGTGAAGTTTGCCTCCTGTCAATAATTGTAGATTGTCAATACTACTGTCCTGAAAAGATGTGGGCTATGATAACTATGCACAGTGGCCAGGATTGCATCAAACACTCTGCCCTTCATGAGGGTAATATCTGATGAAGTGAGAAACCATACACCATCATGCTGTGTTGGATAGAATAATGCTTCCTCAAGGGATATCTAAGTCATCAAATAGTGGCCGCAAAATGTTATCACCATGCAATACTAACACATATAACAGTGCACACAAATCTAAGCAAACACTCCAAAAACTGCATGAGAGAAGGTGTCTGAGTTTACATCCAAATAGGTAATCATGCTGAACAGTGTCACAAATGATCTATGTGAGTCATGAAGACGATACTACAAGAGTGCTTACGACAACTCATCTTATAAGGGTGTTCTTGAACATCACACTGCAGTCAGACCTAAAACTGTTCCCCCAATACCAAATCTGGAAGCACTGTTTGTGACTTAGAAAACATACTTATTGAAAAAATCAATTTGGGATCCATATTAACTGTGATTGGTGGTTGCAATGAATGGTGGAATCTTTGCAAGGTAGCTCTGGGGTAGCTGCCAATCATACAGCTCAGTTGGGATTTGTTCGTAGCATAGGACACAAATGTAATAGAACAAAATTAATGTACACTAATGCCAAGGCCATGATCAACAAGCATTTAACACATACTGTAAAGGGTTCACTATATATATTTATTAAATGGTAATCACAGAAGAGGAAACTGAGGGAAAAGTTTTACCTACCCTAATCTACCCTGACTACTCATTACCCACAACTGTCCCTAACTAACCTAACCTAAACTTACTTGTCACATGTAATGAAATGTTCTAAACATCAGTCCCTCTCCCCCTTATGAGACGGGACACATGGAGGACAACAGATACTATCCTAAACACATACTATACTATCCTAAACAAATATATATATTTTTGATATTTTTAAAAAAATGGTGGTATTTTTTTTTTTAAACACACAAGAACCCCAACATAGCCCAACACCCACCCACCCACACACTTAATGAGTAAAAATAGAAAGATTCAGGACCCCCCACCCACTAACACTAACTAAACTAACAGCCTATGCTACCCTAACACTAAGCCACCCAAGCCCGGTAAGTATGAGAACAAGAAAAGAGGAGGGAGGGGAGGGAGGGAATCATGTCCTTATACCAAAGTTTAGAGGTTGACCCTCCGGAGGGTCCGCTTTATGGACCACACACTCCTGTTCATATGGCGAACATCCCCGCTCAGATGACTAATTTTCCTTAGCACAAGGTCCATCTTACGTTCCCTTGTCTGGAAAGCTGCAGGGTCAACTGTAGCAGCTGGGGCAGTCTGGGTACCGGCGGAGGAGGTTTGTGGGCGTGTAGAGCCAATGCCTTTGGGCTACCCTGAAGGTGTTGCACTGCTGGCGCCTGGAAGAACTACAGACGTTGGGACAACAGTCCCAGCTGTGGGTGGTGCCACCTGGGTGGAACTGGTGGTTGTGCTGGTGGTGGCTGTGGTTGGCAAAGTAGGGCCACCCTATGGTAAAGCTAACCATGATCTGGAGGCCCGTTCATTCCGGTATCTACAGGCCAACCTCCTGAACTCCGACTGTACCAGCAGGATATGTTGGTATCTTAGGGCCCGCCTCTGGAACTCATGGACCTGGATGGGTGTCATGTTTGCAGCAGTGAAGACAAAGCCCAACAATTTACATTAGGAACTGCATTGTGTGAAATGGCACAAGAAGTAAATCAGACAATACATCTACTGTACTTGTAACAGCTCATATCACCATACAGATCATTGAATGTCCCTGAGGAAGTACATGGCAGGCCAGCCTACAAAGGTCATCTCACACATAGCACATCCAAAACCTACAAGATTGGTAACAACTGGCATTAACTTGCCACCTGAGTTCTGCCAGTTGTCAGCTAACAATCATGCTGCACATCCTCCGCCAATGCCTGGGCTACAGATGTCAGTGTACGTGATGAAAAACTAAAGCTACATGGTCTGCAAGTTGTAATTGGACTTGCTAGTATAGTACTCATGTGCCATACCTGAGTGTGTATACTAGGATCCAACCAAATATTCACTTATTCACATGTATGTGTAACATACTGGTAGCATCAGTCCTAGGTACCCTATTCACAAACCCATGCCTGTGTTTGAGGTGGGGGGTGGAGAAACAACAAACAATTCCAAACAACATGCACACCCAGGATTGTATAGAAAGCTCAACACGTGTTTGGCTCTACACACACCACAGGTAAGGTCTTTCAACAATTAGGAGTCTGCAAACCCTTGACCAATCCTAGTGCCACACATGTCAGGAAATGCAGACCTTGGTCCACATCATATACTTCCAGTAAGGCATGACTTACAACAGACACAGAGTTGCAAGAACACCCATGATCATGATTTGCATGCACACCTAGGCCATTGCACTCAAGTTCCACATACTTGTAGCACTACATGTGGAAGTACATGCTGCTAGAAAGGTTAACCTACAGTTTAATAAGTACATTGGTGAATAGGGAAGCAGAAGTCTTTTGGAAAGTGATTTGCAGTACCAATCTGGGAGAATGTGGGTCTGACATGCAGACTAAATCTGGGATGAGTTCCAGTGCCACTCTTGTTGATACAACTGTTATCCACATGACTCACCCCAGTTCTCATTGCGGGGCCTACAGGAATGACCTACAATCCCTAGATAATACAATAGGATAATCATTGGCCAACTCAGAAATTTTGAGAAACTGAAATCCCATTCATGGATCAAGACAAATGATTGGGCAGCGCATCACACCTTGCTATGTGTTCAACACACAGGAGTCCATCACACATCACCACCAAACACAACACATAACAGACATATCAACACTTACTGGAGTGGTCGGGGTCCTCAAATGTAGCCACCTCTCCCACAGTGTAGGGTGCCGGTCCACCTGTAAAGCATGGAAGGAAGAAATGTGCTCAGAATCTGTGCACTGACCAACAATTTCAAAGACAAAAACAATGTGTAAGCTGACATAAGTAATGAAAGCCATTCAGACATGATGATACTGCATTGGATATATCACGGCCAACATGTACATAGCATGGGTCTCCTGTAACAGTTACACATATATCTACACACATGCAGTGGCCCTAACTATCATGTGGTGGCAAACATGCTCCTTCATTAGTGAGCAGAAATAATAATGGTGTGTAATCGTCTCATCATGTGCATCCAAGAGAGACATCCAAAGGCTGGTTACTTGAGGACTGCATTACGTGTCAAACAGCCTATGTGGCCATGACACATTTATGACACATAGGTACAATGTACAGAGGGGCAGGGACTTTTGTATCCCTCATGTTGTTACATTTTCTTCATTTGATGTGGCCCAGCAATGGTGATTTGCACCAAACATAGAGATATGAACCCATGTGCATACCTTTGGACTGCCATCCCTAATTGGAATGTGGCACAACAAACTCCAAATACCAGTCTAAGATGTTAGCTGAGGGCACCCTACACCTTTTCCCAATGTTTTCAAATCCAGATCTGACATGTATCCAAAAAGATGAAGGACCACAATAATCCCTAACATTCATAGAACTTCTGTGAACGCTTTCCTTACAAACTCACCAGACACACATGAGACATATGTCTGGGCCACATTGCTATCATCAATTTACGTGAAGGCAGCACTCATTTTATGCATCATGTAGTGTTTCTAAAGTCAGTCTAGCTATTGCATCATCAAAGTTTGCCAATATTTTAGTAGATCTATACTTCACTGGCAAATGTGACCTCTAGAGACATGATTGGCTCCTATTTTGTTTTGCTGTCTGACACAAAGGCGGCACTAATTTACATTAAGCAAAAAGTATCCTGTAATTTTGCAGAGCATGTGCTTCCTGACAGCTAGCAATTGTGATCCTTCACATAGTGCATCAATTACCCTGTATGTTTCCGCAGCATTACACACAGTCAGCAACTTAGCTGGCAGATATTGTACAAATCATCTGATGTCACTACAGAGCTTTTAAATGTGCACATTTACATGATCTCTACTCACCAACAGGGCCACCAATCACTATTCCCAGGTGGTCCATCAGATCTTGCTCCCTGGTGATGAGGTCAGCCCAGCGGTGCTTCAGCTGGTGGGCATTTCTCTGGCTCCCATACATGCGCTGCAAGTGATGCAGCACCTTTACCCCCTGGATTCTTCGCGCCTCAGTATGATAGCCCTGTATTACCCTGCCCCCTGCCTCGATCATGAGTCGGAAGAAATGGCACACCAGCCATATAAACCCCCCCAACTCCTCCTCACCCATCCTGCCAAGACGTGGCCTACCCAACATCTCAGCACTGAAAAGGGGACTAGGGGAGAAAGAAGAAGAAAGGAGAAAAGGGGGAAAGTTGGAGTATGAAAAAACAAAGTAAACTTAACAACTAAAAGAGCTCAACTATCCCCAAACTAGCACTACCCACAACAGACTTCCACAAACAACAAATACACTACAATACTGGACAATTGTAAACAAAACACACTCAGACAGTATACAACAACAATATTTATTTCACAAACTAACAACTAAGATAGCACACAGGACACCAAAGCACAAAATCACTGGACAACACTCTGAACACAGCCACACAGTCTAGAAGATTCACAGACTGCAAAGTGAAAGTGAAAGTACACCCACTGTACATAATCTGTAAACAGGATATCCTATTACATCACATCCTGCATAAAATGGCCACCGTTTTTATAGTTATGCGTCATTTTTTCACGCAAACAGAATATGCGTCATATTTTTCGATGCACAGGAGTGAAAATTAGGCTGCATCCAAATAATAGTAAATTGTCTTTACAATTATTTGGATGCAGCCTAATTTTCACTCCTGTGCGTCGAAAAATATGATGCACATTCTGTATGCGTGAAAAAAATGACGCATAACGCTAAAAACGTCAAAATTTCAGTGCATGATCTGGCTTTGGGGAATTTTTCAATATTTATGTTAGGTTACATTTGGGACACAACTGAGATAGGCTGATTGCACCCACTTTGGTGTTGATGGTGTATGTTCACATGTGAGACATCATACTGCAGCAGACCATGACCCACTACTTTCTTAACAGGATTTTGACGGTTGGCTGACGCACTAGATGGCCAGATGTGTGGCCTACATATATGTATTGCACAATTTGGCCATGTTTAGCATCAGGAGAGGATAGCAAGGTGACGTACATGAGTACAATACCTCAATGCCTATGGCTCAATGTGTGTGCAGTGGCAACTAATGTAGTTGTTGACCCAGTGTGTGTGCATCACAAGATGCATAATTGCAAATATGCTTGTATGAATGTGAAGTCAATGTGTCCATACGTTAGATGCAAGTCATTGTGGAAATGAGAGAGGACATGTGTTAGTCATACATGTAGCAACATCTGTTGTGTGCCCTTCCAAGATTTTGGGTAACGTAGACACCACAAATGGAAAAGCATGCACCAGATAGATGGCAGACGCTTGGTCATGTCAATGGTCCACAATTTCACCATCCTATGTCCTAGATTTTTGGTAACTGCTTCCTAGGCACTTGTTGGTGAATCCCACAGTGATCATGCACATGCATTGAGAAGTGGGTACCATGTAATTGGCCCAGACAGCCAAAGGTGAACCACAAATGTATTATGACGCCACAGTTGAGGTCATATAACTGAGCCACAACTCTCCAGTGGCTGTGGTGGACCAGCATACGAGGCAGCATGTGTTCACATATTTCCAGTGATCAATTGCACAGAGGTGTCTTGTTCATGTGTGTGGTCCAATGTTGATGCTGTATAATTTTTAGGGGTGTATGTTGTCACAGTTACGTCCAGGTCTCATCATGAGTCAGTGGCAGCTATTCCTGTATCTATTGAGTATCCTTCAGAGATCAATGTGAGTAAAGTCAATGAGGACATGAGAACCTACATGGGGATGGTCCCACCCTGTCACTGAAGACGTGTAATGAGACTGTCAACAGGGCAACCTTGGTGTGCTGATTGATATAATGTCTCAGGTGTCATGTTCGGGCAGGTGTCATTACAACATTTATACACAGGTTGGCCTCTGTAATTCCCACTGCATCTGAGAACATCATAGACTCTGTGCTGATTATTTTCGCAGCTATTCACCACACACGGCCCATCATTATGTTGTGAACAATGTAATTCACCGTGTGAACTGTCAGGGTCCTAACATGTGTGGACTTTTCATGGACATTATCAGAGGTTGCTGGTTCTGCTGGAGGCCCCATACCCAATCCCTGCATATGGCCCTGGTACACTGTCACACTTTGTCGTTCATGCATAAATGAGACCCAGACAAGGGGTGGGCCATGAATTTGGTATTCAAAGACAATGTAACAAATATGGTACAATTAAAAGGCAAATGATGCTACACAATGTATTTGAGTATGCACTGATGAAGCACATGACAAAATACCCTCTGAGGAGTGAGAGGTTTGGTAAAGCAAGTGTGGTACATATGTAGCCACAGGGAATCTTTACAGTGACGCACAGACAGGTGCCAGTCAGGCTGACAGGATGCAGGGTCAATCAGGATCCAGCAATTTCACAAGTTACATGATCAGTGGTCTGACTAAGACTGGTCGGTGGAAGAACTAGACAATTGACATGTAAAACTGTGTATGTCCTGTGTTTTTGAAAGTGACACATGAACCCAAGGGCTGTGTTACATGGCTTCATTACTAGCAATGCATAACGGTGTATTTGACAAAATGGCAACTTCTATGCTGTTCCAGGCATCAGCAGGGGCAGTGCATGTTCAAATGGGTGGTGTGCATGGAGGTGGTCACAGGTGTGGGCTGCATCAGTTTCTCACAAGTCCTGTAGGTGAGATTTGCATTCAAATGGCCAACAGTATCTTTCACACGGGAAGCAATCTACAGGTGATAACAGGGCTTAGACACTACAAGCCAGTGTATTAATTGATCTGATGTCAATGTAGTCAGATGTACTATGACAATGGTATACCATAGGAAAGGGTGTAGCACACTGGAGTACTATTGTTAGTCTGTGTGTGTGTAAAGGAGGGAATATCTGAATATCTGAAGACGGATTCCTGGACCTGAGGACCTGTAAAGGAAGGAAACCAAGTCCAAGAGTCACAAAAGTGTCCGGGGGGGCAGGAACCCACTAAACCCCTGATGAAGGTCCAAATGGCTGCCTCCGGGTGGAAGAAGCTGAAGATTCTGCAATAACGAAAGGTGCTAGGAACTTCTCCTTTGTGCAGAAGATGTCCCACGAAGTGCTGGAGGATGCAGGGTTGTTTTTTTGGAGAAAGACCACAAACAAGCCTTGCTAGCTGCAAAGGTTGCAGTTGAAGAAAAAGGGTGCTGCCTGGGCCCAGGAAGTACCAGGTGCTCGCCACTTGGCAGAGGGGGCAGAGGGGGCCCTCAGCAATACAGAGAGCCAACGCACAAGAAGGCAGCACCCGCAGTAGTACGGGTTCAAGAAAACTGAGCACAGCGGTCATCTCAACACTACAAATGAGGGTCCCATGAAGACGGTGGTCAACTCAGCGAGTTGAGCAATACAGGACGGAGTGCTGGGGACCTGGGCTAGGCTGTGCACAAAGGATTCCTTGCAAAAGTGCACAGAAGCTCTAGCAGCTGCAGTTCACGTGCTGCACAGGATTACTGTCTGGAGAGGGGAGGCAAGGACTTACCTCCTCCACATTTGGACAGTTGGACCACTGGACAGTCTGGGTCACTTGGGTCCACCACCTGTGTTCCAGGGGCCACGCTCGTCAGGTTGAGAGGGGTCACAGAGTACCGGTGACGCTGAAGTGCCTGCTGGAGCAGGGGGAAGATTCCGTCAACCCACGGGAGATTTCTTCTTGGCTTCCACTGCAGGATGAAGGCAGACAGCCTCGGAGCATGCACCACCAGGAAATAGTCGAGAAAGCCGGCAGTATTAGGTGCTACAATGTCACTGGTAGTCTTCTTGCTACTTTGTTGCAGTTTTGCAGGCGTCCTGGAGCAGTCAGCGGTCGATCCTTGGCAGAAGTCGAAGAGAGAGGTGCAGAGGAACTCTGGTGAATTCTTCCAAGTCGTTATCTGAGGAAAAACCCACAGGAGAGACCCTAAATAGCCCTCAGAGGACGATTGGCCACCCAGAGAGGTAAGCACCTTTCAGGAGGGGTCTCTGACGTCACCTGCTGGCACTGGCCACTCAGAGGCCTCCATTGTGCCCTCACACCTCTGAATTCAAAATGGCACACTGGGACACACTGGAGGAGCTATGGGCACCACCCTAGGGTGGTGATGGACAGGGGAGTGGTCACTCCCCTTTCCTGTGTCCAGTTTCACAACAGAGCAGGAACTGGGGGTTCCCTGAACCAGTGTAGACTGGCTTATGCAAGGAGGGCACCATCTGTGCCCTTCAAACCATTTCCAGAGGCTGGGAGAGTCTACTCCTCCCCTAACACCTATTTCCAAAGGGAGATGGTGTAACACCCTCCCTCAGAGGAAATCCTTTGTTCTGCCTTCCTGGAACTGGGCTGCCCAGACCCCAGGAGTGCACAACCCTGTTTGTGGGGTGGCTGCAGCGGTAGCTGCAGAGAAAACCCCAGAGAGCTGGTTTGGCAGTACCCGGGGTCCATAGTGGAGCCCTGGGGATGCATGGGATTGGCACCCCAATACCAGATTTGGCATGGGGGGAAAATTCCATAATCTTAGACATGTTACATGGCCATATTCCGAGTTACCATTGGGAAGCTACATATAGGTATTGACCTATATGTAGTGCACACCTGTAATGGTGTCCCTGCACTCACAGAGTCCAGGGAAATTGCCCTGAACAATGTGGGGGCACCTTGGCTAGTGCCAGGGTGCCCTCACACTTAGTAACTTTGCACCTAACCTTCACTAGGTGAGGGTTAGACATATAGGTGACTTATAAGTTACTTAAGTGCAGTTTAAAAAGGCTGTGAAATAACATGGACGTTATTTCACTCAGGCTGCAGTGGCAGTCCTGTGTAAGAATTGTCTGAGCTCCCTATGGGTGGCAAAAGAAATGCTGCAGCCCATAGGGGTCTCCTGGAACCCCAATACCCTAGGTACCTAGGTACCATATACTAGGGAATTATAAGGGTGTTCCAGTGTGCCAATTAAAATTGGTAAAAATGGTCACTAGCCTATAGTGACAATTTTAAAGGCAGAGAGAGCATAAGCACTGAGGTTCTGATTAGCAGAGCCTCAGTGACACAGTTAGTCACTACACAGGTACACACATTCAGGCCACAAACTATGAGCACTGGGGTCCTGGCTAGCAGGATCCCAGTGCGACAGGCAAAAACAAACTTACATACATGTGAAAAATGGGGGTAACATTCCAGGCAAGATGGTACTTTCCTACAACCCCCCATACCTGCATGTCATCTCACACCCTCACTCCCATCACTCCACTACAAGCCACGCACTGCACCTACACAATGACTAACCCCAATGCCAAATCCTGCATGCTATACCAATGCATGGACACCCCTCACAGCCCTGCATGGACACCCATCACCAAATCATACACAGCGTAGGGAAACTAACAATCCCACAATACATCACCATACACAAGCAAAAGGTGGCAGGGCAACACCAACCATAGAGGGAAGGCTAGGGATGTACAATATGTCATACCCATGAAGCATAATACATCACTTACACCCCCACAGGTATCCCAGCCAATGTCAGTGGAGAGGGGGTGCCACGACTACCCAGCCCCCAACAAAAGATGCCCCCAGTGATGACAGTAACTCTGGACTTCTGGATCTGGATGACCTACCTGGCCCATCAGGGACCACTGGACAGCCGGTCACCCAAGCCCACTCACAGACCACCGCAGAGTCTCCCCCATCAGGATCCAACACCACAGCACCCACCCAGCCTACCCACACCTCTGTCCCCAGGACACGTCAATCAGCAGTGTGCCAACCTGTACAGGGATCCCAGGCCACACCTCATACCCAAGACAATCAGGGACCTGGAGCACACCGTTCAGGAGACAGGGGCACAGGCCAACAGGGACACTGGGAGGACTGCTGTGCGAAAGGGGGAGGACAGGAGCAGGGAACTGACTCTCCAAGAGGCAATCTCCGAGATCCTGGGAGCCTACCAACATTCCCAGGACACGATGGGCCAGATCCTAGACAATGTGGAGGAGAACAGGTGGCTGCAGGAGGGACAGTATCAGGGGATCAGGGAGGACTTGCAGGCCATCAACACCACCCTGATCTCCATAGCAGGGGTGCTGGCAGGCATGGCCAACATCATGAGGGAGTGGACAGCACACCAGTGGGCCCCTACTGCTAGCCAGTCCATTAACCAGCCCTCCACTTACGCTGCCGCTAGTGGGCAGGAGGCCCCGCAACACGACCCACAGGACATCAGCACCCCTCCCCCTGCAGAAGGTGAACCACCCCGCAAATGTTCCCTGCAACCCAGACAGAAGCCAGAGACACTTGCCAAGACCACTGCCAGGAAATGAGACTCTCCTGTCTGCCCCCCTTGTGTCCCACCCTGTCACCTTGTCCACCTTGAACAGCCGTTGCTCCCTTTCCTATGGCCACTTGGACACTGGACCTGTGCTATAAACAGACTGGAACAATACCCTGGACTTTCCTCCATCATCACCCCATTCCATTGCACTTCCCCCTCATTTTTTAGCACTTCAATAAACACCCTTGGACAGAACTCGACTACTTGTATGTCATGTTTTGAAAATGTGTATTCATGAAAATAGTTACATCCATTGCAAATGTACTGTACATTGTGGGAGCATAGAAATAATGACCTGTAGCTTGCTGTAGTCAGCACATCAGTACACAGTTGTTATATCACCAGCATCTGCAATATGACATACTATTGGTGACAGTAAGTAGAGTTAAAAGTAAGTGAATGCTATCTTGCCACAGCCATACAGAATACACCAATAGTCATAGGAATGTTGATCTACACTGTCTCACCTGTGTGTCATTGGAAGTACTGACGGATTACTAATGTTCTGTTGTCCTCATCCTCAGCATCTTCATCCTCACTGTCCTCAGGGTCCACTGCTGCCATAGGGGCATCTTCAGTCTCCTCTTCCTGCAGAAAAGGTACATGGCGTCTGAGGGCCAGGTTGTGCAACATGCAGCATGCCACTACTATCTGGCAGACCTTCTCAGGTGAGTGGCACAGGGATCCACCTGTCAGATGGAGGCACCTGAACCTGGCCTTCAGGACGCTGAAGGTTCTCTCGATAATCTGTCTGGTCCTCCCATGTGCCTCATTATAACGTTCTTCAGCCCTTGTCCTGGCATTCCTCACAGGGGTCAGCAGCCAAGATAGGTTTGGGTAGCCAGAGTCACCTGCAAGTATTGAGGGAGAACATTTAGCCGCACACAATCCTATGGGGTTGACACCAGAGGCATACACCGACATACAGTGGGTGGGGACCCTGGCTCACCTATTAGCCGAACCCTGTGTCTCTGTAGTTGGCCCATCACATTTGGGATGCTGCAATTCCTCAGAACAAAGGCATCATGCACCGACCCAGGATACTTAACATTGATGTGGGAGATGTACTGGTCCGCTAGTCACACCATTTGCACATTCATTGAGTGGAAACTCTTACGATTCCTGAACACCTGTTCATTCTGGCGGGGGGGACAAACCCAATATGTATACCGTCAATTGCACCAATAATATTGGGGATATGTCCCACTAAATAGAATCCGGCCTTCACTGTGGCCAAATCTTCCACCTGGGGGAAAGAAATGTAGCTGCACATGTGTTTCACTAGGGCAGATAAAACTCTTGCCAGCACAATTGAAAACATTGGCTGTGACATTCCTGATGCCAAGCCCACTGTCACTTGGAAAGGCCCAGATGCCAGGAAATGGAGCACTGATAGCACTTGCACAAGAGGGGGGATCCTAGTCAGATGACGGATAGCTGATATCAGGTCAGGCTCCAACTGGGCACAAAGCTCTGTGACTGTGCCCCTGTCCAGTCTATAGGTGAGTATTTTGTGCCTGACCTCCAGTGTAGCCAAGTCCACCAGAAGTCTGTACACGGGGTCATGTCTCCACCTCCTATTCATCTGCAGTTGTAGGTATCTAAGGGACACAAGAGTGAGTAGGCTGTCACAATTGGAACAACAAAACCACAAGTGCAGTCCACATGGTGCACTTAAGTATTGGGACAGTGTAAATGGTGAAGTATGTGCCAATTTAACCTGTGACGCAGTAATTGTTGATAGGCCTGTCCCCCCCCACCCAAAATAGCGACTGCCTGTCCTGTATGGAGGGACAGGGGGAAGTGAGGTAATTCCGCTGACGCTAGGCGTCGTGGCGGAAGGCGGACTTGCACCACTATGCAATTCCTCATTGGAGAATATGGGGTCATATAGAGTAGAGTGGCCAATGGGGATGTACGCCAGCTGTGACGGTGTACACTGCCACGAACGTGATCGCCGTTTTATATCTGATTCCTTACTTGTTTCCTGACATTCAACAGGAGAAGACCTACACTGCGTGTGCTGCTGTGACCTGGGTCTGGTACCTACCATGGCCCATGTGACAGCGGAAAGGGCCCTAGCCTTCACTTCGGAGTAGTTGGAGCTAATGGTGGATGGGGACCTACCCCAGTACGGAGAGCTTTATGGGCCGCCAGACCAACAGGTGAGTACACTTTGGCCACGATGCATGTGACATGGATGCATGGAGATGAGTGTGAAGGCATCGTGTAAGGGTGGGTGGGGGATTGTCTGTTGGCGGTGTACATGTTGTGCGCTGGCCTATGTGTGTGCCAATGGTGATGGAATCGGGTATGGTGGGCCATTTGTGTGACAGGTTGGACTGTTTGTTTAATCAAGTTCTCCTGTCTGTATTTCCTCTGCAGGTCAGCGCCCATCAAAAGAAGGAATTATGGCATGCCATCGCCAAGGACATGAGGACCCTGGGGGTCTTTGGTAAGTGGAGCACCCACTGTCGGAAATGGTGGGAGGACCTGAGACGCTGAGCACAGAAGACCACGGAGACCCAGCTGGGGATGGCCTCTCAAGGAGGAATCGGTGCCCGTTAAACCCTGACCCCCCTGAGGGGAGCACCACGGCGGAGACTGGCGGGGACAACACAGACTCTGATACCTCCTCCGATGGGAGCTCCCTGGTGGTGGTAGACACCTCTGTGACCACCCCAGCTGCAGGTACAGCCGGCACGCCTGTACCAAAACCGCCCTCCCAGTAGCCCCCCAGGAGGTTGGGCATCACCTTTGCCCCAGGCATCTAAGGCCCTGGCCCAGTCATCCCTCCTGCACTGAGTGAGGAGGCTATTGACCTCCTGAGATCCATCTCTGTAGGGCAGTCAACCATAGTGAATGCCACCAAGGGGCTGGTATTCCAGATGCAGCAATGCAATGCATTCCTGGAGGGCATTCACAGTAGATTGGCGGCCCAACAGAGATCGATTCAGGCTCTGGCCTCCTCTCTGATGGCAGCCATTGTCCCTGTTTCTACCATCCCCCCTCCAACTACCACTTCCCAGTCCCATTCTCCTCAACCTCAACCCATCCCAGGCACACATACAAATGAGCATGCACACAAGACAACACCCAAGAGTGGCACAGGAAAACGCAGGCACCACACAAACACCATACAGTTGCAGACACAACAACATCCACTGCCTCCACTGTCTCCTCCTCATCCACCACCTCCCTCCCAGTCACGTCCACAATCACAACTGCATGCACTAGATGAACCTCCACTACCAGCATCACCACACCAAGCAGACAACACACCTCACTGGCAGACACCTCCACAGCAGCCATGCACGAGTCCCCTCTGTCCTCTCCCACCCTGTCTACACCCCCAAAGGACCAGGAAAGAAGGGGAAGGAGCCTGCACCACCAGGCAGAAAGGGGAAGAACCCATCCAGACCTGCCAGGAAGGGTAAGGGATCCACGCACCATGTACTGGAGGAGAAGAAGCCCTCTACTCCAGCAGATGCTGTCAGGCTCACACCTCCACCACAGAGGCTGATGTGCGAGTTGCCCCCTCCAGAACCAGTGGGGTAGTCACCCTCTCGAGAGACTGTGGCCTTGCACTCCCCAGGACAGAGCAATGGGCATGGAGCCCCCTCCAGAACCAGTGGGGTAGTTACCCACTCAAGAGACTGTGGCCTTGCACTCACCAGGACAGAGCAATGGGCATGGAGTCCCCTCTGGGACCAGTGGGGTAGTCACCCACTCGAGTGACTGTGGCCCTGCACTCCCCAGGACAGAGCAATGGGCATGAAGCCCCCTCCAGAACTAGTGGGGTAGTCACCCACTCGAGAGACTGTGGCCTTGCAATCCCCAGATGAGAGCAATCGGCATGGAGCCCCCTCCAGAACCAGTGGGGTAGTCACCCACTCGAGAGGCTGTGGCCTTGCACTCCCCAGGACAGAGTCCCCTCCAGAACCAGTGTGGAAGTTCTCGTATTCGGCTGAGGTGCCCCCCCACCCCATCCCCCTGAGGTGCCTTCCCACTTGCAAAATGATGCCCCTGCAGTGTTCTTTCGGATGTGTCAGGATGCAAGTTGGGCCTTGGACTGTGCCCTGTGTCCTTGTGTGTCCTTAAGACTTTGGACTGGGCATTGGCCCTTTATAAACATTTGTATATATTTGGTTTATGTGGTGGGTTTTGCTATGCTAATACATTGTCAGTACTTCAGCAATCTGGTCCGTGTTTTAGTTTGCTGTGTGTTGTATGCCATTGGTTTATGTTTAGCTGGTTGTGTGTATGGTGTGTGTGTGTTTTGGGTGTGTGTCATGCCTGTGTGTGTCACTCTTGTTTTCCTCCCTCCCTTGAGTGCTAGGCGGCTGTACTCACCGTCGTCATCTTCGTCTGCGTTGGTGTTCCAGGTGGAGCTTGACGTAGAAAATCATCGGGAAGACTTGCATTTCGGGTTCCATGATGGCATAGTTCTTCCCTGTGTCTCGAATGGTGAGTTCTTTCACTTCTGAGCTCTTTTTCCGTCAGGCTTTTGCTGGCATTGGTACCGCCCTGAAAAAGGTGGCGGTTTGCAGTGTATTAATATGGTGGGCGGTACTTGGTCTTCCGCCTGGCTGTTGACGGCTACCGCCATGGTGAGTGTTGTTTCCGCCCCATACAATGTCTGTCTATGGGAGTTATCACCGCCATGGTCATAATTTGGCAGTACTTATGGCCAGCCTGTTGCCGGTATTACTGCCACTGCACTGCCATGCTTGGGTACCCGTGTACTTTGTGAACGGCCTCCTCTGCAAGGGTGCAGTGATTGTAACACAAAACAGGGGTTCGCATTCGGTTTTCTTCAGTCTGTTAGACCTGGAAATCTGGGACTACCTTCACCCTTGCAGGGTTCTGTAATATCTCTGGTAGAGTTTGAGATCCATATTCACATCCTGCCAGGCATAGAGATCTGCTGCTGACCAATGTCCTGACCTAACCTGTGAAGCTGATGGGCAGCCAAATGCCAGAATCTGCTCAGTGGTGTCTCACCCATGCTCAGGATGTCTTGCATGTGCCTGTCCCACTGCCCATCCTTGTAACCAAGCGGGCTTCCACTGGAAGCTGTCCATCAGCAAGAGAAGAAATTCCTCAGCTTCTAAGGACTGTGGCTCTCTATTACACTTCCTGATTACGATTTGGTGCTGTCCCTTACCTTCCATGCGCCGCATGAAAGGGCAGGAATGTGCCATATTTAACATTATATGGTGCATTCCTGTCCTCTCCTTGCGCTGGTGCACATTCTGCTGCCTCTCTCCAATGCAAACACCCTTACACTGTGGTGCAAGGATGCCTGTATTGCAGGCAGTACTGTTTTCCTGCAGGAAGGAGCACCTTCCTGCACAAAAACAATCCTCAGAGGTGTATTCCTCTTCTTAAGTGTGAAAGAGGAAACAACAAGAAGAAATAAAAATGTTTCTCCTTGTTGTGCCTCCCCTGGATACGCCACGCATTTTGACGCATTCCCAGGTTTACTTGTCTTGGTAACTCTGGGAATGCCCAAAATCTATAAGTGGCTGCATGGGAACACCTATAGTTCACCCGTGGAATGTCTACCCAGGGCAGAGTAACACAAGACAGCAACTTGTGGTCTTGCGTTGCTTTGTAAATTGGTTTTAGGGTTTACTTTACCCTTGCAACACCTTCCGTGATGAAAGGGTAATTCAATCCCTTGATAAATCTGTCCCTAAGTACATAATTTGCATTTTACCATCTGTTTAATCAGCATTGTACTTTTACAGAGATGGATTGCGAGATGTCCTAGGCCAGTGTGAGTACCTTGTTTAGTTCTGCTTTTTTTTGCATTCAGACACGAGGAGTCCTACTTTTAATATGGAAAAAACACTAAGGGCCATATTTATACTTTTCGACGCACAACTGCGCCAACGCAGTTGTGCGTCAAAAAATCTAACGCCGGCTAACGCCATTCTGAAGCGCCATGCAGGCGCCGTATTTATTCAATGACGTTAGCCGGCGTTAGCCGGCGGAGCTGCCTGGTGTGCGTAAAAAAAAATGACTTACACCAGGCAGCGCCGGCGTAGGGGAATATGGAGCTTGGGCGTCAAAAAATGGGGCAAGTCAGGCTGAGGCAAAATTTTTGCCTCCACCCGATTTGCGCCATTTTTTTTTACTCCCAACCCCCATTGAAATGACTCCTGTCTTAGCAAAGACAGGAGTCATGCCCCCTTGCCCAATGGCCATGCCCAGGGGACTTATGTCCACTGGGCATGGTCAGTGGGCATAGTGGCATGTAGGGGGGCACAAATCAGGCCCCCCTATGCCACAAAAAAAAATATATATATATACTTACCTGAACTTACCTTAAGTTCCCTGGGATGGGTCCCTCCATCCTTGGGCGTCCTCCTGGGGTGGGCAAGGGTGGCAGTGGGTGGGTGGCAGTGGGCGCACATGCCTCGGAGTCATTTTTTAGAAGGGAACGCCTACCTTGCATATCATTAACGCAAAGTAGGTGTCCACGCTAAAAAATGACGCAAACTCCATGAACTTTGGCGCTAGACGCGTCTAATGCCAGAGTATAAATATGGAGTTCGTTTTGCGTCAAATTTGCGTTAAAAAAAACGACGCAAATCCGGCGCAAATAGAGTATAAATATGGCCCTAAATCTACCAAAACTAGTGAAGGTTGGATAGCTTCCTTTGTAAGTCCTGGAATGAGTAATTCCATGCAAAATATAAGCAGACGGTTTACAGCATTTTCCTCCAGGCTTTCTGATCGGTACTGTAGGCAAGTGTTCAGTGGGACAGACAGAACGAGCAGGTAGGACAAGTTCAACTACAGCCGACACCCCTATTAGACAGCAAGAAAAACGTGAGGAGGATTTGCACAATGAAACAGAGAATCATCGAAGATAATTGCTGCATTAAATAATAGAGAATGTCCCGGGGCGTGGGGTTTCGGGCCAAGGCATAGTAGGTAACAATTTCCTCTGTGCTGATCCTCCTCTTGCCCGGTCGCTGATGTCAGAGGATAAATCTAGATATTGTTCTATGACAGCAACATTTTCAGAGACAGCATAAGAAGAAGATCCAGAGCTTTCTTGTGCCTCTGGCAGGAGTTGCCCTCAGAACATTGCCTCCCATTTTCTTGGAGAGTCGGATGTGGTGGAGGCCACAACACGGCCTGCGGCAGCAGCGGCAGAGGGGGGCAAAGAAACCACATCGAGGGGAAGCCAGAGTACTGGTCACAGTGCAATCGAGGAAGGTACTGAACGATTTTAGGTGGCAGCAATGTTACTGTCTATTATTCGTTATTTTGGCAGGCGACATGTGAATATTCTGTAAGCGAATGTGTTTTCAAATGTGTGTTCACATGTGTGTGTGTGTGTGTGCGCGCACCTGCGCATCCATGTATAACTCCCGCTGTGAGGACCAGAAACTTAAAAGTGGAGTGTTATTTGGCTCATTCCACTTTATAATCTAACCCAGTATCAAAGCGCTTGTTGAGTTAGAATGGTAAATACACACTTCAGTACGGCCAATAGCCGGTTCTCATAATGTTAGGTATGAAATGTTGTATGTTTTTTGGAGCTGTGTGTGTTTTGTGTGTGTGTGTGTGTGTGTGTGTGTGAGTGATAAAGATAGAGATGTCATGTTTTCCAATGAGAAAGTAGGCATTTGTGTTTAAGTGGGTCTGCGTAGTCAATCTCTTGCAATTGTAGTTTAGCATGTCACCCTCTGGGTCATTGTCTGTGTGTACATCTGAATGTAAATCATATTTCATTGTGATGTCGGTTTGTGTTAAGTGGTCATGTGTGCCTCTTTGCCGGCATCTGTGATTTGTATAGCACTGTGGCTGTACATATGTGTATTTCAATGAGTACACAGCAGTTTATATGTCTCGGATCCTAAATGTCCAAACAACGTTTCCTAAGTGACTCTTTCCATGTTTGGGTACCTTTCTAGAAGTATATGTTTTAAGGCCTTAGTGAGTGGCTGGGGTCGGGTGTTGTGCCTCACCTTTGATGGTGCATATATACAGCTGTTACTAAAGAGGGCTCGTGCTATGCACTCTAGGAAAATATACAAGGTTGTTTAGTTTTAAGTTATGAAATGTCCCAGTGAAACAGGGTACACCTGCTTTGTTCTGGGTGGCTATACTATTATGACTGAGAACCTGTCCTGTTGTGGCCGTGTACTGAGGTGAATCTCACTTTGAATTCATGTATGTGTTCAAAAACAGCTGTTTTTGGTTCTTTGACTATTGTAAAAAGGTACCGTAATTGCTGCTGGTGGGAGAAGCTTCTCCAGTCACTGGGCTGTAGGAGGCGGCCCCATCAACATTCTCTCTGAAGTGATTGGTTGAGAATAAGTCTGGTGACCCGAGGCCGTGGGTGGAGATAAGATGTTTGAGGACTCAGCCCCGCAGAGTTTGGTTGCATTAACACCCACTATAATATGTGACTGAATGGGGAGGGTTCTTGCACCTAAGCTTACCAGATGACTTCATGTCACTAAGAAGGCAATTTATTGAATTATTTAGAATTTTTAAATAGGGCCGGCCAAGTCATAGTTATAATGATTTACAATAGGTAGAGAAACCATAAAAATATTAGGTACAATATAGGTGTGTACAATTAACGTTGCAAAACTGATCTTTACACAATTTGTTTGAGGCAGATGGCCATGGGTGTTTCTTCTATTTAATCATAAGGGTTTATTCAAACTGAGGTATATCAGTTCCAGTGAGGTCATGGTGCTGCTCCTGGTTGACCTTACCAGATATAAGATACATATTACTTGAGCAGTTATTACTTGTGTGATAGATATAACTACGGATTGTTACCAATCACACACAAAATCTGTAACACGCAGTTATGAGTTCTATAGGATTTTGTGAAAGGTTTTGGGTGCTGCCCAAAGAAGGAGTGGTGGGGCATTTTTTTGTTTGGAAAATATTGGGATTTGTAGCACAATGCCTTTGTTGCTTCTTAAGTTTCTGTTTCCCTCTAGGGAAGTGGTTCCCAACCTTTTGACTTCTGTGGACCCCCACTTTATCATTACTGGAACCAGGGACCCACTGAATCATTATTGGAATCCGGGGACATCCCCACTGAGTCATTACTGAAGGCTGGAGACCTAATCTGTTAATATTATTTAATTTGCTGAGTGGTCACGGACCCTCTGAGGAGGCTTTGCGGACTCCCAGGGGTCCCAAGACCACAGATTTGGAACCACTTCTCTTGGGTTTTGTGCAGCGTAGGATGAGATGTTAAAATGTAGCACTTGGGAAACAGTGCATAAATCTTAGTACTGCCAAAAGGTGATCTGCCTTTTTAGCATTTGTAATTATTCCTGTAGCTGTTAAAGGACTGAGGTGGTCATTACAACCCTGGCGGACGGTGTTAAAGCGGCGGTAAGACCGCCAACAGGCCGGCGGTAAAAAATTTGCAATTATGACCGTGGCGGAAACCGCCAACAAAGACAGCCACTTTAACACTCCGTCCGCCACGGTGGTAGAAACAAACAGCGCGGCGGTCACCGCCAACAGACAGGCGGGAGACAATGTACCGCCCACAGTATCACAACCTACCAATCCGCCACCTTTTCCGGGGTGGATTCACCACGGATAAAAACACGGCGGAAACAGCCATTTCAAAGGGAAAACGCTCATCTCTACACACTGCACGAGGAACAACGACACCATGGAGCCGGAACTCCATATTCTTCCTGCACTAGTCTTCCTGCTCTTCTACGAGGAGCATCAACGCCGTCGGTGAAGACCACAGTGAGTACTGCACCTCCGACATAGGGAAGGGGGGAGGCAAAAACACAGGGACACACACACTCAACACCCCAACCCCCACCCCGACCCTCACCCACTACAACACCCACACCAATGCTTATCTATACATTACAGTAACACCCCCAACCCCCCTGGTAGAATACAAAGACAAAAGGAAATGAGTGTAACCCTTGTAATATATCAAAATTCAGTAAGCAAATATATACATATATATATACACAATAAACAAAATATACACCACGATTAGTAGTGCAGGTATAGCACCATTCATAGTCCGTGGACCACTGGGCCCAAAATGTATGGGCGAGGCCCACACAAGATACCCAATCCAAACGGAGAGAACACTCCAGGGGCATCAGATCAAAATAACACAGGCACCTCAGGGGGAAGGGGGGGCACCTCAGTCGGATGAGTGCACCACGCCAAATCCACGAGGGGGCTCCATGCCCATTGATGTATCCTAGGGAGTGCAAAGCCACAGTCTATCAAGTCTCTACAGTGGGTGGCTTGCCCACTGTTACATCCTGGGGAGTGCAAAGCCACAGTCTCTCAAGTCTCTACGGTGGGTGGTTTGCCCACTGTTACATCCTGGGGAGTGCAAAGCCACAGTCTCTCAAGTCTCTACAGTGGGTGGTTTGCCCACTGTTACATCCTGGGGAGTGCAAAGCCACAGTCTCTCAAGTCTCTACAGTGGGTGGTTTGCCCACTGTTACATCCTGGGGAGTGCAAAGCCACAGTCACACAAGTGGATGCAAGTCTCCACTGGTTCAGGAGGGGGACTGGTGCCCAGAGTGCTTCATCCTGTGCAGGACAGGTGGAGTGGATGCAAGTCTCCACTGGTTCTGGAGGGGGACTGGTGCCCAGAGTGCTGCATCCCGTGCAGGACAGACGGAGTGGATGCAAGTCTCCACTGGTTCTGGAGGGGGACTGGTGCCCAGAGTGCAGCACTCACCCTGTGACGGTCCCTGTTGCGTCACTGCCCGTGCCGCAAATTGGCTAGCGGTGCTTTCCATGGCGGTCTTTACCCTGTTCAGCGGTGCTTGGCCTGTTCAGCGGTGCTTCAGTTGCCAGTGTCTGACCTGTTCAGCGGTGCTTTCCATGGCGGTCTTTGCCATGTTCAGCGGTGCTTGAGTTGCCAGTGTCTGACCTGTTCAGCGGTGCATTCCATGGCGGTCTTTGCCCTGTTCAGCGGTGCTTGGGTTGCCAGTGTCTGACCTGTTCAGCGGTGCTTTCCATGGCGGTCTTTGCCCTGTTCAGCGGTCCTTGCCAAGGCAGTCCGTCATTGCCTAGCAGGGCTGTGGCTGGCAGTCCTTCATGGGTCAGCTTGGCTGTGGCTTGCGGGGGCCTCCTGGGCAGTGACGATGGTGCTGGCGGTGGCCTCCTGGGCAGTGACGATTGGGCTGGCGGTGGCCTCCTGGGCAGTGACAATTGGGCTGGCGGTTGCCTCCTGGCCCGTGACTCTGGCGGTGGCCTCCTGGCCTGTGACTCTGGCGGTGGCCTCCTGGCCAGTGACGACGGTGCTGGCGGTGGACTCCTGGGCAGTGACGATTGTGCTGGCGGTGGCCTCCTGGGCAGTGACGATTGAGCTGGCGGTGGCCTCCTGGGCAGTGACTCTGGCGGTGGCCTCCTGGCCAGTGACGACAGTGCTGGCGGTGGCCTCCTGGGCAGTGGCTCTGGCGGTGGCCTCCTGGGCAGTGACGATTGGGCTGGCGGTGGCCTCCTGGGCAGCGGGGATGATGGCGGTCTTCTCTGCCGTGCTTCTCCTCCCAGACGGAGATTTCCTCTGCCCCTTCCCCACCTTGGGAGGAGTCACAGCTGAGTCGACACTCCCCCCGGGACCCCTGTGAGCGGCTTGGCTGGCTGGAGTCTTCCCCCTCTCCCGCCGGGTACTGTCCAACTTCTGGTGCTTCATGGGGGGGACTGGCTGTGCTGTGGCTCCATGCCACACTGGCTGGCCTGGTGGCCGGTGCAATCCACATACCTGTAACAACAGGCACAACTGGTGCCGGAGATTTTTTGGCTGAGATGAGTTGGACGGGGGTGGTGTTAAATAGGTTAAGGGTGGACAGGAAAAGTTTTTTGGAGACACTGGGACGGGTAGCTGGAGGGGGTTTGGGAGTGGAGGAAGAGGTGGTGGTTGTAGGAGGTGTAAGGTTTGTGGTTTTGGGTGCAGGTGCATGGGTTGGAGGCTGTCGTAAGGTGGATGTCTGTTGGGTGGGTGTGTGCTTGCGTTTGTGTATCTTGGGAGGGGGCGTCACAGACACACTGGGAGAGGACACAGCGGACGTGTAAATGGTAGTGGGGGTGGTGAGTGCACGTGAGCGGGGTGTGGTGGTGGGTGTGCTGGTGCGGGACGTAGTGGCTGTAGTGGTAGTGCATGCAGGTGTGAGTGTAGACGAGACTGGGAGGGAGGAGGGAGAAGAGGAGGGGGACACAGTGGAGGCAGTGGATGTTGGTGTGTCTGCATGTGTGTGATGCTTGCGTGAGTGCCTGTGGGATGTGTGGTGCTTATGTTTGCCTGAGCTTCCCTTGTGTGGTGAGGTGTGTGCAGGCTGTCTGATGGTGTGCTTGGGATAGGCAGAGGTACAGGGGATTGGGTTTGGGAGGAGGTAGTTGGAGGGGGGAGGCTAGACACAGGGACAATGGCTGCCATCAGTGCTGAGGCCAGAGTCTGAAGGGTTCGATGAAGGGCAGCCTGAACAGAATGAATGCCCTCCAGGAATGCATTTGTTTGTTGCAACTCCCTTTCTACACCCTGGATGGCATTCAAAATGGTAGACTGCCCAACAGTGAGGGACCTGAGGAGGTCAGTGGCCTCCTCACTGAGGGCAGCAGAGGTGACAGGGGCTGAGGTGCCTGGGGCGAAGGTGATGCCCACCCTCCTGGGTGAGCGGGCACGGGGCGAAGGCTGAGGGGCTGCTGGGAGGGCAGTGCTGGTAGGGGGGTGTACTTGTAGAAGTGGGGGGCACAGATGTTGCCGCCACCACAAGGGAGCTCCCATCGAAGTCCGTGTCGCTGGTTGCAGATCCTGAGACCGCCGTGGTGCTCCCCTCGCCCTCTGTCCCACTGGTGTATTCTGAGTCCGTAGTGTGGGCCTCCATGCCCATGTGGGATGCAGCTCCCTCGTGCTCCGGTGCCACTGTACCTCCGCCTGATGATGCTAATGCACACAAGAACAGGGAGATGATAAAAAGGGGGGGAAGACAGAAGAAAGACAGGTTGAGTGCATGGCTTACCGCTGGCGTTGGTGGACAATACAGACACAGCAGCCCCGTGCACTACGTCGCGCTGTTGGGCTCTACAGATGCAATTCCTGGGAAATGGTCTACAAGGCTATGGACGACATCTGCACACATAGGTGACACAGGGGCATGAATAGCTGTACTTGGCACTCTACAGAGGTGGGGTGGGGGGCCACATGGCCTGCCTTACGGAGGGGCCTTGCCTACGAAACCCACAGCCCTCCTCCCCCACCCAGACACATTCACTGCGCGCAAAGTCCGCTGAATGATAGTGTACTCACCCCCTTGTGTCTGCTGTGATGCCCTCAAGCGCCCATCCAACTCAGGGTAGGCCACCACCAGGATCCTGAACATCAGGGGGGTCATGGTTCGATGGACACCCCTCCCACATTGGGAGGCCATCCCCAGCTGAGCCTCCGCCGTCTTCTTGCTCCAGCGGCGAATGTCCTCCCATCTTTTACGGCAGTGGGTGCTCCGTCTGTGATGGACCACCAGGGTCCGGACGTCCTTTGCGATGGCACGCCAAATATCCTTCTTCTGGTGGGCGCTGACCTACAGGAATATTACAGGGGAAGAGAAGTCATTACCAACTGCACCGTCAAAGTGAGTGGCCCACATCCCTACCCTTGCCATGTGGCACATGCATTCACAGTCCTTCATGCACGCAGAACTGTGCCTCCTTCCTTCTTACAACCAGCCCTCTCCACACAGGCATAGCCCATACAGCATGCTCCCTGTGTGCTTACCTGTTGGTCTGGAGGACCGTAGAGTAGCGTGTACTGGGGGAGGACCCCGTCGATGAGCTTCTCCAACTCCTCTGCAGTGAAGGCAGGGGCCCTTTCCCCAGACGCATGAGCCATTGTCTCTTCCAGACCGAGGTCACAGCAGCACTTGCAGTGTAGGTCCTCTCCTGTTGAAGTTCAGGGATCGAGTGATTGAACAGATAGAAAATGGCGGGCACGTCCGTGGCGGTCACGTCCGCGGCGGTGCGTACCGTCACCGCCGGCGTACATCGTCATTGGCTCCTGGGATCCATAGGGTCCAATGTTAAACAATGCAGCATTGCGCCGCGGTCTTCGACCGCCTACCGCGACGGTGTACAACGCCAGCGCAGTTACCTCACATCCCATTGTCCCACTTTACAGGTCAGGCAGCCGCCATTTCAGGGGCCCACATGGCCAAATTACCAACTGCGTCACACATACCTAGGCCTTGTCTCACAACACAAATACAGGCCACATTTTGTGTATGAATGTTGTTCTGTGTAGACTATGGGTAAGTACCTCTGAGTTGTTTGACTCTGTGGTCGCTGTTGTCCTTCATAGGCACCGTCCGCTGGGACATGTGAGGAGATGGCGGAATCCTCCGGTGTACCGACCGCTGGTGGACCCGTCGACAATGGAGGAAAGAAGTTTGATCATCACCTATATGTTTGACCGTGCCACAATCTAGGAACTGTGTGCCCAGTTGGAGCCAGACCTGATGTCCGCAATCCGCCATCCCACAGGGATCCCCCCTCAAGTGCAGGTGCTATCAGGGCTCCATTTCCTTGCAAGTGGGTCATTTCAAACAACAGTGGCCATGGCATCAGGGATGTCCCAGCCTATGTTTTCCAATGTGTTGTCCAGAGTGTTGTCTGCCCTGCTGAAACACATGCGGAGCTACATCGTTTTCCCTCAGGTGGAGGACTTGCCTACAGTGAAAGGTGACTTCTATGCCATGGGACATATCCCCAACATCATAGGTGCCTTTGATGGGACCCATGTAGCTTTGGTCCCCCCCCACAGGAGTGAACAGGTGTACAGGAACCAGAAGAGTTATCATTCCATGAATGTACAGATGGTATGTTTGGCAGACCAGTACATCTCCCAGGTAAATACTATGTCCCTGGCTCTGTGCATGACGCCTACATCCTGCGGAATAGCAGCATCTCTTATGTGATGGGTCAACTCCAGAGGCACCGGGTGTGGCTATTAGGGGACTCTGGTTACTCCAACCTGTCATGGCTACTGACCCCAGTGAGAAATCCCGGGACCAGGGCAGAGGAACGCTACAATGAGGCACATGGGCGGACTAGGAGGGTGATCGAACGCACCTTCGGCCTCCTGAAGGCCAGGTTCAGGTGCCTCCATACGACAGTTGGATCCCTATTCTACTCACCAAAGAAGGTGTGCCAGATCATCATGGCCTGCTGTATGCTTCACAACTTGGCTTTGCGACGACAGGTGCCTTTTCTGCAGGAGGATGGTCCAGATGGCTGTGATGTGGCAGCTGTGGAGCCTGTGGACAGTGATGAGGAGGAAGCATAGGAAGAAGACATTGACAACAGGGACTCAGTCATCCAGCAATATTTCCAGTGAGACACAGGTGAGAAAACATTCCTGGCTACTACAAGTACTTTAACACTTTCACCTCTATCCTGTCTGTCGATTTCACCCAGTGTATGGTCACTGAGTTGTCATTTTCCCTTACGGTTTCACAGGTGTGGTTTCCAACGTGTGTCATCTGCTTAGATTCCTCATGGACTTGAGCTGTGTGACATAGGTATGTTGACATTACATTTGAAAAAGCATTTTGTCACTGTAATTGCTAATACACAAATTCGAAATCACAGACTGACTCCAGATTGTTTTGTGGTTCAAGGGTGTTTATTGAAGTGCTCATTATTGGAGGGGGTTGTAAAATGGTGAGGGGGGTTGGTGGAGATATGTCCATGGCAGAGGCCAGTCTATTAGTCTCACAGATGCATTGCCCATATGGGCATAGGAAGTGGAGCTGGGGCAGTTCCAATATAGACAGGGTTACAAAGTGGGACAGTGGTTTGACAATCAGGGTAGTCTCATTTCTTGGTGGGGGTCTTGGCATTGTGCTCTGTCTTGGTCCTGGATCTCAGGGACCGCTTGCGGGTGGTTGTCCGTCTGCAGGGGGTGGGGTGCTGGTGTGGTGGTCCTGTGGCGGGGCGTCCTGTCCACTAGCACCGGCGGAGGTGGTGGGCAGTTCATCGTCCATGCTAGTGTCAGGGGCCCCTTGGAGTGCCACAGTGTCCCTCCTGGTGTTAAGTATTTCCTTCAGCACCCCTACGATGGTGCCCAGGGTGGAGCTGATGGTTCTGAGTTCCTCCGTGAACCCCAAATACTGTTCCTCCTGCATGCGCTGGGTCTCCTGAAACTTGGCCAGGACCGTTGCCATCGTCTCCTGGGAGTGGTGGTATGCTCCCATGATGGAGGAGAGGGTCTCATGGAGAGTGGGTTCCCTTGGCCTGTCCTCCCCCGGTCGCACGGCAGCCCTCCCAGTTCCCCTGTGTTCCTGGGCCTCCGTCCCCTGGACCGTGTGCCCACTGCCACTGCCACCAAGTCCCTGTTGTTGTTGGGTTGGTGGGTTATCCTGGGTTCCCTGTAGTGGTGGACACACAGCTGATTGACGTGTCCTGGGGACGGAGGTACGGGCCCGCTGGGTGGGTGCTGTGCTGGTGTTACCAGAGGGTGGAAGGTCTGTGGTGGGCTGTGCCTGTGTGAGGGGAACCGACTGTCCTGAGGCCCACAATGGTCCGGGCTGGTCATCTGGATCCAGTTGGACAGAGCTGCTGTCATCACTGTGGGCCTCTTCTGTGGGTGGGGTGGAGATGTCTGGACCCTCCTGTCTGGTGACGTTGGGTAGTGGTCCTGCAGGGGTGTAAAAGCATGATTATTGCATCTGTGTGTGTCATGGTGTGCAATGGGTGGGTGAGCGTATACCCCAGTGCTAGCATTCCTGTGTGGGGGCTTGTGTGACGATGGTTGAAGGGGGTGTTATGGGTATGTGCATTGGGCATGGTTTAGTGATGGGTGTCCATGCTTTGTTGTTGCATGCAGGGCTTGGTGTTGGGATGAGGGGTTTGTGTTATTAGTACATAAGTGAGGAGTTGGAGTGATAGGGGAGGGAGTGAGGGTGGGGGTCTGTGATAGCATGCAGGTAGGGTGGGGGATATGGTAGTTAAAGGTTTGACTTACCAGAGTCCATTCCTCCACCGACTCCTGCGAGGCCCTCAGGATGCAGAATCGCCAAGACCTGCTCCTCCCATGTTGTTAGTTGTGGGTGAGGAGGTGGGGGTCTGCCGCCAGTCCGCTGTACCGCCAGGTGGTGTCTGGAGACCACGTAACGCACCTTCCCCCGTAGGTCATTCCACCTCTTCCTGATGTCGTCCCGATTTCTTGGGTGCTGTCCCACTGCGTTGACCCTGTCGACTATTCTTCGCCATAGCTCCATCTTCCTTGCTATTGAGATGTGCTGCACCTGTGCTCCAAATAGCTGTGGCTCTACCCGTACGATTTCCTCCACCATGAACCTGAGCTCCTCCTCCGAGAACCTGGGGTGTCTTTGCCGTGCCATGGGGTGGTGTGGGTGATGTGTGGGGTGGTGTGTGTGGTGATAAGTGTGGTGATATGTAGTGGTGTGTGGTGTTTTGTGCGTGGAAGTTGTGTGGGTGATGGTGTTGAGTGCCTGTGGATGCTGTTGTTCTTGCTGGTGCTGTCTCTCTCTGGCCTTCTTTCTGAATTTTTGGTCGTAGGGGTTTGTGGGTGATGTGGGTGTGTGTTTTATATTGTAATGGGTGTGTGGGAGTGGTGTGTGTATGTGTATCAGGTGTGTGTATTTCGAATTGTCCAATGTGGTTGTTTTTTGTAAATGTGTGTGTATTTTGAGCGCGGCGGTGTGTACCGCCTATGGAATACCGTGGTTGAAAGACCGCCGCGTGGATTAGTGGGTTGTGATAGCGTGGGCGTATTTCTGTTGCTGTGACGGTGGAGGTTTTGTTTTTGACAGTTTATCACTGACCTTTGGTGTGGCGGAATTGTGTGGGTGTCTGATTTTTGTTGGATTTTGGGATGTGGGTCATAATAGCTGTGGCGGAATTCCGCGGCCGCGGCGGTGTGTTGGCGGTCTTCTGCACGGCGGTAAGCGGATTTTACTGCCAATGTTGTAATGACCGCCTGAGACTATATCCTGGAAGACCATTGAGTAGGACTGCTTCACAGTTTAGTCTAGAGAGAATTATATTGTACCGCTGAATATCAAAGCTTACAATACTGAGACACAAGAATATGGTGGACAAAATATTGAAGGCCAAATTATCCAAAGGTAAGTGCATATAGAGGAAGTATAGATTTACTATTGCTAACTCCATCCACATCTATGTACAATGATATATTACCTATTGGTGCTCGCCACTAGCTAGTTATAATTTGGACTTATTTACCATAGATGGAGCATTTTTTGCTTTGCCAATAACTTTGGCACCGTTTGACGAATCTCTACGAAATGTTCAAAACTTATACTTTGGTCATTTCAGCTGCTGTCTGGAAAGTTTTGGGGTGATCTGTCAAACAGGGGCCAAGAAAAAGAGGGGTCCCAAAACACTTTTCCCCACATTCTATGTCAATGGGATTTTGCAAAATTTGGAACACGATTACAGACTGAACCGCTGAACGGAATTACACTAAATTTGGCAGAAACCTAAATCTTGGTCCCAAAAGCACGCTTTTTGTGATTTGGTGTAAATCCGTTCAATAGTTTCTGAGATATTAGAGTTTACAAAATATAGATATCGAGGGCCACAGATTTGGATTCGCAGATCCGGATCATCGGATCTGGGGGGGAAAGCAAGGCCCTGATTGGCTGGCCAGAACCGGAACCAGAAAAGTTGCAGGGTGGGAAATGATCAGTGAAAAAACATATAAGGGGTCAGGATAGAGATATCCTGACCAATAGGATGGGTAAAGGGATTTTTTCACCCAATCCGTAGATCTTCCGTTGAATCCGCAAATCCACCAGTGGATCCAGAAACAAATGGGTGCATGCTGGACGGTTAGCCTCCGTGACAGCCAACCCGTGTTGTGCATGGCCATGCGCGGAGAGGGGTGTGGTGGTTATAGGGGTTGGCTGCAGGGCCTAGCCGTGCAGCCAACCCACACTGTGCAAGGCCAAAAGCCGTGTGCAGCACAGGGTTCGGTCATTATAGGGGTTGGCTGCAGGGCCTGGCCAAAGGCCAGTCCCTGTGGCCAACCTCTGCTGCACATGGCCAAAGGCCATGTGCAGTACGGTGTTGGGTTCTGAGGGTTGGCTGCAGGATAGGCCCTGCGGCCAACACCCGTTGCACAGGGGCAAAGGCCATGCGCAGCACAGGGTTGGGTTGTTATAGGGGTTGGCTGCAGGACCCACCCACCACGCACAGCCAAGGGCTATGCACTGAGGTGGTTGGACTAATGTATAGTAATGAAAATTACTGTATGTTAAAAAACCTTAGCAATTCACTGAGAAAACCTAAGGTTACAGGGACGTTATAGTTAAGAAAATGAATTTAAAACATGCAGAATGCAGCACACATAGAAAGAGAAACAAACGGGGAGAAATTAAGATATTTCTCCCCGTTGCATCTCTTACTTCACCCCTGAGGTGGTGTATGAATCTGACACATTCCCAGACTTGTAAATTGTGTGTGCATCAGATTCCTTCGGGTTCCATGGGTATTTAATTATTTCAACAGGACTACAGGTACCAGAATTCAAAGGGGAAAAAAGTGGACTAGAGCAGCACATCATGCATAGACCTGGGAAACATTGCAGCTATGTGCGTGGGAATGCCCCAAGCGACACCCATGGAACACCCCTTTCACGCAGTGTTGCTCATGAAAGGGGTCCATATTTACAAGTCCATGAAAAGCCACACAACGTGGCTTTGTGTGTCCTTGTAAGTCAGAGCTGGCACACTTCACCACCAGAGAGTCAAAAAAATGATGCTCTGATGGCGCAGTGTGCTGCTAGGGCTTCTTAAATGAGGCTCTGTAGTTCCACAGGCTTTGCCTGCCTCTTTTCTGACTTGAGCGCGGTGATTTCCACTGAAGTCAAGAAGCGGGACATATCAGAGTATTTCACGCTTTTCCCCTATTTTGATCGGTAGGGTTCTCATTGAACGGCTCCTTCCACTCCTGTGCGTGTCGGTCTGGGAATAAAGGAGTTCACTGAAATCATCACACCCTGGTTTCGTTCTCTTTCCATTAGACCCTGCGCTCGGTGGTAGTTTCCGTTTAGCTTTGCATCTTTTTCAGTGGCCGCAGCGCCACCTAGCGGCATTCTAACAGCTGCTTCATGATGGTTTTACACTGTTATGAAATGCGTTCTTATAAATATGTACTAAAAATACCCCTTTTTTACAGGCCAAAACCCTCAATATAAATGTACAAAAAGAGGAAGAATTACTTTAAAAAAATATACACAACCCTATAAACTCTTGTGTTGCCGTTTGGAAAAAAAATGTCTGTGCCGTCTTCCATTACAACAACTTCACTCACTTCAACTTTTATCAATTAAAGCACTTGTATATGACAGTAGGACACCCACTACGGCTTGTAGCAGTGCAAACATATGCCACTGTCGGAAATTGTGCTTTTAACAGCATTACAGTCAAACCAGAAGAAGTCCATGTGCTGACTCCAGTTTTGAAAACATGTCCAAAAGAACAGAAATGATCCCTGAGCACTGAATAGTCCACGCGGATTTATTGCAGGAATAGAGGAATGTCTTTGTGTCCTTTTCTAAAATTATGTGCCTATAATTAAGCTAACAATTCATTTGTTAATTCGAGGTGCTGGCTAGCCCCTAACGATTTAAGGTTTTTCACAATTATGTTTGCGGATATTTCGTGCCAGTACAGCTGCACAATTGTATTAAATTGTTTAAAAAACTACATGTCAATGAAGTCGTTCAGCCCATATGGTTTTTTGATTAGCCAACCCGCTGCGGTCCATGGTATGTTACAACTGGGAAGCAATCGAATATTTATAGAGAAGTGGCAAGGCTGCCTATTCTTACAGGTTGTCGCCAAGTTTGCAAATAAATTATGTCACCTGTCATCTTAAAGAAATAGGCGTAGTTATTTGGGGACTCTATACTTCAAGAATACATAATTCCAGCAAACAGCAGCACGATAAAACCTTAGGACACACGTTTTAATAATGCTGAATTTGAATTTCCGCTTCTGTGCCATTTGTTATTGACATTTGTTAACTTGTAACTCCTGGCAAAGGACACAGAGTGCTCAGGGGTCATTGGCTTAGATACGTTCATAGATATTTAAATGTGTTGCTGGCAGAGTTAAAATGCAGTTTTACTCAGCTAGGTACATTGGGGCAGATATATCAAGACTGTGCGCCAGCACAAATCCATGCCAAGCAGTGCAAAAATCTTAAAAGGTATTTATTTTTCAGTGCAGAACTTTTCTTGAGATGGATAAATACCTGTTTTTTTGGGGTCGAGCGTGCACAAGCGCTCTGGACCATGTTGTAATCTCTCTGTAGGCTTCTAATCACGCTCATGTCACGCCCGTCACTTTCATTAGTTTGTGGGCTTGCCTTTTAAAAATCGATTGATTTTATCTGTGAAAGGCATGCATACGTCATGCCTTTTCTGGTGTTTAGCCCTCCCTGTGCGCACCGGTAATCTACTGAAAACATATAAGGCTCCGTGTTTTCAACTGGTTTCTGGACTACTTTACCTTTAAATTTCCCACGCAGTGCAATCTTGCTGGGCAGTAGTTGAGCGCTTTGCATGACATCGACCCTGTTACATGGATAAATGCACTTTTGCTGGTTACATGGATAAATGTACTTTTGCCTCTAACATGAATAATTGTACTTTTGCCAATACATTTCACTGCAAGCGAACTTCTGTTTCCTTTTCTGTGTCTCCTTCACGCTCATGGCGACCATCAGCTCGCATATGTGAAACTGTTTTACTTTTCATTCTAAGTTTATGTGGCAAGAAAAGTCAGGTTAGGTGTTTACAATGCTAGTAGCTGTAACGCGAGCTAAAGCTAGATCCGTTGCATTGCAAATGCTTGTAGTACTTTGTGTGGATTTATACCATTGTGTAACAATGAGGCGTTACATGGGTGGTTCTTGGGAATTCCAGAAGAAATAATCCATTTTTTTAAATGAAAATCTACAAAAATTGTCAGACCGAGCTTTAAGTAAAAAAACAGCAGGCCCAAACTTGAGAAAATATATTTATTTCTCCAAACAGTTTGCCCAATACATGTGTACTGCATTGCGCAGCGTACATGCAATATGTGAAATGTTTTAAAAATTGCCTCAGCATACAATTTTCCACTCTAAGTGTATGCTTCCAGTACAAACCTATGCTTGATGACACCATGCATGCACCGCAGAGGTGTGCGCTAGGCAAGGGTGTAAAAAACAGCAGCAGGCCCTATTTTGTAAGTATGGCTGTGGTGCTGCCCTATATTTTAGTAAATCTTCCCCATAGTGTTATCACACCCAGTAGCGGCTCGCATCGCTAGGGCGGGGTGGGTGTGACGCACTGGGTAGAGGGTGTGGGGAGTGGTAGAAGGTAACATTTAATAAAAATTTCTTGTAAAAAATGTAAAACTTACCTGATCCACTGTGCCGCTCCTCTTTCTCCCATTGCTGCAGACAAGCACAAGCTTCCAGCCTGCCCCACAGCAAAATCTGGATGCTACTCATAGTGGGTTAGGATTGTCTGTGAGTGCCAAGCCAGGGCACTCTGAGGCAGATTGGGAGCCTGTGCATGCTCTCTCTAACCCAGCAACACAGTGCTGGGCTGGAGAGAGCACACTGCACATGTGTGTTTGGCCGGCCCAAGACGGCCGGTCAAACACACATACACAGTGGGAGAGAGTGCACAGTGCACTCCCCCTCACTGCTCGTCACCCCCGTGGCCCTGCCCCTTTAACAAATGAAACAATAATAAACCCAGTTTATTATAGTTTCGCTTGTTAAAGGTTTTGCAGCTTCTGCTGCTGGCGGGGGGGGCGCTCCTCTGCCCCTAACAGAGGAGCCGCCACTGATCGCCCCTCTGTTCACTCTGCAGCGATGGACAGTGTGTTAGAACAATTCTATTGACTGCTCAGTGAGGTTCATGGTTCACACATAGAGCAACAGGCTTATAGATGCACAGTAGGGTCAGACACAGTGATTCTTCAGATTGGACACTTACTCGCCCTTCCACCCAGCCTTTCACACATCAATGAACTCATTGCTCAAATATTCTGCCTCACTTCTTCAACTATGCCAAGCTTTAAAAAAAAATTATTTCTACCCAACGGGAGCCTCTTTCTCAGCTTACAAATGGACAGACTCCATCTTTTAATACTATCTTGTGAGGGCATCCTTTAAGACAGCCTAGCTGATCCTTAAACACTTCAGGGAACTCTATTAACAGTTTGTTAGTCATTTTATTATAGTTCTCTAGACTGCTGACCTCTACCACCTGTCTCAATGAATCGCTGTTGGGATCTAAGAATAATCCTACATCCTTTTGATGTACACAGCCAATTATTTTGTCACCTTTCCATTCATCCATGCACTCATTATTCAAACATTCATACATGCAGTCACATACCCAAGTCACTCATTCATTCTGCCTTCCATTAATGCACTCACTAACTCCCCACCCACTCACTTATTATCACATACACACCATTGCACAGCCACACAGACAATGCACATTCTCACCAATCAATGGAGAAGCTCTTTGACTTTAAAGATAGCCAGACACATTGGTTTTGCCAATGCTTGTTTGGGTTATTAACATCTTGCCTAGAATTGAGCATTTCAACTGACAGCGGTTTGTCACCTAGTTTATGGGGTTTCCATACAGAGAGCTTTAGCTGCCTGTCACAAACAGCATTGTAAACAATACTTTAACATATATCTAGAGTGGGCTTTGGGCCCACCTCCTGCCTATTATTGGATGGCTTGCTTGCACATTTCAATGCTTTGCTCCTGAATCAGTGCCTTACCTCCCTATTCCTTTGTTTGTCTCACCTATGGAGCATTTAATTTTCATCCTCTATTTTCATTGGTTGAGTATATCCTTGTAATGCTGATATCAGGGAGCTATTGATTCTGCATGATTCTCTGGCACTTGAGCTGTGGAACTTCATGAAAGTGCATGTACTACTCTTTTCCCTGTTTCTCTCCTCTTCTCTGTGCCTCTCTTATTATCCCACTTTCTCGCCCACCCTTTTTCTATCTCCACATTATTCCCAGTTATTCTCACTTCTGTATTTCCTCCGCTGCCCACTTTGTCCACCTCTTGCCATACCCACTCTGCTAATAACGAGCAGTGCTACTTTCCAATGTCTCTCCCTCCCTCCTCTTCCCTGACATGCTTCCTGCTGCTCCCACTATAGACAGTAGCAACCACTGACAAAGAGCAGTGGGCATCTGTCTTGGAGGTTTATTTATTATTGTTCCAAAATGTTCGGTGCATTGTGTCATAGTGCAATGTGGTAGCAGTCTTGGTTGCATTTAATCTAGATGCAATGTGACAGCCATCATATACATGTACAAAATAGCAGTGGAAGATGTAGCGAGAAGAAGTGGCCTAATGGACAGAGGTGCCAACTTTGAAACTGGGAAAACTGGTTCGAGTCCCGGCATTGGTTAAATATCCTGCAATTCTGGGGAAATCAATTGATCTCTCTGCTTCTTAAACAAAGTAATCAGATCTTGTATAATGTAATCTAGTGCTCAGGTAAAATACTCTGATGACCCCGGACCAAGTTTGCATTACATAAAACTGCCAACAAATATAACCTCCTACTGCTATTGGCTTTGCCAATGCATGTGCACCTCTTCTACAAGCATTGGAAAACCCAATACTGGTGGCACACAGTCATTGAGAAACCAAGTCCCATTGGCTTTGCCAATGCTTGTTTGAAGTGTCGGTCAAGAACTTCTTACTTTACGGTTCCCAACTCTTTTATTGCCGATGGAAAATATGCCCTGTACAAATGGCAACAGCAATCTGCTGTTAAGCACTGTGTCTGTGAAACCCTTGCCACTAATTCACAACTCATTTTGTTGGAGACATAACTATGGGAGACACAATTCAAGGTCAGTCCATATGAATTCATATTTTCTTTGCATTCCACCATATTCCCAAACTTCGTGCATGCCCTCTTCATTTGAGCTTGTTATTGAAATTAATATTCTTGCAACTAAAACAGTTTTATCTTCCTTCCCAATAGGGCACTTGAAGACGACACCATGGCAGATACGGAAAGCATTCCCCGTAACATCACCAATGCTGTCCATTTTAATGGGACAGGGGAACTCAATCCAGCAATGGAATCTGCCACCAGTTTCATCATTGCAGCTGGTTTCATTTTGTTTACCTCCTTCATTGGGATTCTTGGAAACACTTTGGTTTTCTGGTATCTATGTTTTAAAATCAAAAGGACTAAGTACACCGTATACATCATCAACCTTTCTGTCGCTGACTTAAGCTACCTCATCTTCATCTCTTTGCTGATGTGTTTCACAATCCTTCATTTTTTAAAACAAGAACTCACAGATGACCAAGAGACAGTGATGTTTGCACTGGAGATCTTACACGGCCTTGTAAACTATGCAGATATGTTTCTTCTGACTGCCATTAGTGTGGAGAGATGTATGGCCATCTATTGCCCCATGTGGTATCGTTACAACCGCCCAACCTTCCAGTCCCTGCTTGTGTGTGTCATAAGTTGGGGTCTTTCAATACTTGTGACTCTGGTGGACAACTTAGGTTGCCCTGTAGAGCTGTTTGAAACAGTGGGGGCGCGGTGTACAGCAGTCCACACATTTTTATCAGTGCTGGTTTTCTTGCTGATTATACCCACTATGGTTATAGCCAGCCTGAGTATGTTAATCATGGTTAAAAAATCCTCAAGGCAACACCATCCACCAAAGCTTGTCATTGTCATTGTGGCAACAGTCTTTGTCTTTCTCATTTCAGTAGCACCTGTGAGAGTTTTGTGGTTGCTACTTTACCTGCAGATCTTGCCAGCAGGTTTCTCTTCTGCTGCTTTCTTCTTTGCAGTTCACATGTGTATCTCAATTAATTGCAGTGTCAACCCCTTCATCTACTTTCTGGTGGGAAGGCAGAAAATGCAAGGAGTCTGGAACTTCCTAGAGAAAGGTCTGAAGAAGGTCTTTAGAGAAGAGGAGGATGAAGAGGGAAGAGGAAAAGAAGAAGCAACAAAAGGCATCGACGAGGGAGACACCACAGAGTCCAATAGCAGTTAGACTGGACTTTCCATTTAACTCTTATTGAATGATAAATGGGAATGCATGCTTTAAGTACCAGCCAGGACATTCGATGGTCTTTCTGCTAAACTAATAGATCAATAATCTTTGTCAGCTCATTGTGAGGCCCATTCTCTCTGTATGCATTGGAGGCTGAAAATTACTATTATTTCTTGTGGAAAATACATCAGTGCATTGAATGTCCTCCGGAGGCTAAGAGGTGGATCAGAATGTTTATCATATGGAAAATGCACTGAATTCATGTGAGTAAGCAGGAGGGGAGACGGACAAGCATGACCAACACCATCCGAACCTTACCCTTGCCTGGTAGAACACACACAAAGAAGAATGTATCTAGGCCCAAAAGGGATGCAAGTTAAGGCCTGCAGTGAAGTTAGAAAGTCAGGTTTGCTGTTGAAGAGGTGGAGTGAAAATTAGTAAAATTGCTTGTCTAGTGCCTAGTGCCCAGTGCATTCAAAAAGGACATATGTCTTGTTTTATTCTGAGAAGACAAAAACAACCATCTGTCAGAGGCCACAGATCACTGTAGATGTAAGTTCATTTGTCTAGCACAAAAGTGTATTCATACTAGAGCCATGCATGTTTGTACAATAAATTAATTTCAGCAATCCATGAACCCTTCATCTTCTGCCATGCTGTCCAGGCAAGTTCCAATGTGTTTTGCATCTAGGAAGCCCAAGTGGTGGAACACCATGGCATACAAACTTCAGCTATATTATCACATACATGTTTATATGCCTTGCAAACCTCACCACTTATATAGGCATTAATTTATCTTCCTGCAACTTACACCAATTTGTAAAGTATGCCAAAAGTATCTTGACTCACACATTGACTTATAAGTAATAGAGATGGCAGACTCTTGGAAAGTCTTAGAAAACTCAGGCCCAAATTTAAAAGAAAATGACAGAGCACGCCACTGAGCCACATTTGGCAGCACCACGCTGTGTCATTTTTAAAACACTGGGATGCGGCGTAATTAATAGAATACAGCACACCCCTTTGTTGCCACCTGCGCTGGAGCTAAATTTGCTGCCGAGTGTCAACGCAGTCACCTTTGTGCCATGGTGAAAGGATGGCTGTGATGCGGGGGAGATTGTTTATATGCAGGAAGGGTCAACCTCCTGCACAAAAACATTATTTTATGGAGATTTGCTATTTCTATGTGTGCTGCAGAATGCAGCACACATAGAAAGAGCAAAAAACGAGGAGAAATGAAAATATTTCTCCTTGTTGTGCCATGCTAATGCCACCTCTGGGGTGGCGTTTGATTTTGGCACTGCCTCAGGTTTACAAAAACTCATAAATCTGGGACAGCGTCCAAATGCAGTGGGTTTTGCTATGGCATGCCAACAGCAATACCCATTGCTCGCCCCTTCCCCGCAAAGTGCTGCGTGTGAAGGGGCTGTATTTACAAGTGGCTTAACATCACCTTGTCAATAAGGCACAGTACATAGCGCCACCGGAGCATCACTAAAAGCAATAGGGCCTTTTAAATCTGACCCTAATTGTGATGGTGGTAAGGTGGAAAACCTGAGATAAAGTCTTCCAATGATCAGGCCCTTTGCCATTCGTGGGACTAACCTACCTCTGCTGGCCAAAGACTGTCTGTAGTGTTGCATTTTCATGATGGTGGATGATCTGCTCTATAGAAAGATCTCTGAATCGAAATATGTTTGAATATCCATTGGGGGTGGTGAGAAGTTAGATCTTCATTCATAAAGCTAACCACAAAAGAGATTGATTCTGAGCTTAAAATTGTGTCAAAAGTGTCAACATGAATATGCCGGATTCGCATCCTGGGAACTCACAGCTTTGTAAGATATTTGTGAATAAAGTCCCCTTCGATGCCACTGATCATAGAGCACTTGAAGATAGGGTCCACTGATAATTCTGTAGATCCCATTCCACTCACTGGCTTTAATATGCATATGCTTTAATTCTTTCAAGGTGATCACTGACAAGCATCTCTATGAAACCTGTCAAAGTCTGCCCTCACAATTCACCGTCTATTGACTCAGCTGTGTGATAACTAAGAACCTAAATGCAGCCATGAAATCGTTTTCTTATACACAATGAAACTTTCATCAGTACATTTTGCATAAAGTGCCACCTAATTGGGTGAAGCCATCAAACAGGAGGGTCAACATCTACATCCATAACTCACACTGAAAGCTGCAGAAGGCTCTGCCTGATAGAGACGGGACTCATGAACTGACTCGAGAGACCCTGAGAGGACCTTGTAAGTAAATTAGTAGCACGTCTGGATATATGCCAATCGAAATGTTAAGTATTGGCATACAACCGGTAGGTAGGTTAGGAGCGGTTGGCAGGCATGGTCAGTTGCTATGATGAGTGCATGGGTATGATAGGTGTAATATGAGGCATGTGTGCTAGGTATGATAGGGAGGTGGTTTGATATGGTAGATGAGCCATGGTGGCATGTAATAACATTCTGGGTGATATTTAAAGTTTGCTCCATTAAAGACTTTTTTAGACTTCATGCTCACAGATGGTAGCATTGTCAATGAGAAGCACAAACGTACTGTAATCAATACATTTTTGGCTTATAGACTTGTGATTTTTTTGTTTCTGATGGTCCTATTTACGCTTGTTGCTTCTAATCTACAGCATGGCTCAAAAAATCCAGTCATGTAGGAGAAGAAAAGAACATGTTTTCATAATACAATTGTGTGCTTTCCTTAGTTAATAATAAAAAGAAGGGCCCCTTTTCTGAAGAGACTGCATTATCAGAGTTATGCTGAACCCTCAAAGTAGAATCTTAGGAAATCAAGGCAGAAGATGAAGTTTGTGCTGAAAGTGATGAACCTAAAGTACATGCACAGCAAACTACTGCAAAGTAGTTACTTTTGACAAGGGCCAGTGTTTTCTTTGTTCTTTTGTAAAGCTTGTGTGCCTGCCCATCTTGATGTTGTGACAGAGCTGTAAGTCCAGCATTTACTATGACACCAAACTTAAAGAAACCCTCAAAGGTGATTACTGCATCCCTGTATTATATGTGAAGCGCAGGCATCCAAACTTTCTACTGCACTGCTGTACTTGAACAATTCAAATGGTGGTGTGGCAGCAAAGTTCATGCCGCATTGCATGTTGCATCTGCAGGGTAATAAGAAGACTACTTGATCCCATCACTAAAGTCCAGTGATTACACAAGTGGAACAATGAAGCCATTCTCAAAATGCAATGAATTGATGGACAGCAATGGGTTCTCACCCTGAGAACATCTTGGAAAAAACTGGGCTAAATTGTGTATTTTTCAGGATAATCTTTTGCTTAAATTGGGAACAAAATCAAAAGGTGATCAATGAGATATTCCAGGACGCTAGTGTTGACCAGGCCCTCCCCATGAGTGTTGGTGCTCACCACCCCCAAGAAATCTTTAAAAACATGAAGGCATATTTAAGAGGCCCTAGTGTCATTCTAACGCCACATTAGCATAATTTGTTTATGCAGATGTGGTGTTAGAAGACCAAAAACACCTTGCCATATTTACAAAGTGGCGCAATGCATGCATAGTGCCGCTTTGTGACCCTCTGTGCTACATTATGCCTGCGCCAGGCATAATGTATGCAAAGAGGGCGTTCCCCCGTTAGGGGGGCCAAAAAATGGTGCAAAGAAATCTAAGAGTCTTCTTTACGTCATTTTTTCGACACTTTTAACGCCTGCTCAGAGCAGGGCTTCCATTGGTTACAATGGGCCTCTGTGTGCTTTGCAGGATTACCATCAACATTTTTGAGGCTAAGCCGGCACAGAGTCAGACTAGTATCAAAAATGCTGATGCTAATCCCCTAACTACCACCATGGTGCACCGTATTTTAAATACAGCGCACACATGGTGTCGTTACGGGGGTGCTAAGGGGTGCAAGAAAAGTTTTCTTAAATATGCCCCACGGTATCAAAATAGTGCAATTTTCAGCACAAGTTCCCTAAAACTAGCTAAGGTAAAATCATTATTTCTTGCAGTTAAAATATCTGGTAATACAGTTTTATCTGGAATATAAATGGAAACTTTTTCACTTTGTACTTCAATCTTCCCTCTTTAAATTAGATTCTCGGTCCTTAGTTATGACTAGGAAGGAGCTAGGAGGAAACACATAAAAGTATCTGAGGCACAATTAGAGGCCAAAGACGACAGAGCTTTGACCAGTCCAATTACAGCTGCACTGTTCAATTACATAGAGCTGACTGGATTAGAGAAGTTAGACACAAGGAGTAACAACATCATAGAAAACATCAGTACAAATGTTTCAATGTTTCCAACACAAATTATGAAATAACAGCCACAGTATAAGGCCCTCTGGTGCCGAGCAAGCAAAGACAGCAGTAAAACTCCCAAAAGAAATATGAATTACTCATCAAATATCACTCTAAAAATATAGCGTTAATTGATTGATTGATTGATTCCATACGTTGTAAAGCTCATGGCTACCCATAGGGCTTCCCGGCACTCACCCAGAAGGACGGACATCCATGACCAACTACTTAGATTATAACAGAGAACAGCCAAGTTTTTAGCAGCTTACAAAATTCCTAAAAAGTGTTGCATTCTTTCAGACTTAATGGGAGATTGTTCCCCAGCTTAGGTCCAAGGACTCAAAAGGAGAAACCCCACAGGCGGGAGCTCTTCACTCTGGAAACAACAGCTAAGTTCTGTTGACTAGATCGCAAAGTACGTTGGGGTACATAGTAAGTAATTCCCGAACATAAGTACGGGTGGCAGTATTGTGGAGGCATTTAGACATAAAGCACAGTGCTTTAAAATGCACCTGTTTTTCCACAGGCAGCCAGTGTAGGGAATTCAGTAGAGTGACCGACCTTGAAAACTGAGCATGGCGAAGCAAAAGACATGCTGTGGCGTTTTGAACTGTTTGCAAATGATTTAACAAGGTTTTTGTCACACCAAGGTATAAGACATGGTTGTAGTAAAGTCTTGTTATAATCAAGGCCTGGACGACTGTGCGTTGGGCTGTCATAGGAATACAGTAAAACATCTTACCTAGCCATGTTAAAATGCCAAAACAAGTGGCAGCTACTTTAGTTATCTGTGACCTCAACCTGAGTGGATGTGCTGTATACGTAAGGGGGATTGTGAAGTGAAGGAGATGCAAGGTCGCGCATGCAGGAGAGAGTGACAAGAGGTTGCTGAAGAGAGAATGTTTAACAGGGAGAGAGACTGCAGATAAAAGTGTTGTGAAAGCAGAAGCGCGAGCGATTGAGAGACTCCGCAGACCACTCGCCATTAAATAGACCACAGCAATGTTTAATTCACAGTCTGATATTTTCAGAAATGAAATGCTTTCAATTCCAAATAATCGCAACAATATCATTATGTATCTGATGTTAGGAATGACACTAGCTTGTATCTAAGACTAGGAACAAGCACTGGCAATGCCAAAAGCTCTGGCTTAGGTCCAAGTCTGTCACTGTGTGATAGGTTTGGATTCAATAACTGAAGACTCACAAAGAAGCACCAAAATACTGGGCGGGTGGCTTGTTGTAGGAAGCACAGGATTTTAGTCTACACATTTTAAGCAGTGCCCTTATTTATATAGGCCACGCCTCTTGGAAAGGATTCTTAATTACGTCTCCTAGTCCACGCCCCTTTTAAACAAGCCTCCCCCATTATGCCCATCCCATGTAAATCCCTGGTTGTAACATCAAGCCGAGTGATGCAAAAGGGTGGCAGGGATGCGTTGTTGTAACAAAGCCATGGAGGCCACTAATTGATGAGTCACCACCACGCTCCTGTTGAAGACAATATGGCGGATGCACACATACTTGTCAGTGCTGCAGAATCTGTGCCACATCAGCAGAGAGTGATGGCCCTGTCCCCTGAGGTGGTCCTGTCCAGTGATCCTTCGTGCTGCTGAGCAATATTACTTTACAAATACAGTGATTGCTTGGGACCAATTCAAAAGAGATCACTAGAAAATAACTTTAAGTGCACTTTTACTTCTGTATTTAAAACACAGACGTTGCAATGGAATAAGCGTAGGGCAGCCCACACGGCAACAGCTGTCTGGTAAATATGGGCCTCTCCGGAGCAGTTTTCTGCGGCAGAGGGCAGTGCAATGGGTGTTGCTGTAGGCATTCCACCGCAGCACCCATTGTTTACAAGGAATCGTGAATCTGAGGCAGTGCCTAAAACTAACGCCACCCCAGTGGTGGCGTTAGAATGGCACTACTTTTATTTCTCCTAGTTTTTGATTTTTCCATGTGTGCTGCATTCTGCAGCACACATGCAAAGAGCATTATGCCATTAATGATGGTTTATGTGCAGAAAGGTGTTCCTTCATGCACATAAACAATCAATCAATAATGATGATTTGCTACTTCTATGTGTGCTGCATTCTGCAGTACACATAGAAGTGCCAAATCGCCATTGTAAATTGTTTATGTGCAGGAAGGGACACCGTCCTGAAGATAAACAATCATTCCCTTCAATGCAGACACCCTTGCACTTTGGTGCAAAGATGCCTGCGTTGGTGGCAACAAAATTTAGCACCAGCCCTTGGGGAAACATAGGGGTGCACCATATTTTGTAAATACAGCACATCCCTTCATTTCAGAACTGATGCAGCACAGCACTGCCAATTTTGGCGCAGCGCTGCTCCAGTACCTTGTAAAGCCCAGAGATTCTTTTATTAGTACCACAGAACTCAAGCACTGAGTTATCCTGACTTTGTGTTTCTCCTGGACATTCAATCCTAACACATAATTCCAATCAGTAATGACGATGTGTGACTCCCACACCTTGAAACCTCATGTCTTTTTTAACATTCCGTAGCTTGATTTGCAAACTTGTATGATTTATTGCCAATGTGCTGTGATGTAAAGAGCTCTGACACCTCATTTTGGGAGGAGTAGAGCAATAAAATAATTAAATGTAAAAAATGAGTAGGTGGTATCTGAATTGTTATTTGTAAATACTGATGCAGACTGATACATATTAGATTCTTACATTGTATGCATCTATCATATTCAAAGATTAAAAAAGTCAAATGCTTGCCTCCAAATCATAGCTTTTAGGTCAAGCATAGCAGCGCACATCATTGAACATAGCAGCGCGCATGCGCTGCTTTTCCGACATGTTGGTATATATCTGGGCTTTAGACAGGCCCACCGCATGCCCATCACTATCACTCGTTAGTGGGCTTACCTTTCAAGAATCCTTTGCTTCTGTTGGTAAATGCTTTACGTTTGTCGCTACTTGGGGCGGTTTTGTTACCGCCTTGGCTATCGCCCCTGTTACATGGATATTGCATGTTCGCTGATACCTTTGACTGCGAGCAACTTCTTTTTCCTTTTGTCTCTCTCTTTGCGCAAATGGCGGCACTTTGAATCTGCACGTTTATGTCAACTGTATTACTTTTTATTTTCAGTCTGTGTGCAAGGAAAGTCCTGTTAGTAATTGAGAACACTAATAGCTCTAACTCATTTTTTTACTTCTACAATCTAGTGAAGTTGTTTTAGATCTTTGGACCTGGGATACTTTGTGGTGTGTTTCATTAATTTCGGATATTTGGCCCTGTTTTGGGATTTTGTGAGTTCTTTCTGAACCCTATCTGTGCAGTATTAGACGTGCCATGCGATTAAGTCATCATCTCGGTAGGGCACGTTTCTAACTCGTACCCACCATTTCAGCTGGAATGCAGATGCATGCAGACACAATTGACCTCGCCTAGTCACAAACACTGTCGCACACGCACTCAGGGTACCACAGCATCTCATTTATTCCAAAGGGCAAATTGCTTCCAGAGAAGATGTGGCATAACAGCCAGAGCTGCTGACTAAGGAACTTCAAAATCAGGTTTGAGTCTCAGCGTCCACTTAATATCCTTTGTTTCCAAGCAAAACAGTTTAATCTCCCTGTGCCTAAAATCAACAAGCATTGGCAAAGTCAAAATGTTTCACCTATGCAAAATCTGTAGTACAATTATTTATTTGCTGCGTTTGAGCAATGTCACCTTTACCAACTGCCAAGTAAATACTTTTTGCACCTGGGAATAGTTTGAGATTTAAAGGCCTTGTTTAAAAAATATTCCAGTAGGCCTACTAGCCCTTTAGTTATATACAGGGCCACTGGAATCATGTGGCAGAAAGGACCAAAATATGCAGCGGGGTTGACCAATTAATGTGGCAAAAAAAAGTCCAGCTATGCATTTACAATGCCAATAGCTCCAACTCAAGTAAATGCGAGACCTGTTGCATTGCAAATGCCTGTCTTGAGTAGTTGTTAAGTGATAACAAACTGTGTACTTTTGTTTCCCTCTATTGCACTGGCATCTAGGTGCTAGGTCCTAGCCAGGATCATATTTGAAAAAAAAGAGTGCTAAGAGCCTTTTGAATTTTGCCTCGATCTTGGGCCCAGCTCGAAGAGAAAATAATAAAGTCCCTGCTGCCCGCACGTTGCTTCTCCAAACAGAAAGCAACCTACTTGCGAGCGCTGCTGAATTCTGTCCTGAACCGTGTCCCGGGTGTTGGAAAATGACACCAGGACAAATTCAGCATATTTTACTGGGGCTCAATAACAGCTGCTGGATTGGGGATCCAGATGATTCCTCCTTCATTCCAGCCCTGCTTACTCCCTTTATCCATCAGCGCTAGGGTACCATAATTGCCAATTTTGCCCTTTAAAAAGCATACCTAAATGAATTAAATAAAATGGATACACGTGAATTTGCACAGTTGTCTATGTGTCAAGTGTACCATACAACAGAATAGTCCTCACATTCGTGCAATGTCATGGGTTACCACCATTTTATAACAGATTAGGTTTCAAGGTGACTTGACAAGCTGTGGTTACTTCAGAACATAACAAAAACTGCATGCCACGTTTCACAGATTGTTTTTGTAAATAGCGACATGCCTTAGACATAGACATATCCTCCATTTAGGAACATTGGCATATGAAATAAACAAGCAAGTAATGGACTAGTTGGACCGTTCCTGCTTAAAGCAACCCTGGTTCACTATTTCTGAGCTGTAGTATCTGAAAATAAAGAACTAACTCAGAGAAATATCAGCTTAAATGAATACACTTTACACACTGCATCCACATAAAACAGCAACAAGCTATTGAGGCCACTTAACAACAGTTGTAAGAAGGCTTAGTTCCACTCAAGAGCTTTACACAGCTCTTACTCCTGAATTGGGAAAGCAAAACCATTGGTATAACTTAACAAAGCTCAACTCTAGTGAGCCTTATTTGCTTATCCAAACTTATTTCCATCAACACGATTGTTAAGAACATTATTGCATGTTGGTGTGCATCTCAGTGCTCCCATGCAGTGCCTATTGTCTCAGCTCACCCAGCATTAGATGTCCCCCCAACGTTTTTTGCTGGAAATTACTTTTCAAGACATATCATAATGTTTATTGCACTATCTAAAATAACTCTACTTTGCACTTTTATTTTTCAAGAAAGCATACCACGTGTGGCACCTGGACATTCCCATGCAATCACCCATGGGTTTTGATTCAAATCCCTATTTACTAATAATGGTAGAAAGACAGTTACTACAAAAAGGTTTCATTGAGACATTGGAGCAACTTTTAAAAGTCTGGAAAGCTTTCCAACTTTGCATGTGTGCGACACTTCATAGCACATGTGGGGAGGGAATTAAAGTATAATGTTTCTACTGGAAGGATCCCCTTCCTTTACAAAGCACATACTTGAGAGAATGCACATACTTGGCACTGTGGTGCAAGGGTATGTGCATTGGCATTTGGCAGCCTAAAGTTCCCTAGCATTAGGGTAGAGAAAAAAGACAGACGATCTGACAGCGCATGAACAACACAAAAGCCTGCTACCTTTCCTAAACCCACCACTTCCTGTAGAAGCCTTCAATGGACAGCCTTCAAAGCCCTGTCTCATGCAGATCTCACTGGCATACTCAACTACCTCAAAGCCACTTGTTGAAAAAGATGTCTTACCGTCACCCTTCATCCAAGCTCTCTCTGGGGACACATTCTCACCTTCGTCAATGCCTCCTTCACGCAAGGCATCTTTCCAGAAACTATCAATACAGAACCGATCTTTCCACTATTAAAGAAACCTACACTACACCCTGATATCCTTGTCTGACCCATTGCTCACCAGACATTTATTGGCAAGACTGAACAAGCAGTTTAATCAACTACTGCATAACAACCAGTCTAGCTTCAGATCACGTTGTATCAGTGAGCCCACTAACTTACACATTGTAGAGAAGGCCCACCTCTCCACAGATGAAGATGACTCCTTCCCTCTTATATTGCTGACCTTTCACCTACTTTCAACACATTTGACCTACCCAATATCATATGCATCCTGGAGTCTCAAATGGAATTCATGTACAATGGACTTCATAGGTTCCGCTCCTACCTTTCTATTTGCCACCAGTGTGTTCATATGAACACTTTCAGGTTCCAAAAGATGTAAAGTCCCCCAGAGTTCCACACCTGTAACTCCTAGGGGCATTTGTGCATTACATGGCACTTCAAAAAATGAATTTTGAATTTATTTTTTAAGGTAAATCAGCTTTATTAAAATCAAAATACATATGGGTCTCAATTACAAAACAAGATATTTGTCATAATGACAATGACATAATTTTGAAAGGAATTGTAAAAGCTGTTTACCCACGCTCACAAAGCGCTCCATGACACCGGACCAGCCTACCTGAACAACAGACTCAGCTTCTACACCCCCACCCGTCAGCTCCGCTCCACTAACCTCGCCCTCGCTGTCGTTCCCTGCATCCGAAGAAAGACCTCCAGCAGCAGATCCTTCTCATACCTCACCGCCAAAACCTGGAACACCCTCCCCACCAACCTGCGACAGACCCAAGACCTACTCACCTTCAGAAGGCTCCTCAAGACCTGGCTGTTCGATCAGTAACAACAAACCACCCCTCCCCCCCAGCGCCTTGAAACCCTCACGGGTACATAGAGCGCATTATAAATCCAATGATTGATTGATTGATTGTTTAACATTTTAAAATATAAAATGGGCGAAAACAATAAAAAATTGAACAAGACCAATTAACATAAGAAAGATACAGTGGGTATTAAAAAGCTAAAAACAGTGATATTCAATAAAGCATAAAGTTGAACTAAATTTAAATTCAAACAAGAATAGAGAAAATAAACAATTCATGGTGGCTTCAAATTCTCAGATAATGTACAATTTTTAGAATTGCCAGCAACAGTATTAAGAGAATCAGTATAGATCTCTATTAATGGAGGGGCAGCATACAGAGGTAAAAGCAATATCAAGTCTAATGGTAATGGCAAACGTTATATCACCAAGCTTTATAGGAAATGTTGGATGCATTTTTCCAATTAAGAGTAATTTGCTGAAAGGCTAAAGTTAACATGAGATCCAACAGTTTTAAATTATCAGCGTCTGAAACTATGTCAGCAGAGAGGCTACCTAGAAAAAGCACTGAGGGAGATAATTGAGAACGCAAATGAAAAATGGAGGTAAGCTGACGCTAAACTTTTCTCCAAAAAGAGACAGTGGGAGGACATTCAAAAAGGATATGCATAGGATCTCCCTTTGGGCTATCACAAGACCAACAATTTGAAGTTGAGGATACAGAAAAGTTTACTATAGTAGAGGGGGTAAAATAAAGTCTGTGGTAAAGAAAGAAAAATGATTGTGTGGTAGAAGCTGATCTGGATATTTTATAAGATCGATGCCATATCCAGAAGGAAACAGTCCAGGTACATCCCAAATCCAATTCCCATTGAGATTCAATTTTAGATTTAGGTTGTGTCAAAACAGGAGAATGAAAAAGTGTATAAATATTTGATGCCTTAGGAGATGAGCTAAGAAAGGAGGACAGAGAAAAGGGTAATTCCGAAGAAGAGAGAGGGGAAGGCAAGGAAAAAAGTACATCCAGAATAATATTAATAATAAGAAGATATTGAGGCATAAATCAATTGGGACAATGAAATAGAAGTTGGGATTGTGAAAAAGAAAGTGGAGTATCATTGGAAAATAAATCTTTGACCCACGCTATGTTTCTTTGTCTCCAGGATTTCCAAAATAAAAGTTTTTTATTGATAGTGATGAGACGATTATGCCAAATAGGAAAGTTCAGAAAAGGGGAATAAGTGACGGTTGGAGGTAAATAATGAAAACGCAGAAGAGCACAAGTTTGTTTAAGAAGCGGGGAGGAGATAAGCAAAATATTATGAGAAAAGGATACCACCTCATGAGGAGAACAAGGTAGAAGAAAAGAACATTCAATATCCAACCATAAGGGAGTAAACACAGAGCATGACCAGAAAATCCATCTAGAAGCTTGACGCAAACAAAAGGATTTGTGATATAGGGCCTGATTCTAAACTTTGGAGGACGGTGTTAAACCGTCCCAAAAGTGGCGGATTTACCACCTACCGTATTACGAGTCCATTATATCCTATGGAACTCGTAATACGGTAGGTGGTATATCCGCCACTTTTGGGACGGTTTAACACCGTCCTCCAAAGTTAGAATCAGGCCCATAGTCTGAAATCAGGAAAATTGGCTTCCCCCTCTTGTTTAGAATGACGAAGGTGACTAAAGGAAATTCTAGATTTCTTATTGTTCCAGGGAATTTAGACAATCTGGAGTCCAGTTGTTTAAAAAAAGTAACAGGTAGAGGAATCAGAATCATGGATAGGATATATAAAATATTAGGAGAAATCATCATTTTGATAGAGTCATGGTGACCCCACCAAGATGAAAATAAGGGATTCCGTAACAAAAGGGATCTATCATCCTTCTCTAAAGCATCTGAGATATTTACTTCAATTGACTTTTTAATGGATGAGGTGAACCAAATACCTAAATATTTAATCTTGGAAGAATTCCAGTGAAAGCCAGTAATATTGAACGATGATCTAAACAAAATTTTGTTAGAGGAAGGATTTCAGTTTTATCCGAATTTATCTTATAACCTGAAATCAAAGAAAAATCTTCAATCTCTTCAAGTAGAGACGGAATCGAGAGTTCAGGGTTTGAGATATATAAAAGTATATCATCTGCATATGCCGTTAATTTTAAGTGTTTCTCACCATATTGGAAACCCTCAACTTTAATGTTATTTCTAATACAGGATAGAAAGGGCTCTAGAGCTAGAATAAATAGGAGTGGAGAGAGCGGACACCCTTGACGAACATCACAACGTAATACAAAGTTTCTGGACAATCTCCCATTCACCAATATTAATGCCATTGGGGATTGATAAAGCAAAGAGATAAATGAAATGAGGCCCTAAACCATGCCAGGCTAAAGCTTTTAATAGAAAAGACCAGTCTAACCGATCAAACACTTTCTCAGCATCTATGGAAATTGCTGCGAAGGAGTATGAAAGAGCGGGAGCTTTACTGAGTACATTGAAGAATGTTCTAGAGTTGTCAGAAGCAAGTCTACCTTTGCCAAAACCCATTTGTTCCTCGTTTATCAGTGCAGGTAAAAGGGTATCAAGGCGTAATTTAGCAAAGATTTTATAATCTGTATTGAGGAGAGAAATTGGTCTATAATTTTTACAGAAAGTATGATCCTTACCTTCCTTTGGAATTAAACAAATCAAAGCTTCTTGAAATGTTCCCCCGTACAACCAGAACCCGTGAAGAATTGAAAAAGCTGTAAAAGTTTTGGAAGTAAAATGTCAGAAAAATGTAGAACAAATTCCACTGTAAATCAATCCAGACCAGGAGTTTTACCTTTTTTTAGAGATTGAAGGGCTTTAACAATTTTGACGAATAAATATCTAATTCAAGTGAAGAAATATCAACTAGCATCTTATTAGGGTTTGGAATGTTCTTTAAATAATCATCAATCTGTAAGGAGGTCGAGACTGATTCAGGAGTATAAAATTTCTGGTAATAATTAACAAATTCAGTTAAGATATCATCATCTTTAAAAAGGGACTCACCAGTATCTGTAACTATAGACTTCAATGTTTGGCGTTGCTTTCGTACTTTTAAATAATTAGACAGAAGTTTCCCCAATCTATTTCGACCTCCATAATAGCGGGCGCTACTACGTAGAAGAAAAGAGGTGGCATTATCCATCGAGATTTTGTTAAATTGCAATTTTGATTGAATAACTTCTTGTAAATTAAAATTAGAAGAGGAAGAATAATATTGATGTTCTAACCATTTAATTTTGAGAAGCAGAGATTGATGGCGTGCATTAAAAGTTTTCTTTCTATTAGAGACAGAGGGGGGGTCGGTGGGAGCACCGCCGACAGACCGGCGGTGCCCCGCAGGGCATTCTGTCGCCGCGGTCAGAATGCGGGAAACCGGCGGTCTCCAGCCGGTTTCCCGCTGCCCTGCAGAATCCCCCATGGCGGCGGAGCGCGCTCCGCCGCCATGGGGATTCTGACACCCCCTACCACCATCCTGTTCCTGGTGGGTCTCCCGCCAGGAACAGGATGGCGGTAGGGGGTGCCGCGGGGCCCCTGGACCACTGCACCCGTCGCACCCCTGCAACTCCGCCGGCTCCATTCGGAGCCGGCATCCTCGTTGCAGGGGCATTTCCGCTGGGCCGGCGGGCGCTCTTTTGGAGAGCGCCCGCCGGCCCAGCGGAAATGTATGAATGGCCGCCGCGGTCTTTTGACCGCGGTGTGGTCATTTGTCGGCGGGACCTTGGCGGGCGGCCTCGGCCGCCCGCCAAGATCTGAATCAGGCCCAGAATCTATTATCTTAAACGAATCCCATAACAATTGTGAGGAAACATGAGAGTCATCATTAAATCAGAAACATTCCTCCGCAAAGGCAACAAAGGAAGTGGAAAATGTAAAATCAAGCAACAAAGAATTATTAAATCGCCACCTATTGGATTTGGGATGCACCAGGAGCAAATCAACATCTGTGATGACTGGAGCATGATCAGAGTTTACCATAGGTTCATTGGAGGAATTAATAAGATTTTGGGATACTGATTATGAAACAAAAATAAGGTCAAGTCTAGATAAGGAGCCATGTGATGGAGAATAAAACGAAAAATCCCTACTGTCAGGATTACAGGTTCTCCATGAATCAATTAAATTACATTGTGAGAGAAATGCCTTAAGTTGTTTATGTATTTCATGAGGAGAAAATGTAATTACAGATTGCCTATCTATAAAAGGATCACTAATTTGATTGCAATGCCCTCCAAGAAGAAAAAAATCATCATTATAATGCAAACATTGTTTAGTAACATTATGCCAGAAAAGATAATCTGAGTGATTAGGACCATAAATATTACCAATAGTCATTATAATCCCATTAATACTTAGCTTCACAAAGAGCCACCTACCATCAGAATCAGAGTCTTGTGAAATAACATTAACTGATAATTTTTTATGGTAGAGCACGATTACACCATTTTTCTTTGTAGATGAAGGAGAAGTAAAAACAACCTCTTTTAAGTTTCAGACCTTCAGAATCCGTCAAATGGGTCTCTTGTAAAAGAACCAAGTCTGGATTATATTTAGCTAAATGGGATAAAATTCTCTGCCTTTTTATTGGGTTAGTAAATCCTTTGACATTCCAGGAAATAACTCTGAATTTTTACGTCACAGAACCATACATATATACGAAAGGTCTTGTGCCATAAATAACTGAAAATACATATAGGGGAAAGGAAAACAAGAAAAACAAAGAGGGAGAAGAGTAAAGGGGAAACAGCAAGAAAAAAGACAGAAAAGGACAGTACATGTCAAATAAAGACGACTGCAAAAACATACCTGAGACGAATGAACAATAGGAGAGGGGTGGTGACAGCACAGACTGAAGACGGCACAGCAAGGAAATGGAACGCATCAACGGACAAATGTTACGAGCATAAATAATGATTATAGAACACCAGGAACCTGTGGAAAGAAAACAATACATTAACAAAAAGGACCTATAGTCACATCAATATATTATAATGTATAGACTGTATATGAAGGACCATCAACTGTATCGTAATAGAAATGGACAAGGACATAATAAATTAAGAAACTTATATATTCAACGTGTAGAAGGACCAGCTGTTTCCATAGGGTTTATAGAGTGTAGTCTTAAAAAATCGCGAAGAGCTGCAGGGGAGGTATATGAAGTGGTCTTGTTTTGATATGTCACTTTCAACAAACAAGGATGGAATAATCCAAAACAAGCTCCCATGTCAATAGGCTGTGGACGAAGATCCAAAAATGCTTTCCTCCTGTCTGCTGTAGCTGTGGACACGTCCTGTGAGATTAAGATTTTACTTCCCTTCTAAGAGAGTTGTTTTTTGGCTTTTGCAGCATTAAGCACTCTCAATAGATCAGTAAATTCAAGAAAGACAATAATCACGCCTCTTGGTTTAGATATGGAGGAATGTGGAGGATGATGGCCAATGCGATATGCCCTTTGGATGTTCAAAACTATGGAAGATGGTAGGTCTACTAACTTTGGAAAGAATGAAGTAAAAAATGAAATTGGATCACTCCCTTCAAGACCCTCCGGTAATCCATAAAGGCGAAGAAACTCTCACTTCCATTTGAGACCATTTAGTATCAAGAATTTGCATCCGAGAATTAGTTTCTTCAATAAAAGGACGTAGTGCACGTATTTCGTCAAGCATACGTTCAAGAGAGATCGGTGAGGGAGATTTTACTGGTGAATGTGGGTCTTGTTTGACCCTCTTATGAGTAGTTGTAGAGATATTCTGGGAGACTTTAGGTGAAGAAGAAGATGAGGAAGACATCTTTGATTTGGCAGAAGAAGACTTTGCAGCAGAAGTATCCAATTGTAAAAACTGCAAAAGTTTATCAGATGAGGAGAGCTGATGTGACAGAGATCTTATTTTCTTTAGTTTGCCCATAAAAATAAAGATCCTTCAATAAGAAGACGAGTGGTCCAGGAACTCCAAATATATATTGTTGGGATAGTAAAAATAAATTACATGGCTTGCGTAGAAAACTGCGAACAAAAAACATCAAAGGATCAAAAAACAAGCAAATAAGAACAATGTAGTGGTGAGTAATAGTTTTCAAAATGGCCGCATTTTCTGAGGCGAAATGTAGAGACCTTTTAAAAGTCAAAAAAATAAGCTAGGTGGCATTTAAAATATGAAAAATGCTCACCAACAGATCCAGTTATATGTCAGGGGCCATGAAAAGTAAAGGAAAAACGGCTCCGGTGTCGGAAACGCATCCGACGGTGCAAGGAGCTCCGTTAATTAGCGGCCATCTTATCTGCCGGCTCGCGCGCGTCTCTTGAATGTATTTTTTAAACGTTCATGGGGTCGACGGTAATAGCATTTTCTAAATTTGCATTTCACAATTAGCAAAAGCTTTGCACAGGTGCTTAGGAAATCGCAAATAGGAAATCCCTATTTGCAATTTCCTATTTGATAGTCACAAATGCGATTTCTACTGAGTAGAAAACGCATTTTCTGATTCCCTATTGGCCTTTGTACAGCTGAAAAAGCAATTCAGCATTTCTTAACAGAACAAAATTGTGATTAGGTCCATTAACAAATGCTAAATACTTTCGTACAATTCACCAATATACTGAAGATAACAAACTGTACTCGAAAGTCTCCTCTACTCTAGACACCCAGCTCCTTAAATACAGCCTGCACAAAGTTCAAACCTGTATGTCAAGATCCTGCCTGAAGTTCAACCCAGCCAAGACAAAATTCATGTTACTTGCCAAGAACAACAAGCAAGAAACAGTACAAATTTGACTCAACAAAATGAAACGTGATGATTTTAAACCTCAACGTTCACCTAATGCCAAGTCACTTAGATTCACCCTGGCTACAAACGCCGCCCTCAAGGAATTTAACCTGGTTCAGTTCTTTCTTCTGAAGAAAGTGAAATTGTTTCTTCCAGAAAGTGACTTTGTCGTACGACTCTTGTTGTAAAAATGAAACTGCTAGATTTTGGCTGGCAGCATCACAGAGCGTGGGGGACTGAGTCTGATCCCACGCCGTATGATAGCTGTTGGCCTAACCCTTTTGGCTAGCTAGCAGTACCTCAACAATACCCAAGAGTAAAGGTGATTTGTGGCAGGCTATCACATGGCACTCTAAGACTCCTCAGAAAAGATCTTACCCCTTTCAAACGTCTAATACATGCAAAGACGAACAGAAGCAGGATTTGGTTCAATACCTTTTATTGAAGCAACTGTGTTCTATGTAACAATGCATGGATACTGGTTGTTAGAATAATGAAACACAACAATATTATTGGGGTGACTAGAAAAGTGCCACCATGCTGTCACAATAATGATTCTAAAATCCCTACCTGCACTACTACGATTATATATGAGAGCAATTGCAGAGTTAGCCCGAATCTGCCCACCTAGTCCCCCAAAGGAAACCCAATTCCCATACATGTGCTATAGGAAGACAAGAGGTCTGTTGGTCTGCTGGGAATCCTCATGCATGAATGAAGAAAAGAAGCAGAGTTTTAGTAGATAATGCAACGACAACGTGCTGCATGAGATGGCAAGCTTGCTTGAATCTCCCATCTAATTTGGTGGTGGTAGTGTGTGTTTTATAATAAAACATCTGTTATTCTAAGAACTACCCTGAGGTGACAACAGATATTTTTCTGTGTGAGGCAGACAATGTACTCTTAAAACCAGTAATAACCAATACTATCCTGTGCAGCTTTGGGTTGCGCACAGGATGAAAATGTTGTGTATAGAAATTAATAACAAATTCTGCATGGAAAGGCAGTTGATACAAAATCTCCACTAAAATGAAGCTTTGCTAAAGTAATACAAAGGAATAAAAGTGAAATGTAACTAGTTTGAAAGGGCACAGGCCTCAGGCCCAAGCTAAATGATGTCCCTGTGTAAATGATAAAATAACCTCACAAAAACGTCATTATTGTTGTTAAAGTCCACATACTCTTGCATTTGGATGATGGAAACACTCTGCTCCATTGACTCTAAGAGTCCACACTGGCACCCCTTAAGTGCATCTTACAAATGCAGCATGTCTCATCCAGGGCCTGAAAGAATATGATCACATCGCCCTCATTGTAAGGGAACTCCATTGGCTCCCCTCGCTGACCTGCACCATAGGCAAAACCAGCTGTGTATTTACAAAGCCGTCATGACCAGCACTACCACTTATAATGTAGAGACATTCACTATCTCTGCAGGTTATCAGGACACTATAAGATTGCATTCTAAAACAACACAAAAAAAAGACGGCAGCAGGTCTTTTCATCTATCCATCCAGGATTTGGACCAACATCCCTGTATCCATCGGGACTCCTTGGGCACTGCTCCAACTTAGAAAATAAACATCACAACACTTTTACTGCCCACAAACCAGCTACTTCTCCTATCACATTATGAATGTATGCATGTCTTTTAAGCTGTACAGTGCACTGCTAACGTCTGGGTAGGTTTGAGCTATAGAACTGCCACTTACATATACACAAACATACACTATTTCTTCTCTTGTTTTTCATCCTTCTGCCATTTCTTCTTTCTTTTCTCCATGTTTTCACATGTTTGTTCCTTTCCTCCTTTTCATCCCCTTTCTGCCATCTCCCCTTCTCTTCCTTTGTTACCTCCATGCTCCCAGATGGTCCAGGTTCAGAGCTGGCTGGCTAAAACCAAAGAGGCCAAGAGCACAGATCCGTCCTGCATGGTTGCAGTAGAAGTCAAATGAGAACCAGAACTGCACCCCTGTGGCATGTTTTGAAGAGTCCTTGTGCCCTGAAATAGGTGCAGGCGGAGGCCACTGGCAAATGTTAAGCACTGCAGATTGGTGGATAACTCATTAGCTATGATTCTGGAGAAGGACTGCTTTGTTTGACAAATCCCTGCTGCAAAAAGCATAAGTGCTCAATACTCCTGACGGCTTATCCAAAATATTTAAATTAACCAAAAGCTGAAGGAAAGTGGCCATTGTCTACTCTCTGGGCTGGCTGTTGCACAAGACTAGAGTACATAGCCCCACACCCAGCACCCCCAAACACACAAGTTGCAGTGGCACACAGCCTTCAGTTGTGCACTCACTTTTATGAAGGCCAAGGCAGGTGTTCACCAGATCGGGAAGGGTACACAACAAAGTGAGCTATCGGAGCCCTAACACACCTGTCTCCAAATGGGTTTATTATGGCACTTTCAGAGGTAGCGGGTCATTGAGAAGGACACTGTATTTCTGCTGATAGTTTCCCATAAACAGTGGAGAATCAGAGGCGAAAGTATTAGGTGTCTTGAAGCTCTACATCTACATATAAGACACTGATTTCAAACAACAGGAGGCAAGCTCTAAATCAAGCCTTATGGGATCTTCACAAGATGGAAAGCACACAAAGTGCAGTCTTTGCCCTCTTACTCTGGCAGAAGCAGCAACTGCAGGATAGCTCCACAAAGCACAGTCACAGGCAGGGCAGCTCTTCTTCCTCAGCTCTTCAGCTCTTCTCCAGGCAGAGGTACCTCTTGGTTTCCAGAAGTGTTCTAAAGTCTGTGGTTTTGTGTGCCCTTCTTATACCCAATTTCTCCTTTTGAAGTATGTCTACTTCAAAGCAAAGTCTTTCTTGAATGTGAAATCTCACCTTTCCCAGGCCAGGCCTCAGGCACTCACCAGGGGGTTGGAGTCTGCTTTGTGTGAGGGCAGGCACAGCCCTTTCAGGTGTAAGTGACCACTCCTCCCCTCCCTCCTAGCACAGATGGCTCATCAGGAATTGCAGACTACACCCCAGCTCCCTTTGTGTCACTGTCTAGTGTGAGGTGCAACCAACCCAACTTTCAAACTGACCCAGACAGGGAATCCACAAACAGGGAGAGTCACAGAAATGGTTTAAGCAAGAAAATGCTCACTTTCTAAAAGTGGCGTTTTCAAACACACAATCTCAAAATCAACTTTACTAAAAGGTGTATTTTTAGATTGTGAGCTCAGAGACCCCAAACTCCACATGTCCATCCGCTCCCAAAGGGAATCTACACTTTAATCAGATTTAAAGGTAGCCCCCATGTTAACCTATGAGAGGGACAGGCCTTGCAAAAGTGAAACATTTAGCAATATTTCACTGTCAGGACATATGAAACACATTACTATATGTCCTACCTTAATCATACACTGCACCCTACCCTCGGGGCTACCTAGGGCCTACCTTAGGGGTGTCTGACATGTAAGAAAAGGGAAGGTTTAGGCCTGGCAAGTGGGTACACTTGCCAAGTCGAATTTACAGTTAACACTGCACACAGACACTGCAGTGGCAGATCTGAGACACGATTACAGAGTTACTTATGTGGGTGGCACAACCAGTGCTGCAGGCCCACTAGTAACATTTGATTTACAGGGCACCGTACTAGGGACTTACTAATAAATCAAATATGCCAATCCTGGAAAATCCAAATACATACACATTTTGTAAAGGAGCACTTGCACTTTAGCACTGGTTAGCAGTGGTAAAGTGCCCAGAGTAACAAAAACAGCAAAATCAGAATCCAGCACACATCAACAACCTGGGAAACAGAGGCAAAAAGTTAAGGAAGACCACGCCAAGGATGAAAAGTCTAACAGTAGCCTATTACCGACACGCAAAATAGGATTTGCGAGTTGCTATTAGGAAGGGGTATGTAAAGGGCATCCTTTCCTAATTCTGATTCCGTGAAGGATACAGTAACCCATTTGCAAATGGGTTGGGGTCCCCAAGGGACTCCTTTCCCTTTGTGAATAGGGGTGCCAACACTTTTTAAGAGCAAGCACTGTTCCCACGGACCACTGTCCACTCTTAAAAAAAAGAAAACAAAACTTTTCATTTTTATTTCTGAAATGCATCCTGTTTTTCTTTGAGAAAAATGGGCTGCATTTAAAAAAAAAAACTGCTTTATTTAAAAAGCAGTCACAGACATGGTCACCATTACTGTGAGTGCCGGCCATTCCCAATGGGTTGCAAATTGCGACCAACCCCATGACTATTAATGAGGCAGGTCCCTTGTGATCTGTTTGGGAATTGCATACAGTGACTCAGATGCTGTTGCCCATCAGTGTTTGTGACTCGCAATTTGGGAATCACTAAAAATCGCAACTTGCGAGTCGCAAACATTGAGTGTTAGACTTTTCATCCTTGGCGTGGTCTCCCTTAACTTTTTGCCTCTGTTCCCCAGGTTGTTGATGGGTGCTGGACTCTGATTTTATTGTTTTTGTTACTCTGGGCACTTTACCACTGCTAACCAGTGCTAAAGTGCAAGTGCTCCTGTTTAAAATTGTATATAATTGGTTTATCCATGATTGGCATATTTGATTCACTAGTAAGTCCCTAGTAAGGTGCACTAGAGGTGCTAGGGCCTGTAAATCAAATGCTACTAGTGGGCCTGCAGCACTGGTTGTGCCACCCATATAAGTAGCTCTGTAATCATGTCTCAGACCTGCCACTGCAGTGTCTGTGTGTGTATTTTTACACTGTAAATTCGACTTGGCAAGTGTACCCACTTGCCAGGCCTAAACCTTCCCTTTTCTTACATGTAAGGCACCCCTAAGGTAGGCCCTAGGTAGCCCCAAGGGCAGGGAGCAGTGTATGGATAAGGTAGGACATATAGTAATGTGGTTTATATGTCCTGACAGTGAAATACTGCTAACTTTGTTTTTCACTGTTGCAAGGCCTGTCTCTCTCATAGGATAACATGGGGGCTACCTTTAAATATGATTAAAGTGTAGATTCCCCTAGAGAGTAGATGGACATGTGGAGTTTGGGGTCCCTGAACTCACAATTTAAAGATACATCTTTTAGTAAAGTTGATTTTAAGATTGTGCGTTTGAAAATGCCACTTTTAGAAAGTGAGCATTTTCTTGCTTAAACCATTCTGTGACTCTGCCGTGTTTGTGGATTCCCTGTCTGGGTCAGTTTGACAGTTGGGTTGTTTTTCACCTCACACCAGACAGTGACACAAAGGGGACTGGGGTGTAACCTGCATTTCCTGATTAGCCATCTCTGCTAGGAGGGAGGGGTGGAGTGGTCACTCTCATCTGAAAGGACTGTGCCTGCCTCTGACAATGCCGGCTCCAACCCCCTGCTGTGTGTCTGATGACTTGCCTGGGCAAGGCAGGATTTCACAAGTAGGTGTGAGTCCCCTTTGAAGAAAGGTGACTTCAAAGACTAAAATGGGTATGAGAAGGGCACCCAAATCTACAGACTTTAGAAACACTTCTGGAACCAAGAGGAACCTCTGCCTGGAGAAGAGCTCATAGCTGAGGAAGAAGTGCTGCCCTGCCTGTGACTGTGCTTTGTGGAGCTTTCCTGCAGTGCTGCTTCTGCCAGAGTAAGAGGGCAAAGACTGGACTTTGTGTGCCTTCCATCTTGTGAATAAATCTCCAAGGGCTTGAGTTAGAGCTTGCCTCCTATTTGAAGTCTCAGGGACAGCAAAGACTTCTCTCTGCCAGCACCTGGAGTCTCTGGAGAGACTCCTGCCCTGACAAGTGGTGCCCTATCCAGTCCCTGGGCCCTTGAAAGGAAAGCTGGTGGAATCCAAGGAAATTGATTTCGGACGACTTCGGACCGACGCCGCTGCTGAATCCGGTAACGCCGCCTGCACCTGACGCCGTGACCTTCGCTGGAACGTGACGCTCTTCGCAGGCCCGACGCCGCAGTAGCCCCGCTGAAGTCCGCGACTCCGTGGAAGTCGCCGCACCACGTCGTGACCGACGCCGCTTGAAGTGCACGGATTCAACGTTTCGCACAGACGCCGCGATTCCCGACCGCGCATCGGCTTGTTTTCACTCTTCACCAAAGGTACTGTACTTGGGGGTCTACACGACTCCGTGTCCGGCGCCGCTGGTGTCGGCTTGTTGGGAACGACTCCGTCACGACGCTGTGTTAACATCTCATTGAAGCATTGTTGTTTCTAAGCGCTATTTTTGAGTTTAATCTTTAAAAATTCATAACTTGACTTGTGTATGTTGGATTTTTGTCGTTTTGGTCTTGTTTTGTTTAGATAAATATTTCCTATTTTTCTAAACCGGTGTTGTGTCATTTTGTAGTGTTTTCATTAAGTTACTGTGTGTGTTGGTACAAATACTTTACACCTAGCACTCTGAGGTTAAGCCTACTACTCTGCCAAGCTGCCAAGGGGGTAAGCAGGGGTTAGCTGAGGGTGATTCTCTTTTACCCTGACTAGAGTGAGGGTCCTTGCTTGAACAGGGGGTAACCTGACTGTCAACCAAAGACCCCATTTCTAACACTGAGGATCGTACATCTGGCCCATGTCTTTTTAAAGGTAGTGAGGAACAGATCATTGTTTATGGGTGCTGTACACCACCATGCAATGATCTCGTGTGAGATGGAATGTTGAGAACTACTGGATTCGACACTTCTAAGAATAAGAATGATCCTTAAAGAGATTTGAACTGATTAAAATGAGAACATTCTGTATTCAGGCCACTTCACCTTGCACATTCAAAGAAGTCATTCAAGTGATGTGACACAGATAAGACGCGCCAATAAAATTTCCCAAAGGACCATCTCCTGAACAGTCTTAGGCCTATATTTATATTTTTTAGCGCCGCTTTTGCGCCACTTTTTGACGCAAAAACGGCGCACACTTACAAAATACAATTGTATTTTGTAAGTTTGCGCCGCTTTTGCGTCACAAACTGACGCAAATGCGGCGCTAAAAAAGTATAAATATGGGCCTTAGAGCGGTTGCAAAATGTACCTTTACATCCAAAGTCTCCGTGAAGGCTAGGCACCTAAATGATGCTTCCTCGGGGAGTCTAAAAATTGAATCAGTTTTAACCCAATTGCATGAGAACCGAGTACCAGACACCTCAACTAGTCCAGTGTTAATTTAGCTGATGCCAATTAATGAAGGACACATCATTACACATAGGAGAACTACTAGCAACAAAGATGGTACAGTATGCATGTAAATGACCATGAAGACAGAAACGATATTATGAAATGTTAAGAAAAATAGATAGCTGTATTATTCAATTCAAAACATGCAAAACAAGATATCCAGTTGTGAGCAATTTAGCAAAAAAGTTTATATTTAAACACATTTCCTACCCTCTACAATATTGACAATAAACAAATACAACAATTGCCGTCGTAACACAGTGGTTGCTTATAAACGTCCCTGATTAAAAATGAGATTTCCGAAATTAAATTTTGAGGTGAAACTAGAATTTCATGCTGAAATGGTGATACTTTCCAGATTGTTATCCAAAAATGATTTGAAATTGACCAACAGTTGTGCAGGCAATGGAAAAATATAAATATACATGGAGGATTTGCAAAAGCTATAAAAGCAGCCCCACACATGTGTTGTGGCCTACACTGCAGAGACTAATAAGGTTTCACACAACTGACAGAATAGCAAGTCTGCCAATGCACCAGAATCACCCAAAAGAAATACTGGATAAATAGGTCAGGAGAGGAAGTATGAGGAAACCGTGGAATTCCCCGATGCCAGAGCGACACCCTAGGGGAACAGAGCAATGTATAAATATACTTCTCCCTGTAGGTCATGCTAGGCCCTGGTAGGACACACCTCTGTTCTGTGCCAACTCATTGCTGACTTTTGACGTCAGAAGATAAATGCCAACCTCATTTACGTTTCTTGCAGGAGTCATCCTAGGATCTTCAAACTACCTTCCCTGCACTTTGAAGACCTGAGGGCATATTTATGAGTGGGTTACACCGTGCTTGCACCACACAACTTGGTACATGCGTGGCGCAAACCATTAAGACATATTTTTGAAGCTGGGCGAAGCCACTTTGCGTGGATTTGAATGGTTTCAAAATTATGGAATGAGACAGCATCGTGCAAATCACTGCATTGTTTTACTCTGCCCTGGATAGACGTTCCGTAGGAGTTGTGGTGGGTGTTCCCTTACAACGCTGACTAATTTTGATGCAGTCCCAGATTTACGAGGAATTGTAAACCTGGAAATGCACCAAAATCATATGCTTACCCAGGTGAGGCACAATGCAGAGAAATGTATTTATTTCAATTGCATTCTGCAGCACACAGAGAAAGAGGAAAAAGCCTCTCAGGATTGTTTTTGTGCAGGAAGGTGCCTCTTTCTGCACAAAAACAATCCTGCATGCAGCACAGGCACCCTTCCACCATGTTGTAAGAGTGCCTATATTGGCACTACGCAGCTAAAGGGGCACCAGCACAGGGCAATGGACATGAATGTGCTGTATTGGATAAATAAAGTGCATTCCTTCCCTTTCCCTGTGATGCATGGCTGCAGAGTAAGGTGACTTACTGCACTGTCCTGCACCATAGAGCCCATAAATATGGGCCCTAGTATGTACTATTTCATTTATTTCAGTTTTTCATAGTCTGTAGGTGCGTCCCCTCACTGTGTCTTTAGGGACCTTTATAAAGCTATCAGGACAGCTGGAGGCAAGAGAAATGCTTTAAATATAGTTCTGATAGGATGCTACATCATGGACCGGTAGGAAGTTGTACCAAAGCTTCAATAGAATCAAAACATGAGGCATCGTTCCAACACAGGCCCAATATAAAGTTCCACTTATGAATCAAACTGGAAATTACACTATACTGGAGATTACACTAAGGACACTATAGATTATTTTCTCAAAAAAAGGGAATAATGCCAGCCCCTTTTGTTTGTTGTGCCTGGAATAAACTCCAAAAGAAAAAAATGCTGCCTGTGCATATATCCCACAGAGAGCAGCTTGTTAACCGAAAGGGTTTCATTGCTCGTTTTATGAAGTATACAGTGAGAATCATGGCCTTAAAAAGTGAAAAAACATCTATAAACTCTTACATTTCTTTCATGCATAAACATTATCATTTGCACAGAACAAAGCTAAAAATTGTCCACATATAGACAGGGTTATATGAAGGGAAAGGAGTGACGAGTTTGTCTCAAAAATAAGTAAAGGACAGTACAAGAAGATTCTGCAGGCTGTCATGTTTCATAGGTAACAATATAATTGATAGAAAACCTACTTTATTTATACCGCTACATATGTTTCGGGCCTGAGTGAGATTTGCCACTGGTGGTGCTGCTTCAGGACAAAACCTGAATAGATAAAAATTTAAACAGAATTTTTCAGAAAACAGTTTGAAGTACTGACTTTCTTCAATGATCGACACTTCACTTCAGAAGTATTAAAGTGAAACCCAAAGTTTTGGTTCAAGAACACATTTGAAGATAAAGTACTATAGGGTGCTTACTAGTGAAAGCACCTGAATGTCCGCAGATTAAGGCAAGCAGATTCAAATAGTTGAGGTTACACAATCAAACCCATTTGTGAAAGGTCAATAAGCTATGGGGTGTACCTATATCATTAAACTGAATATGCCACTTTTAATTCAATTTAAAAAAACAATCAAACTTGTATAATCTGAAGGTTCACTCATTTTCAAAACCTGTTCTCAGCAAAGAGGTGAGACTTTTTAAGTGTGATGATCTTTCAGTAGTGGAATGGGGAACAGATACATAAGGCAGGTTGCCCCAGTCAAAGTATATACCTTCTAGTTTAGTCTCTGTATTCCAACAGAGCATTGTACAAGGCTGAAGCAGTCAAGGAGCCATCAAAGTTAGATATGTAATTGTCAAGGTCCCATTGAAGCTGTTGGTTTTAGTACTGAATGCTTTAAGCTGGAAAGAGCTGGATTTTATAGTTGCTGAGTTTGTTTCACCTCTAAGACAAATTTGCTACCTCGCCTTTGTCCTAGGTTTTATCTTCAGACTTAGGACCTTATTTAGAGTTTGAAGGATGGGATATCCAGTCACAAATGTGGGGATGTGCTGTCCACTCCATTACAAGTGACTTGCAGCATATAGCAGTTCTAATATAGCAGAAAGAATGGTTGCAATGTTTTCAAGAACTATCCCATGTACCAAACTCTAAATAAGGTCCTTAGTCAATATTTGGTTCTCAAAATTATCCTGTGGAGAATTGTGGGAAGCTGTAACATGGGAAGGCATAGGAGGGCTTCACTGGGCCAATTACCTTTTCTGTGAGGACTTGTTAATTACATTTTCAGCACAACAAAAAACTCAGAGCAGGATAAATCTGTATGGAGACATTTTCCTACCGTATTTGGGCTACTTTCTCTATTTAGATGAGGTCTCCTCCTTCTGTCAGGGCAAAGAACTGTTATCTACCCGCTGGGAATAGAGCCAGAGATGGGCCTGGGAATAAATAGGTGCAGGTCTTCTCAGCCCCATTCAACATCTCCAAGTCAGAAGAGGTATTGTGACAGCTGTTCCTGTACCTGCTCCTATAGTCTCAAAGATGGCTAATCTCTATTAAGCAACCACTAGTTGCAAACACCCATGCCTTCTTGGGCAGAGGGTCCAGGGTATTGCCCTCTGTAGAGCCGGGTCACTTTCTCCAGCCACGAATGTGGCCTCCGAGATAAGATGGGTAGGAAAGTAGTCTTAAGTAAGTTTTGGCTCAGGCAGCACAAAGCAATTTCTTTATCTAGCTACTATTCACTAAAGTTGTTGTTGAAAATGGCTCTTTCTGCAGGGTTACCCCAAACCTTTTGCCTTTCTCCTGTTATTTTTCTGACCTTCCTTTTGTTGGCTTTAGGACTGTGAGCAATTTACCTCTGTAATCCAGTTCTAAAGTGAACATGTTCTCTCCTCTAAACATGGTATAATTGGTTTACACATGTTTGGCATATTTGTTTTACTTGTAAGTCTCTTGTAAAGTGGTATATTATTTGCACAAGACCTGTAAATAAAATGCTACTGGGCTAGTGGACCTGCAGTACTGATTGTGACACCCACAGAAGTAACCTTTCAAACCTGTCTTAAGCCTGTCACTGCAGTGCCTGTGCTGTGCAGTTTACTGCCACTTCAACATGGAAGGTAAGATGACTTGTCAAGTCTTAAACTCTATCTTTATTACACATCGGTCACCCCTAAGGTAGTCCCTAGGTAGCCCTGTGGGCATAGTGCTGTGTAAGTAAAAGTTGGGGCATGTATGTTTATGTTTTGCATGTCCTGGTATTGACAAACAGCCTATTTCATTTTTCACTACTGTGAGGCCTGCTCCTCTCATAGATTAGGATTGGGAATTCCCTTATACACTTGTAAGTGGCAATTCCTGATCAGAAAGAAGTAGCTTTGTCATGCTTGGTATGTTTAGAATGGCAATGATAAATCCTCCTTACTGGTGAAGTTGAGTTTCACATTACTGTTTTAGAAATGCCACTTTTTAGAAAGTGAATGTTTCTCTGTGCTTATAACTCTGTGTGCTTTACAGCCTGCCTCCAATACATGTGACAGCTGTGCTTTATGCATTCTCTCTCAGGAAGGGCTAGGTGTGACACAGGGTATATCTGCATTCATCTTCACAAAGATACTCTTCCTGGGCAGGGAGAGGGAATGGTGTTTCACAGTTACATTTAAATGGGTTGTGTCCGGCCCTCACAGAAAGGAATTTATTTACCTCCTACTGATAGTCTGGAGCCAGGGCTGGGCTGAAAGGAATCTTTGTGCACTTCAGAGCGGTTCTTTGAAGTCACCCCCTACATCAAAGGCACTTTTGGGTATAAATACTGGTGCTCTGACCCCATATAATCAGACATTGCGTGGGACTTGTAACAAGACTCTGCTGGCTCTACATCGACAGATTGACAGGAGGACTGCTGTTCTTCCAGGAGGAACCGCCATTGTGCTAGCTACTTTGCTGTGTTGTCCTACTGACTACTGGGCCGCAGGAGGGACTGCCACTTTGCAACTTGCCTTTATGTGCTGGCCTGCTGCCTGCCACCTTCCTCTGTGCCCACTAAGAGTGTTCTCTGAAGGCTAGTTGGCTTTCTATCTGTTTGTTCAGAATCTATGGGCCATAAAAGACTCTGCATCATCATTTTGCCATGTGACTCTGAGTCTGGCAATTCCAAGCTTCTACTTACAATGCTGTTGGTTTCCCAGTACCGAGTGCCCTGGATTAGTGAGCTGACGCTGCAGCATCGAGAAGTGAAGTGCTGATGTGTTTGCTCAGGGACAGGTGTTCCCCTCTTCTTCCTCATGCTTTTCTCCCCCTGCCTCATGCTGCATGGGCAGTGTGAACCATAGCATATGGGGATTCAAATTGCAGCAGGTGTTGAATGAGATCCCTGCTGTGTGAGAGAGCTGCAGAAGTGCTCTTTGACGACTTGTTGCCTGGGCAACAAAAGGACCTATTTGAAATGCCAGCCTGAGCCCCTCTTCCCATGGGGTTTAATGACAGCCCTGGGCCTCACCAAAGATGCTGCATCGCGATCACTCCTCCAGAGTTGTGAAGCTGAAAGAGGGGATAGCGAATCAAGTACTGCCTCGTCAGCATGAATAGAAGTCGACGACTAGTGCCTTTGACCTAACCGAATCTCGAGTGATGTTCTTTGACCCATGATAGCTGCGCCACACTCATGGGTGGCAGAGCTGGAACCACAATCAACCCAAGATAGGTACTGTAATCAGCTGTAGCTGTGCTACACTCATAGCAGGCTGCCCTTAACTTTACCTTCAGTGTCAATCCGTTTCATGTGGGGGACTCATGAAGCATTTCTTTTTCCCTGATCAAAAGTGGGAGAATTCCTCCTGATTGAACCCTGCTGGGGTCACGAGAATTTTCACAAAATTACTGTGAAAAAACTAATAGGAGCGCAAGTGCCTTTGTGCCTTATTGCCACATGTTATAATCATTGTGATATGTTCTGTAGACCTGCAATATGTGCAAAAGTACCTATGTGCTACTAGTCCTCAAATTATATTTATACAAGGTTTACTGTCTGTATCCATCATGATACTTTAAAATTGCATACCTTGGAAAGTTCTTAGGTGTTACATGCATTTAAAGTAATATTAGCATGTCTCCAAAAGTACATAATATGTTATATCATTTTGGGCCAGATGTATCAAGAATGCCTTTTGCGCATGTCGGAAATAGCGATTTTTAAGAAATCGCTATTTCTGATTCGCAAAATGCAATGTATCACATTTGCGATTCGGTAATAGCGATTTCTTAAAAATCGCAAATGCTATTACCGAATCGCAAATTGCGATACCGGCCCCATTCGCACCTATGAGCCTTTAGGCCCATATTTGCGAATTTTTTGCATTTCCAAAATTGCGATTTCTTAACTGGAAATCGCAATTTTGGATATGCAAAACCCCAGGGTGCTGGGGGCCTCAAGCCCCCTCTGCGGCACCCCAAAAGGTTTTTTAGGACATGTAAGGTGCACACATGCCAAAAGGGCATGTGTGCTTTACATGTACTTTTTAAAAATGCATTTTAAATGCATTTTTAAAATTTGCACATGGTTACCACCAAGTTCAACTTGGTGGTAAATAGCGATTCTTTAATGCCCAATTCGCATTAAGGAATTTCTTCTTACATGTGCTTTAGAAATCGCAAATAAGGAATCCTTATTTGCGATTTCTTATTTCGGGAGTCACAATTTGCGACTCTCTAAACAGGGTTGCAATTTTAAGGAATCGCTATTTTAGTGATTCCTTAACACTGCATTCAGAATGCCTTTGATACATTCTGAAATGGCTTTTTGCATTCGCAAACGGGCATTTGCACCGTTTGCGAATGCAAAAAACTTTGATACATCTGGCCCTTTGGTCTTAAAGTGTTTACAATATAGTATTCTATTTTTTTACACCCTGTGTGGACTTTCTTTTTGGTGGTGTTTTCATTGTGTTGCTGTGTGAGTGTGTTGCACATGTGCTTTGCACAATGCCTCTGTAGATAAGCCTGCCCGCTCAGCGCCAAGCTAGCAGAGGGTGAGCACAGGTTACCTTTGGTGTGTATCTGACTTACCCTGACTAGAGTGGTGGGTTCTGCCTGGCTGGGGTGCCTACCTTGGCCAACCAGAAACTCAATTTATAACAGTTATCACAAATCAGATTTGACTGTTACAATATATTTTAGTGCTCATGGGAAAATAACATCAGTTTTCTAGTATTTTCCAGATCAAGAAAAAAACTAAGGGCCTCATTTACATGCATCACTTTTTTTTTCACACTGCAGTGGCACTAGCAGTGCACTGCTCCAGATTTACAAACTGACGCATTGGGCCCAATGCATCAGTTTGCAAAGCCCTGCGTCACATTATACCTGTGCATCCATGGCATCGTTAGGGGATCTTAGAGAACTGCAAGAAATCTGATGCATTGCTACCAATGCATCAAATTCTTGTAAATGAGACCTTAAATATTTTAATTTTACCTAGGCTTGTTCATGGAAAATCTAGCTAAACTTAAATAGTGAAACTGCTTTTGTCACTGTGAAGAGACACTGTTACAAAAATGTAGTGTGTCGCTTTTTCAAAATATTACTCACCTGGCCTCCAGTGATTATAAATCATGTCTTAGCGATGGCAAAGCCACTTTTCCATTTTATGAGTAACTATAGTGCTTTTAAACCGCAATCCAACCATATATATGGATTGTGTGAATACACATTATAACCTACATATAACATTTAAATGCCATGCTATTGGTGCATTTTCTGTGCTGACTAGCATATCCTATTGAAGTAATTAAACAAGCCCATTAGGAAAGTCCAATGCGCAGTGATTTATGGGGAAAGCTCAAACCCCATACTACTGTTTGGTAGTTGCATAAGACAGTGAAAAGTGGGGACCTACAACACAAATTAGGTCTTTCCTAATAGGTCCCAATATTTTATTTATTATAAGTGATAATATATACTACTACATTATGAACACATACATCATATAGCCTCCCTGGGGCACTCCCCTGGATGAAACACGCGTTGACAAGGACAAGGGAATTGAAAGTTCTATTTTCCTGGACATAAATATATGGACAAGCAAGTTGGAGATTTCTTATTGTGTTAGGTTAAAATCAACACAAGGACTTTGAAGATAGATCCAGAAGGATGTTTAATGTTTAATTTGGAACTGATTGGAAATTGAAACAGATTCAATTTTGAAGTAATAAATAATGTATATAATGCATAGAAGGATTTCATTTTGAGTTTATCCTAATCATTGTTTAATTTCTGTTAAGTGTATACTCATAAGAACTGGTAGAGATTCAATCATTATATGTGTGCCATTACACATTAAGTGATATTATTAGACAAACCCTTGGTTTATCTGTTAGGTGTCATAGGGGAGTGGACGCCTTAGTTTTGTGCACCATATATACAATAAATTTAGTTAACTTATATTGGAAATAGGAGCGCCACTTACTCACTACGTCATCCTCCTCTATTCTGATAAATCATATATCCTCTGGCCTGTGTTCTAAATAAAAGGAATTAGAAAGATGTGCCCCTACAGTAGTGCTGTGTCCTGTCCTTTCTCTGTTTTGGGAAGGAGTATTAATGTCATTCTCAGTTATCTCTGTGTGTGAATTTTCTAATGCACTGTATTGATTAGTGGCTTCTAGAGTTGCTAGACAACTTGCAATGGAATAGCGGTGCCTGTTGGAAGGTAAAGTAATGCAGATCATTTTCAAAATATGGATTTGATCGAGCGATAAATATATAACAACTTCAACCACTAAGGCTTTGCCAACCCATACCAACCCTGACACTGGTCTTAAAAAAAGATTTACTCCAGTCAAGTGTAGGGGTAATGTTTCTAGGGTAAGACCTGACACCATCAAAAATGGTCAGTGTAGTAGAAGAGGCTTCTTCACTGTAGAGAAAAAAAACAATGTGTAAGTGCACTTGTTCAAGGCATTTACACAGCCAAATCCGCAGGCTGTTCACAATTATGCATGTCTGCTCAGGATTGTGAGCACTCCTGCAAATGAGTGTGTCAACATCCCTTCAATGCTATTGGAATTCTTTGCGAATGTGAAAAATCTATACAACAGCACCTAAATGCAGATCTAAAGTTATGTGCGTGCATTTACAATTTTTTGTAAATCATCGCCATTAAGTGGCATCCAATATCTGATTACCCTGCAGGATCATTTGTACTGGTGCATAATCAATGTGCAAAGTTGTAGCTGGAGGTATGAAAAGGCACAGAGGCTAAATGGTGCAGTCACTAAGAAGAGTGTTTACTATTTATTTGTAATTCTAAGTAACCCCCTCTGTTTTTAGTGCACCCTCATTGAGTGGTGTGGGGTTTTAATCACAATGATCTGTAATTTGACTTTCTAAGTGATGGAACAAACAACAAAGTAATATTTGAGTCTGCCTCAGCCACAAGTTGCCTGTGCTTCCTTGAGTTCTCTGCAGGAGACAGGACCTGGGATGTTGCAGTTAGAGCAGGACCAAGACCGACTTTCATGTTACTGGACTCGAGCTATAGTGGCAGAGAGAGCAGAAAACGTTGGACTGAAAGTTGCACTGAGACTGGGAGTAGACAAGTAGTGAGGGTCAACAGCTCCCAACTGTGCCCTTCTGAAATATAATTCATAATGAATTATGAATTTTGAAATTTGCAAATTGCATCCCATAAACGTCCCTTTTGGAAGCTTGCAAATTGAGGATAAAGATCTCCACTGTAGGACAGATATTAACTATTATGATTTCAAATATACTTTCAAGAAAATACAAGTGTTTACTTTATTCAGCCATGGCATTGATACACAGAGGGCACAGTCAGAGTTTGGAGAAACTTCCTTTAGGAGAAGTATTTGCCATACAGCTCTCAAGATCCTCACAGGCAGAGGAGTAGCTTCGTCAGTGAGATTCAGGGGTCAGGACATTTGGATGCAAGAGAGATGCCTTAACTGTAGTACTGGGAGGATGTTACCAAAGCTTCAAAAGAATCAAAACACTAGGCATGGTTCTGCCACACAGGCCCATTATAAAGTGGCACCTAATAATCACTCTGGAGATTACAGTAACACCTAGCGACGCATTACAGTGTTTCCAAAATGAAGGGGGTGGAATAATGCCAGCATCTTTGTTTGTTGTGCCTTGAAAAATTCCAAAAAAAAGGAAAATACTGCATGTGAATATTTCCCACAGAGAGCACGTTGTTAACCGAGGAGTTTCAATTCTTATTTCATAAAGTATACAATGAGAATCATGGCTTTGAAAAGTGAAAAAATACATTTATGCCTCTTAGATTCCTTTCATGAGTAAGCATCATCATTCCCGCAGAATCAAATGAAATATTGTCCACGCCGTGGATATGCCTATTTGCTTACAATAAGGGAAAGGAGTGAGGAATCTGTGTCAAAAATAAGTAAACAACCGTACAAGAATATCATGGAGACAGTCATGTTTTCTAGGTAGCAATGTGATTGATAAAAACCTGACTTTCTTAATATGCTCCATATATGTCTTTAGCCTGAGAGAGGTCTGCCACATAGTGGTACTGCTTCAGGGCAAAATGTCTCAAGTAGTGGGCGAGAAGGTGGAGGGGTGAGATGACCAAGGATCTGGGTGGACTGTTCCCAGGGTCAGTCAGTTCTAGATTACATTATGTTATTGTATGCAGATTTGTAGAGCACACTACCACCCAGGAAGGTATCCAGGCTTAACATTGGCACAGTGGGTGAAAAACGATAGGCTGCAATGCTACCCTCAGCAATAGCCATTGGTTACACTATTTGCAAATATTCATCCCATCACCTTTTGTGTGTTTGATTTCTATTAGTTTACCTGGAAACCTGCGGCTACACAATTACAAGAAGAAGCAAGTTTGCGCCCATTCAAGGAGTACTTCTATGGCTTTTGTTATGTTATCAGTATTTCCATATCACGCAACTCATTCGGGAGAGTATCTGAGTGCTGAAGCAGGAGCTGTCTTGTGCCACGCCAGGGTTAGGGCTGGATGAAGAGTCAAGTCTTCAGGTTTTTGCAGAATTCAAGAGTGGAGCTCTTTCAGGTGTGGGGTGATGTGATTGCAGGGTGAGAGATTCAGGGTGAGCCAGACTGCTGAGTTGTGTATGGTCTGGAGTTTTTCGGTCAATCAAGCATTGATTCCAGCATGGAGGGCATAGCCATAGTCCAGCCTGCTGCTGATGAGGTTTGGGTGATGCTCTGCGAGTGTTTCTGGGGAGATACTTGAAGAGCGTCTTGTGCATTTTGAATGTGTGGAAGCTGTGTTCACCTGGCCAGTGCAAATTTACTACTTGCCATGTGTTCAGATTTACTACTTTTTTTGTAAACCAGTCATTATGTATATTTAAGTTTCCGATCCAAAAAATTAAAAAATTAAAAGCTCTTAGTGAAATGAGAACAACAATAACAACAAGAACAACCGACACAGACATAGCAGACATAGGCTGTATTTGGAGATTGTTACACCCCAAACACTGCCCCCTCACTCCGCCCCCCCAAAGGGACTTGGACAGGAAGCCCAGCCCTTGGCCAGCAGACTGTGCATGATAAATATGTGAAATGTATCCTGATACCACTATCTTTGTATCTCTGGAACACTTTTAAAATCACTGACTACAATAATTATATATTCCGAGGAGGCCATGACTCCAGTTCTGCACTTAATTGCTCTTAAGCTAGTTTTTCACTATGCAAATGCTTAAAAAGTCATACATCACTCAATCGGGATTTATAAAGTGTGGCTAATCACCCAATACAGTATTCATGGCACTTGCAGGTCCTGGAGGCTGATTCGAACAGTCAGGTCTTAGGGCCCTTCGGAATTCTATAAGTGAGGTGATGCTCCGGAGGTACCTGGGGAGGCTGTTCCAGGTTTTTGCTGAGATGTGAGAAAAGGAGCGTTCTCCATTTCTGCTTCAGTAAAAGCGGGGAGTATGGGCAAGTGAAAGGGAGGCAGAGCGTAGTCTTCTAGACATTTGCACACATCGAGTTTCTAGCTGTGCACTCTTGGTTTAACAGGTCCCATTGTCAATTCCACGAGGACTTAGGCAGTCATTTAGAGCCTCGAGAATGCAAACTCCCAGCAACTTGTGGATATCCATTCCACTGTATTTAGAATGCATACATCAGATAATTTTCCAACTTTCTGACATTTAGAAATGCACTTAAGACCTGGCTCTTTTCTAACCAGCAGCGTTTTGAGCAGTGCGTCTGAGTGGCCCGTTTTGAACTGTCTTCTGTTCATGGTCAGCTCCAGGATACCAGTCCGGTGACACTGGCCTTTATATATGCCATAAATAAAAAATAATAAAAATAAAAATAAACCTTTAATACAGTCTAAGGGGGTGATTCTAACTCTGGCGGGCGGCGGAGGCCGCCCGCCAGAGTTCCCCCCTCCAGAATACCGCACCGCGGTCGTAAGACCGCTGCGGTGATTCTGGGTTTTCCACTGGGCAGGCGGGCGACCGCCAAAAGGCCGCCCGCCAGCCCAGTGGAAAACAACCTTCCCACGAGGACGCCGGCTCTGAATGGAGCGGGCGGAGTGGGAAGGTGCACCCGTCGCGAATTTCACTGTCTGCAATGCAGACAGTGAAATTCAAAGTGGGGCCCTCTTACGGGGGCCCCTGCAGTGCCCATGCTATTGGCATGGGCACTGCAGGGGCCCCCAGGGGCCCCATGACACCCCATACCGCCATCCTGTTCCTGGCGGCAGAGCCGCCAGGAACAGGATGGCGGTATGGGGTGTCAGAATCCCCATGGCGGCGCAGTCTTCTGACCGCGGCCAAACCGCCGCGGTCAGAATGCCCTGCGGGGCACCGCCAGCCTGTTGGCAGTGCTCCCGCCAACCGCCGGGGTCAGAATGACCCCCTAAGTAGGTAGGGAACAGTAACTAATTTTTGGCAGCTCTTTGTCATCCTCCAAATTATGAATTTCCTATTTAGGCCCTCATTATGAGTTTGGGTATTACATCTAAAGCGATAATTCTGAGTGAAATACCTACAACTGCAATTCCATGTGCATCCAGGTGCAGAATTATTTGGATTGCAAACTCAGAATCTGCTAATTCTAGATCCAGAGGCACTAGACTTTCCACAGCTGCAGGGGCAAGGGCTTGTAGAAGCAGACCGAATATGCACTAGCATGCCCTGTACCCGTACTACCCACCCCATCCCACTACCATTCACTGGCCCATCCAGTCCACTATTGGGTGAAAAATATCAAAGTTTTTGGTCAAAATTGGGAAAAACTGTCAGGTCCAAGCAGTTACTCTACATTCAAGACAAAAACTCAATAGTCAAAATGCAGATTTAATAATTGGAATTGTCCCCCGTTGTTAGAAATGCGGTCTTTGGTTGGCAGTCAGGTTACCCCCTGTCCAAGCAAGGACCCTCACTCTAGTCAGGGTAAGTCACACACAATCCAAATTATCCTGTGCCCACCCTCGGGCTAACTTGGCACTGAGAAGTCAGGCTTATCTTAGAAGGCAATGTGTAAAGTATTTGTGCAATAAATCATACAATAACACAATATAGCACCACAAAAATACACCACACAGTGTTTAGAAAAATATATAATATTTATCTGGATATTTTCAGGTCAAAACAATCAAAGATGGAATAAGTAATTGTAGAGATATCACTGAAAAGTGATATAAAGGCCCTCATTACAACCCTGGGGGTAAATCCCGCTGACTGCCATGCCGACAGCCGCCAACATACCGTGTCCGCGGCAGAAATCTGCAATGGATATTATGACCCACACTGAGAATTCCGCCACTATACAGACACCCACACAAGTCCGCCACACCAAAGGTCAGTGATAAACTGGCGATAGCAAAACCCACACTGTTACACCAACAGGAATACGCCCACAGTATCATGACCCACGAATCAACGCGGCAGTCATTCAACCGCGGTAATCCATTGGCGATACACACCGCTGCACTCAAAATACACACACACTTACAAAACTACACCACATTGGACAATTCAAACTACACACACCTGACACCCATACACACACCACACCCACACCACTATAAAACACACACCCACATTACCCACAACTCCTTACACCAAACTTTTTGAAGAAGCAGAGAGAGAGAAAAGCAAAAACCACACCAGCATCCAGAGGCACACAACACCATCACTCATACACCATCCACACACATCACACCACACACCCCAACACATCACCCCACACATCACATCAACCATCACCTCACACATCACTCACACCACATCATGGCACCTCAAAGACACCCCAGGTTTTCTGAGGAGGAGCTCAGGGTCATGGTGGAGGAAATCATCCGGGTAGAGCCACAGCTATTCGGATCACAGGTGCAGCAGACATCCATTGCAAGGAAGATGGAGCTATGGCGGAGAACTGTCGACAGGGTCAACGCAGTGGGACAGCATCCAAGAACAAGGGATGACATCAGGAAGAGGTGGAACGACCTACGGGGGGAAGGTGCGTTCCGTGGACACCAGGTAGCCGTACAGAGGACTGGTGGTGGACCCCCTCCCCCACAACTAACAACATGAGAGGAGCAAGTCTTGGCAATAATGCATCCTGAGGGCCGCACAGGAGTAGCAGGAGGACTGGACTCTGGTAAGTCATATCTTTACTATTATATCCCCCCACCCTACCTGCATGCCATCACATACTCCCACCTTAACCCTCACTCCCATGACTCCACCATCTCCCACACACCCCACCATCACGCCCCATCACTCCCACAACCAAGCTCTGCATGCAACAACAATACATGGACACCCATCACAGACATGCATGGACACCCATCACCAAAGCATGTCCAATAGAGAGACTCACCCATGGCACACAATCACCACTCACACAAGGGCCAAGGCGATAGTGCAAGCACAGTAATAGAGGGAAACACACCCATTGCACAAGATGGCACACACAGATAAAATACCAATGCATTTACACCCCAACAGGACCCCTACCCAATGTCACCGGACAGGAGGTGCCAGCCATATCCAGTCCCCCCACAGAAGAGGCCCACAGTGACAACAGCATCTCTGCACACCTGGATCAAGATGACCAGCCTGGCCCATCAGGGACCTCTGGACAGTCGGTTCCCCTGCCACAGTCCCAAGCCACCACAGAAACTCCTCCAGCAGGAAACACCTGTGGGCCCATGCCACTGTCCCCAGGACACGTCAATCAGCAGTGTGTCCACCACTACAGGGACCCCAGGCAACCCCACTAACACAGGATAATCAGGGACCTGGGGTCAGTGGCAGTAGGCACACGGTTCAGGGGACGGAGGCACAGGACAACTGGGAAGCTGAGAGGACTGCTGTGCGACAGGGGGAGGACAGGCCCAGGGAACTGACCCTCCACGAGGCACTATCAACCATCATGGGAGCATACCACCATTCACAAAAGACCATCGGCACGGTGCTGGCCAAGTTTCAGGAGACCCAGCGGCTGCAGGAGGGACAATACATGGGGATCAGGGAGGACCTTACCAACATCTACACCATCCTGGTCACCATAGCATAGGTGCTGGCTGACAAAGACAAGACCATGAGGGATGCAGTGGCACAACAAAGGGCCCCTGACACTAGCCAAAGCGAGGAACAGCCCTCCACCTCCGCCAGCGCTGGTGGACAGGAGGCCCTGCCACAGAAACAACAGCACACCATCACCCCACCCCCTGCAGAAGGAGAACCACCCCGCAAACGTTCCCTGCAATCCAGCCAGAAGACAGAGAACAATGCCAAGACCCCCTGATTGTCATCCTTCTGTCCCACTATGTCACCCTGTCCACCTTGAACTGCCGTTACTCCCCTTCCTATGCCCCATTGGACAATGCACCTGTGATAGTAAGTGACTGGAATCTACTATGGACCTTCCTCCACCATCACCCCAGTCCCTTCCACATACCCCTACACACATTAGCCCCTAAATAAACACATTTGAATCACAAACCAATTTGGAGTCAGTCTGATCTTTCACAAATGTATTCTTACAACATCACCAACAAATATCAATGTAAATGTTCATTTGCTCATACCAATGTATGACAGTTGTTGGGCAGCAGTACATAGAGCAGACGGCATAATGAGGTACCAAGATCTGAAAAATTGAAAGCCAAAGTGAACTGTCAGTGTCCATAGACAGAGGTGAAGAGGCTGACTTATACAATGTCCTACAGTATTCAGAAATGAGAGGAGCAGTTACAGCCTCTTACCTGTGTGTCACTGGAAGTACTGCATGATGATGTTCGTTTGGTTGTCAATATCTTCTTCCTCTGCCTCCTCTTCCTCACTGTCCACAGGCTCCACCGCTGCCACAAGACCATCATCAGGCCCATCCTCCTGCAGAAAAGGTACCTGGTGTCGCAATGCCAGGTTGTGCAACATGCAGCATGCCACAATTATCTGGCACACCTTCTTGGGTGAGTAGTATAGGGAGCCACCTGTTAGATGGGGGCACCGGAATCTGGCCTTCAGGAGGCTGAACTTCATCTCAATAATACGCCTAGTTCGTGCATGTGCCTCATTGTAGCATTCCTCTGCCCTTGTCCTGGCATTACTCACTGGGGTCAGTAGCCATGAGAGGTTGGGGTAACCAGAGTCACCTGCAAATGTCGAGGGATAACTGTTAGACACACACTAACCCTTAGGGACTACCCCATACCCGGCCACCTATTCATACTGTATGGGGACCTTTGGCTCACCTATTAGCCTTGCACGGTGCCTCTGGAGTTGGCCCATCACAAACCGGATACTGCTAGTCCTCAAAATGTAGGCGTCATGCACAGTCAGGATACTTGGCATTCACATGAGAGATGTACTGGTCCACTAAACACACCATCTGCACATTCATCGAATGGTAGCTTTTTCGATTTCTGTACACTTGTTCATTTCTGCGGGGGGGGACAAATGACACATGTGTACCATCAATGGCACCAATGATGTTGGGGATATGTCCCAGGGCATAAAAGTCAGCTTTCACTGTGGGCAAATCCTCCACCTGGGGAAACACGATGTAGCTGCGCATGTGTTTCAGCAGGGCAGACAACACTCTGGTCAACACGTTAGAAAACATTGTCTGAGACATCCCAGATGCCATGGCCACTGTAGTTTGAAAGGAGCCACTTGCCAGGGAATGGAGCACTAAATGGACCTGCACTAGAGGGGGGATTCCTGTGGGATGGCCGATAGCTGACATCAGGTCTGGCTCCAATTGGGCACACAGGTCTTGGATTGTGGCACGATTAAGTCTGTAGGTGATAATGATGTGTCTGTCTTCCATTGTCGACAGGTCCACCAGGGGTCTGTACACCGGAGGATGACGCCATCTAATCATCTGCCCCAGCGGATGTGGCCTATGGAGGAGAATGGTGAGCAGAGGGTCATGTACCACATAGGTTGCACAAGTGTGTTTACAGTAATGTGAGTAAATCCGTGTGTGGCGTAGTTTGTCCATATATCTGCCAAATTGTGCTGTGACGCAGTTAGGTGCCATGCCATGTGCCCCCCTGAAATGGCGGCTGCCTGACTTGTGAGGAGGGACAAGGGGATATGAGGTAACTGCGCTGGTGTTGTACAGCATCGCGGTAGGCGGTCGAAGACCAACGCGCAATTCAGCATTTGTTATCATTGGGCCCTATGGGTTCCAGGAGCAAATGGCGATGTACGCCGGCGGTGACGGTACGCACCGCTGCAGACGTGCCCGACATTTTCTATATGTTCACTCACTTGCTACCTGACCTTCAACAGGAGAGGACCTACACTGCAGGTGCTGCTGTGATCTGAGTCTGGAGGCGACAATGGCTCGAGTGTCTGGGGAAAGGGCCCCTGCTTTCACCGCAGAGGAGTTGGACAAACTGGTGAATGGGGTCCTCATCCCAGTACACGCTACTCAACGGTCCTCCAGACAAACAGGTGAGTACACTGTGAGCATGATGCGTGGGCAATGCCTGTTTGGAGTGGTGTGGATGGAAGATACATGTGGGGGGGGGCTGAGGCCTGCATGTGAGGATGGTGAGTGTATGTGCATCAGGGCATGGGTGGGAACTTGTGGGCAATGAGTATGATGGTCCAGATGGGTGAGTAACTTCCTTTCCTCCTGTACCTTTCCTCTAGGTCAGCGCCCACCAGAAGAAGGGTATTTGGCGTGCCATCGCCAAGGAAGTGCGGCCCCTGGGGGTCTATCATAGACGGAGCACCCACTGCCACAAGAGATGGGAGGACCTGTGCCACTAGAGCAAGAAGACGGTGGAGGCCCAGCTGGGGCTGGCCTCCCAACGAGGAAGGGGTGCCCGTCGCACCATGACCCCCCTGATGTTCCGGATCCTGGCGGTGGCATATCCGGAGTTGGATGGGCGCTTGAGGCCATCACAGTAGCCACAAGCGGGTGAGTACAGTGTCATTAAGCTGACTCTGCACGCTTTACGAAGTGTCTGGGGTGGGGATGTGGGCTGTGGGTTCCCCTAGGCCAGGGCGAACTTGGCAGGGTAGGTCCCTTGTTGGGCAGGCTCCTAGGCACTCCAACCCCAATATCTTTAGAGGTTATCTACAACTGGGCAGGCTCCTGTGGGATCCAGGTGTGCAGCAAATGGTGTTAGGCATTGTACCCCATGGCCTGGTGAATTTCCTACTAACTGCTAGTGCATGGTCTAGTGCATAGGGCTGCTCCCTTTGTGTTGTGTCCGCCAACGGTAGTGGTGTTGCTGGCATAGACCATGTGTGTTTTCTGTCTTTCCCCCCCTTCTTGTTTTGAAACTCTGTCCTTGTGTGCATTAGCATCATCTGGGGGAGGAGCAGAGGCACCGGCGACGGAGGGAGCTGCAACTCACCTGGCCCTGGAGGGTGAATCCAAGGAGGGTGAAGGCACCAGTGGGACGGAGGGCGAGGGGAGCTCCACAACGGGGACAGGAGGGGATACCAGTGACAGCAATTCCTCCTCTGATGGAAGCTCCCTGGCAGTGGTGGACACCTCTGTGCCCACCCCAACAACAGGTACAGCCGCCACCCCCTTACCAGCACTGCCCTCCCAGCAGCTCCTCAACGTGTTTCCTGTGCCCGCTCACCCAGAAGGGTGGGCATCTCCTTCGCCCCAGGCACCTCAGACCCTGCCCCAGTCAGCCCTGCTGCCCTCAGTGAGGAGGCTATTGACCTCCTGAGATCCCTCACTGTTGGGCAGTCAACCATTCTGAATGCCATCCAGGGTGCCGAGGCATTTGCAGAAAACAAATGCATACCTGGAGGGCATTCATTCTGGCGTGGTGGCCCAACAGAGAGCATTTCAGGCTCTGGCCTCAGCACTGATGGCCGCTGTTGTCCCTGTGTCTAGCCTCTACCTCAAACTTCCACTACGCAGACCCAATCCCCTCTACATCAGCCTATCCCAAGCACACCATCAGACCAGCATGCACACACATCAACACACAAAAGTGGCTCAGGCAAACATAAGCACCACACATCCCACAGGCACTCACACAAGCACCATACCCATGCACACATACCAACATCCACTTCCTCCACTGTGTCCCCCTCCTCCACCTCCCTCCCAGTCTCGTCTCCACTCACACCTGCATGCACTACATCATCAGCCACTGCCTCCATCACCAGCACGCCCATCACTACACACCGCTCACGTGCAATCACCACCCCCACCACTATTCACACGTCCCCTGTGTCCTCTCCCAGTGTGTCTGTAAGCCCTCCTCCCAAAGTACACAAATGCAGGCACACACCCACTCAACAGCCATCCACCTCACAACAGCCTCCAACCCATGCACCTTCACCCAAACTCAGCAGACGTACACCTCCTACAATCACTACCTCTTCCTCCACTCCCACACCCCCTCCATCTTCCCGTCCCAGTCTGTCTAAAAAAAAATTCCTAGCTAACATTAACCTATTCCCTACACCGCCCCCGACCTTCCACTAGGGCCAGGATGTCTTGATCCCAGCCCAGCACCTCAGCCACCAAATCTGCATCCGATCTGGTCCCTGCTAGTCTAGTACATCTAAGGGGGCACCCGTCAGAGCTGCCAGTGTGCCACTGACAGAAAAGAAGGACCACTCTATTCCACCACCTGCAAAGGTAAAAAAGGGGACAGCTTCCAGCAGGGGACAGTCACACCGCCCATCCAGCAAGGTGAAGCCCAAACACCGAGTGGGCAGTGCCAAGGTCCCTGCAGTGACTGTCAAGATGGGGAAGGGCCACAAGCCAAAGGGCACGTCACCAATGGGCACGATATCTCCTGGTGAGGGGCTGGTGACCACCATATCATCAGGGATGACAGCCAAATGCACCACAGTCACCAGCGCTGCTCTGACTGCCACCTGCACCGCCACCTGCATCGCCGCTGCCACAACGTCAGTCTGCAGCATCCTCCCTAAGGATCAGCCATCCGAGGCTGCCGGAGACGGCATGGTGTCTCCATCCACCACAACAGTCACTTGCACCACGCCCAGCACTGGCAGCATCTCCGCCGCAGACACCGCCAACTGCGCCACCATCAGCACCGCCACGTGCACAGCCGATGCCCCTCTGTCGGACGTCAGCCCCATACCTAGTGTGCAGCTGTCAGAGTCTACAGGTGATGTCCTGGACCCTGGACACGCCACTTGAGACACTACCTCCAGCACTGACACGAGCCAGCAATTGGCAGCCTAAGTCGCCGCAGGATGGCGTGTGGCTCTGCCTCCATGGAGTATCATGTTACCTGTTCCAGGTACATCGCGGGGCTAAGACACCCAGGTGAGATTAAGTCAACTGCCACACCCCAGGTGCAGCATCCCTGGGCACAAAGCCCCCTCTAGAACCAGTGGAGAAAGGCATCCACTCACCCAGTCCTTGGGATGAAGCACTCTCGGTACAAAGCCCCCTCCAGAACCAGTGGAGAAAGGCATCCATTTGAGAGACTGTGGCTTTGCACTCCCTAGGACCAAGTAGTGGGCAGTGAACCCACTTGAGAGACTTGAGAGACTGTGGCTTAACACTCCCCAAGACCAAGCAGTGGGCAAACCACCCACTTGAGAGACTTGTGAGACTGTGGCTTTGCACTCCCCAGGACCAAGCAGTGGGCAGTGAACCCACTTGAGAGACTTGTGAGACTGTGGCTTTGCACTCCCCAGGACCAAGCAGTGGGCAAACCACCCACTTGAGAGACTTGTGAGACTGTGGATTTGCACTCTCCAGGAACAGGCAGTGGGCATGGAGCCCCCTCGAGGAGTAGTGGCATCGTACCATCATCCGGCTGAGGTGCCGCCCCTCCCCTTCCCCCTGAGGTGCCTGTTTTTTTTTAGTCCTGATCCACCTGCAGTGTTCTCTCCGTTTTGAGGCAGGTGTCATGTGTGGGCTTCGCCCATGCTTTTTGGGACCACTGGTCTGCGGGCATTTCATGGGACAGTTTTCGGACTTGTGTACTTGCTGTAAATATTTGTGTATACTGATTATTTGCTGTTCTCTTGATCTCTCTGATTGTTCCAATATTACACTAGTTACACTCATTTCGTTTGGTCCTTGTGTTTTTCCAGGGGGTGATGGGGTGTATCTGTGTGATATTGGATATGTGTGTGTGTATGTTGTTGTGGGTGGGGGGTGTTGCGTGCTGCGTGTATGTGTCACTCTCTTTTCCCTCCTCCCCTCCCCTGTATGCTAGGTGCAGTACTCACCCCCGTCATCGCCGCCGCCTTCTTTCCACTTCGTGGTGTATTAATAGATACAGCAACATGGGTATGATCTGCAATTCGGGCTCCATGGCATCCTAGTTCTTCCTTGGGTGTCGAGAGGTGAGTGGTTTCCCTTCCAAGTACTGTTTCTGCTGTGCTTTTGATGACGTTGGTACCGCCCCCGAAAAGCTGGAGGATTGGTGCCTTGTAATAGTGTGGGCGGTACATTGTGTTCTGCCTATCTGTTGGCGGTTACCGCCGCGGTGTTTGTTGCTACCGCCGTGGCAGTCGGAGTGTTAAAGTGGCTGTCTGTGTTGGCGGTTTCCGCCATGGTCGTGATCCCATTTTTTTTAATACCGGCCCATTGGCGGTATTACTGCCACTTTAACACTGACCGCCAGGGTTGTAATGAGGGCCAAAGTGTCTTAAGTCTTTTTAAAGCAAACAAAGTCTCTTTCAAGCACAAAGTACTGCGTGAAAAAATACTGCAAAGGGCCGCAGAGGAGGAGAAGCGTTGAAACAAAGGGGTGTGCGTCGATTTCTCGGGCCACACACGGTGAGGCATCATTTAATTTCCACGCAGGGACGGCTGTGCGTTGATTTCCGGCGCTCGGTCGTGGATCCTCTTCGGGTTGCGGGGTTTTCAGAGGCCCCAGGGTCTGTATGTGGAATTCTGGGCTTGCGGAGCGAAGTCACAAGCGCTGCGTTGTTCCGGTGGTCGTTGCAAGGAAGTTTCTTCTGCGCTGCACGCGCTGCTTCGATTTCCCATCTGGAATCGGGCTGCGTCGTCCCAGGTCGGCTGTGTGTCGATCCGGTGGGCCGTGTGTCGAAGTTCCGGTGGCAACGCAGGTACCGCGTCGATCTTCTCCTTTCGAAGTCGCGCTGCATCATTCCGGTTCAGCGTACGGTGAATTTCTCACTGTAGTGCAGGCTGTGCATCAGTTTTAGCAAGCTGTGCATTAAATTTTCCCCGCTCAAGGAGTCCAGTTAAAAGAGAGAAGGCGTTTTGGTCCTGAGATTTCAGAGAACAGGAGGCAAGCTCTATCCAAGCCCTTGGAGAGCACGTCTTCACCATAGCCAGAGAGCAGCAAGGCAGCAGGCCAACAGCAAGGCAGCAGTCCTTCACAGAAAGCAGTCAGGTGAGTCCTTTGGGCAGCCAGGCAGTTCTTCTTGGAAGGATGCAGATTCTGGTTCCAGTTATCTTCTCCAGGAAGTGTCTGAGTGGGAAGGGGCAGAGGCCCTGTCTATATACCCAAATGTGCTTTTGAAGTGGGGGAGACTTCAAGGAGTGGATTAGAAGTGCACCATGTCCCCTTTCAGTTCAGTCCTGTCTGCCAGGGTCCCAGTAGGGGGTGTGGCAGTCCTCTGCGTGAGAGCAGGCCCTCCACCCTCCCAGCCCAGGAAGACCCATTCAAAATGCAGATGTATGCAAGTGAGGCTGAGTATCCTGTGTTTGGGGTGTGTCTGAGTGAATGCACAAGGTGCTGTCAACTAAACATAGCCAGACGTGGATTGCAAGGCACAGAAAGATTTAAGTGCAGAGAAATGCTCACTTTCTAAAAGTGGCATTTCTAAAATAGAAATATTAAATCCAACTTCACCAGTCAGCAGGATTTTATAACACAATTCTGGCCATACTAAATATGACCTTCCTACTCCTTTCAGATCAGCAGCTACCACTCAAATAATGTATGAGGGCAGCCCCAATGTTAGCCTATAAAGGGAGCAGGCCTCACAGCACTGTAAAAACTAATTTGGGATGTTTACACTACCAGGACATGTAAACTACATAGGTATATGTCCTGCCTTTTACCTACACAGCACCCTGCCCTTTGGGTTACCTAGGACATACCTTCGGGGTATCTTATATGTAGAAAAAGGGGAGTTTTAGGCTTGGCAAGTACTTCTAAATGCCAAGTCGAATTGGCAGTGAACCTGCATACACAGGCCCTGCAATGGCAGGCCTGAGACAAGGTTAAGGGGCTACTTAAGTAGGTGGCACAATCAGGCCTGCAGGCCCACTAGTAGGATTTAATCTACAGGCCCTGGGCACATATAGTGTACACTACTAGGGACTTATAAGTAAATTAAATAGTTGCCATGTTTAAAGGGAGAGAGCATATGCACTTTAGCACTTGTTGGCAGTGGTAAAGTGTGCAGAGTCTAAAAACCAGCAAAAACAGTGTCCAAAAGTGAGGGAGGCAGGCAAAAAGTTAGGGGTGACCATCCTAAGGCTGTCAGGTCTAACATGTGTCCCACCCAGCTGAAAGTGGGGAGAGCTACCCAACCTCCTGGGAGCTCTCATCGCTAAGGCAGAAGTATCTGGAGAGACCATCAGCGTTGGCATGGTCAATCCCCGGGCGATGCTCCACCATAAAGTCCATCCCCTGTAGGGAAATGGACCATCTCAAGAGTTTAGGATTCTCGCCCCTCATCTGCATGAGCCATCTGAGGGGCCTGTGGTCTGTCTGAACCCGGAAGTGAGTCCCAAACAGGTAGAGTCTTAACTTCTTCAGTGCCCAGACCACAGCAAATGCTTCTCTCTCATTAGCACTCGACCTCTGTTCCCATGGTAATATCCTTCTGCTAGTAAAGGCTACTGGTTGGTCTGAGCCCTCCTCATTTAGCTGTGCTAGAACAGCCTTATGCCATGCTCTGAAGCGTCTGTCTGCACAAAAAATTCCTGGGAGTAGTCAGGAGACTTGAGCAAGGGGGCTATGTACATGGCTTCCTTCAGAGAATCAAAGGCTTTCTGACAAGCCTCTGTCCAATTTACCAACCTGGTTGTTTCTTGGAAGTGAGTTCTTTCAAGGGTGACACAATGGCAACATAGCCCTTGACAAATCTGCGGTAGTATCCAGTAAGGCCTAAAAAGGTTCTCACTTCAGTGCCTTGTTGGAGAAACCATAACAATCCACCCAAGTTTGTGTTGAAATTTTGGTGCTGTCCCTGAACCTCTGACGGTATCTCTCAGGGGTCAGCCCAAACTTGCCCAGTAAAGCAGCTTTCATGTGTGAGTAGTCATTTCTATTCTGTGGAGCAAGTGTGAGAAGTGTGTCCCTCCCTAAGGATGGTAGATAAAACCACATGGCCGCCCCCCAGTGCTCCTCAGGTGTCCCATGGGTCGTTAGTGCAACTTCATATGCAGCCAGCCACTTATCAATGTCATCTCCCACCACAAAACTTGGCACCAAAAAGTTAGGGGTGACCACCCTAAGGCTGCCATGTCTAATACCCGTGCAACGAATTCCAGCCGACTTGTAATATCAACCTAAGTCTTAAAAGTCCCTTAGATATTCTGTCTTCCTCATTCCCTTCTACAAAAATTACTAGTAGAAATGCTATAAGTTGTCATTAGATCTGTACTCTTTACATTTCTTGTAGTTTACAGTTACCCAACTAATCAAATATAGTTTCAAATTCTTTGTTCTTGTTCACATAACTGTATTGTTGCTTAAAGTGTTCTTATTGCACACATCTCATGCAGTTTGTAATTAAGCCCATAGTGTCCTAAATATTGATTTACAAACATACCACCTCATTGAAAAACCAATGTCTATGTTTGATGTTTTTGTTTTGCATGAATGCCTTTGTCGTGTGGGCTCTCATTATCCTAATGAGGCTACTGGATTTGGGTGGCAGCATCACCTTAATTGTGCGGAACTGAGTCCAATCCCCACACCATGTGACAACTGTCGGCCTAATCCATTTCCGGCCAACTAGGAGAGCCACATATCTCTCTGAGAACAGGGATGATTGTGGCAACTGGGTGCATGACAAGTGTAGAGAATGGTTCAACAAGATTTATTGAAACAACTGAGTCTTAGATGAAATGGCATTAATTGCAATAATTAGGATGATAAAACATACTAGAAGCAAAATGGTGACAAGGAAAGTGAAACACAAGAAAAGTCCCACCATACTGTCACTATGCATAATATATGTGGTTCCTACCTAAGCTATGTTAGACCTCAGCGTGAAAAGCCCTAATACGCACTTCAGGTTTCCCCCCTGGGAAGACATCATCTCCCATACCTGAGCAAGGAAGCCTGTTGTCTAGAGAGACACCATCCCCAAGTAGGCCAGGGAACCAATAGTCTCAGGAAGCAGCTAAAGAAAAAATCAATCAGCATGCGGTTGTGGTCATCTGGCTGGAATCTCCCTCTAGCTTGCATGGGACAGAGAAGTGTTTTTATAATAAAACAACAAATGTTCTGGGAAAATGTCCCCACGTAAGGATGTGTATGTTTCTGTGAATGCTGGAGACGTAGTGTACTACTTTGCCGGCAACTCTAGCTGCAGCCTTGAGTAAAGCACAAAGTGAGAAGAATGTCTTGCTAAGAAACATAGGGGGTTATTCTAACTTTGGAGGAGTGTTAATCCGTCCCAAAAGTGACGGTAAAGTGACGGATATACTACCAGCCGTATTACGAGTTCCATAGGATATAATGGACTCGTAATACGGCTGGTGGTAAATCCGTCACTTTTCCGTCACTTTTGGGACGGATCAACACCTCCTCCAAAGTTAGAATAACCCCCATAATGCTTTCCTAGGTGAAAGAACAACTAGATAAAGAAAATAATACAGCACCATGATTGTGGCCAATGCTGAAAAAATGAAACTAAGCAGAATAAAAATGCAACCATGCTAAAGAGCACAAGCGGCCGGCCTAGTTGCTAAAATAAGGTGCCTAGAAGCAGCACTAAAATGGCTATACAACACTTTACCTTATCAAAGTTTGGTTTCACTAGCCAACCTTCCATTTATATTGGATGCAATCAAGCATATTCTATAGTTGTTACAAATTTACAAATATTTTCGAGGGAGTTATGCAATAAATATTATACAGACACACAACATTTATACAGTCTCTTCCTATAGTCTAATCTTGTTTTGTTGCAGTTTTCTGAGTGTTGCATTAAGTCTTGGGACTTGGGTTGGATGGTATCTCTTTCTCTTCTTGGAATGTTTCTTTGCTCCACTTTAATGAATGTTCCTCTGTGTCAACTGCATGCATGATCTGAATCATTCATTTCTGATTATGTTTTACATTATATGCCCCAGTTACATGCAACTAAGTATGGGAAGTGCTGCGTTAGCAAAAAAAACCTTGGTAAAAATATAGCCACAAAAAAAACATAACACAAATGCATACAAAGAGCCTACACAGAGAATGTTGCCAGTGCGCATGGCATTACAGGCCTGCATACAGAAAGCCTCTGAAATCAGAATGACAAGGACATGAAGGACACAACTGTAGGATATTTTTTGTATCTGAACAAATACAAACCAGAGGTATGTATCCCCTATCGTCAACTGCCAGGAGCACAGATACAATGAACAATTACCACCCACAGCAGAAACATTGTTCCACACACATCTTGAAATACTTAGTTACAAACATGTGGAGAAATGGGAATACATAAAACTACAAAGGAAAATAGTTGGCAAAGCAACAACACTCTAGAAGGGAAATAAATCAGGTGCAGAACTTCCCCTCACTGCAAATGAACAATCACCCAACAAACGGAGCATACAAACTGGCATTGCAGCGAAATCCATGCAGACTCTACTAACTGCTGCTCAAGCACTCCAGTCGCTACAGCACTCCGTACATGGTGACCAGCATCTGCATCAGCAAGTGGACACTCATCCTGCTGCAGCCATCCAAGGAGTGCCTCCTGCAAGATGACCTCCATGTCTCACAACACTGCAGATGTATCATCTGCCATTCTGAGGAACAGCAGAGCACCATGCACCTGTCCCAGGGGCACTGCATGTCCAACGTAATCAAATACATCCATAAGCAAGCAGAGAATAGAACATGATCCAGGCCATGGATCTTAATGCAGGTGATAGTACCTTCTAAGGAGTCTATTACATTCATGCACCAGAGAAGTGTGCCAGAGTAAAATAATCCTTAAAATTATTGGAAATCCTATTTATCTTCACCACATCGCCCTGACCATAATGCCACAACATAAAAGGGAAATATTTACTGCTCAAGATAGATATATAGCACAGAGCAAAGTGAGAACAGTATAAACCACAAGTATATGCTGACTGCACCTAACCTGATTAAAAGAGTATATGTAGGATGGCAAGTTAAAGGACTCATAGAAGTACCAACAGAGAAGTAATGGAAAGACAAGAAACAACACAAAAACTGCAGAACCCAACAGAGGAAACACCATATGCTAAAAGGGGATAGCTCCACCAGAGTACCTGCACCAGCAACCATCTTACCAGAACACCAACACCTCATAATACACAGAAGGAGGTAACATGAGAAGACACCTGAGCCAACTGTTTTACCACAGTACACCTGCAACACCACATTCAGTTTAACCAGTGACAATACAGTTGAAACAAGCACCACAAGTTCCAAAGACCAGACAACAAAAAACATGTGGGATTTTGTCAAGAGGCAGGCTCAATGGTCAAAGAATTTAGGACCTGATTTCGATTTTGGTGGATGGGTTACTCTGTCACGAATGTGACGGATATCCCGTCCGACGTATTACAATTTCTATTGGCTATGATGGAATCATAATACAGCATCTGAGATATCCATCATGTTTGTGGCAGAGTAAACCCATCCGCCAAACTCTAAACCAGGCCCTTAGGCTGGATAAGATGAAATGCTAATCAAACAGAATGATGTTAAGTTCTAGATCACTCCCTTGCGCCTTTTAATCTAAGCACAGAGACAATTATACTCAAAGCACTTACTTACCAATCATGCTACTTGTCTTAATTTTGTGGTAACACAAAGAGTAGCAATGTCATGCTCTGTGGAAGAGTACAGGACAGTAAACACATATTGTAATATATCTGGGAGCTAAAATGGCAGTATTCTGTGGACATCGGACACCATCAACATCTCACCTGGTGTATTCAGTGACTTGGAAGCACATCTTCATCTGACCAGAAGAGCAGACCAGACTCTGGATCCTAGTGAGGATAAATGTGTGGTACAACAAGGTGGGTAAATATAATCAAGTCTCAAGCAGGGCTGGCACAGACTACTGTGGAGAGGATGTGCAAGTGACAGGCTTAGAACAAACTCAATGGCCACAGAACTTCTAGGCGCCCCAATAAGGAGAGAGGCTACATAGGGAATGGTTCCCTTTCATAAGGCCAAAAGACAACAGTTGCTACAACTGTGGCCAGCAGGCCTACATGGTAAGGTAGCGCATTGTGCTGACATCAACTCCCAAGGTTTCACACCAAGGCATCCAGAAGTAGTAGTGATGTTCTCAGAGATTCTGAAGGTCTTTTAGTGGCCTCTGAAACACTGGTACATAGAGCCTCGAATTCCTTGTATATCTAACCACAGATATGAGGCATTGTCCTTCAGCATAAGGACTCACTTTTTGTCACCTTGTTGATATGATGAGTCTCCAAGTGACTGAGTGAAGGATGGCATTATTGGTGTCATAGAAAACCTCACGGAGAGTAGTTCACTCTCAGACACCTGTGTAGGTTGTCCCTGGCAGATATAAAGCGCCATGATTCAGGATTATAATCTCTGCGGTGGCTGCAGTTGCCACACCTGCTTTTAACACATGATTTGCAGGACATATATGCTGCTATACGTGATGTGACGTTACACTTAATATTAAATCATTCATCGGAAAATGCTACTGTGGTAACCTAAGTTTACCTTGGTTGATGGTTTTAGGCTCTGTGTTTTTATATTAAGCATTTCACCTTAAGTCCTAGTGATGTTCTGTTCTTTTCCCTGTTACCTCCCCGCTCCTGTCCCTTCTTTCGCACCATCTTCTAATGACACCAACACTCTTCTAATGTTGTTTACCTTCAAGTGTTTACAGTTGAGTTTACTGATGTTCCTCTTACTGGCCCCAGGCCTCACCTCCTCTGGGCTGCTGGGGACTTGCACCAATAAATCTTGTGTTTTCTCACATTTCTTGCTTTTCAACCTTAACTTCAGCTATCAAACCCCATGTGTATCATATAGACAGTCTAGGTTGAAAAGACTAGTGGTGAAGTTAAAATATTGTTACCAATTACTGTTATAAAATTTTGGGTATTTGAAATATGTGCCTGGAGAACTGATCTGAGGTGCATTTTAATGACATTTCTGTCTGAGGCTGCTTTCACTTCACACCTTCTGTTGACCCTGCTCTCCAGCCAGAGATCTCTGCAGCCAGTAAGAATTAATGTTAATACCGTGCTGATGGTAGGCCATCAGGACTACAGGGTTGCAGGAAGCTTTTGAACCATTAGAAAGTCCTTATTGAAGCATTTTCAATAACGGGTATGGAGCTAGTTACCTCTGTGTATTTATTACAGGCTAATAAAGCAAACAAAGGGCAGCGAGCCATACTGGGTCAACTGAACAAGAAGGGATATGTAGGAAACTGGACATTAACATTAGGGAAAGAGGCACAGCAGTCTTAATGTGAACTGTGACAGAACTCCCAGAAGACTCAAACAAGTAGCTCCTATTAAGTAAACCGGTGTCTGCAGGGAATACCCGACTCACCTTTGGTAACTGCCTCAAAAGCAAGCCCTCCCGGGGAAAAGTAAGTGTAGCACCCCTGTGACAACTGACTAGAACAGCAACGTAGTTAATAAAATTAAGAACTCACATGGTTCAACCCAAGCAAATTAAGGGGCACATTTATGGAAAGTGGCGCTTCACCAAGTGGCAGTGGGCATGTTTTGTAGAAGCCCCGGAGAACATTATGAGAAGTTACCCATCACCTCTTACAGTGGCCCACTCTTTGGTTGCCCTTCTCTGTGAGAAATAAGGACCTCACAGCAGACCTGAGATGTGTTGAGACCCTAATGACTATATATGATGAGCGATAAAATCACATCAAATTAAAATGTATTTAGACGGATGGACTGAAGTGGAGGGCCTGAGTGACGGTTAACCCGCCAGCCAAAATCGAAATCCAATTATGTCCTATGGGATTTAGATTTCAGTGGACAGGATATCCATCACCGTTTTGAAGAAGTAACTCATCCGCCAATATAGAAATCAGGCCCTAAGTTGGTTTGCCTTTAACCTCTCTGATTGTTCTTGCGTGCAGTGCCCTCCTCCAGCACTATCTTTCTTCTCCCCTCTCTTGGCCTTCCTGTGCATCACACAGTCTCCATCATTTTCTGATGCTAACACCTTGCCTTTATCTCCCCTGTACAATAGTTCTTACTTCCCTCTTAGTGTACGCACTGAAGTGAAGTCTTTTCCCTGATATTTTGGGTGTCTTTTTCACCTGCTAGTCAAGACTCAAGCCCGGAACTTTATTTTTAGAGTTTTTCACTTACTCTGTTCTGTGCTATTGAACCTGTTTGTTGTATGGCATGTTGCCATTTACTTTGTCTTTTTATGTGCAGTACACTTATTAGTATTTCCTCCTAAGAACATAATTGGAAGTAAGATTACTGAAGTTGCACATTTTTAAATAAGAGCAAGAAATGAATTAAGAAGGAAGAGAAAAGTAATTCTTACTTAAAGCCCATAGATTACCTCGGGTGCTACTAGACATGCAGTCAGAGATTTCCTGGGTGCAGATACGTTATCTCAGGGCTACAGCCATCATATTCCCTGGCCACATTATCATATGCCTGTTTACATTCTCACATAGCTATTTAGAGAAGCAAAATCCCAATGTCAGCTGCCAACACATAACTGGCATATACTCAGGCACAAGCTCATATGCTCAGGTGAAGTCTCAAATGTCCAGGCACAACCAGCATATGACCAGACACAGCCTCATATTCACAGTCACAACTTGATAACCCTCAAGCAGCCACACAGAGCTTCATAATGCCAGGCATAATCATTAACCACCTAAACACAGCACTTCAAAACCCTCAAATAGCCACACACAGCTTCATATTCCCAGGTATAATCATCAATCACCTAGACACAGCGCTTCAAAACCCTCACCTAAGCACAGCATCATATGCCCATGCAGCCACAAGCCTCGACCAACAGCTAGTGGAAAATAAGAGCATCTAATGTGCAAGTACATCATCATATACCAGGCAGAGAGTCCAGTGGTTAATTTGTAAATAAAAATGTGCTGGTGCCCAAAGCCACCCTCTTAAACTCGCGGCTACTGCAAATAAATGTGGGAAGATGGAATATTGAGGCGACGGAATCCTGAAGCCATCTCGGGCCTCTTCAATCCATTTACAGCCACTTCCTGGCTCTTCAGCTCACTCTTACAGCTTTCTCCCTTTGTGACGCATTTTTGTTTTTCTCTCCCTCCGACTTTCCCATATGTGTCTTTTGCACGCAGCAAATGCTTGAGGCAGAAGAATAAGCCCCAGCCCTCAAAAATAAGTGCTCAGCACCGGAAACAACAAGCACAAATTAAGCACGAGAGAGTCAAAAAATAAGCACAGCATCTAATGTCGGAAACAAAATGTAATGCAGCTTGACCTAATCACAGCACCAACGAAGCATCACTTATTACACTGTTGTTAAATTATTACATAGATAGATGGAGAGATAAGGATAGATTACCCTTCACAAAGTAATTGGGAGTGGCAGGTCCCTCCCTACTGCCCCATCCTCTGCTTTCTGTCACAATTTATAATACATATGGTCTTCAGCTCTGTCTTTATTCTTGCACTTTGCTTAAAGTTTTTTTTAAATTATATTGCTGATTGTACTGTTCTATTCTGGATACTGTTGATCCATGGAGAACACAGTAAGTGACCTTGATGAATATGTGATTCATTAAGTACATTCAATGATACATTTTGCACCATGTAAATAATTACATCAGACCCAGACTTGCATGATGCAACACAGAACTAAACCCTCTACTATGTGATGCAATTCAATGACAAAAACTTTTACAATGTATTTATAAATCACATACCACAAACCCGGCTGCCGCCAACTGGCACTGGTAATATTACCAAATATAATAGTTACATTCATGCGTATTACGTTTTTTATCCAAAAAATACACACCTCTGAAGTCTTGGGTCTCTGCAAGAGACATTCCCATATAAGGTGAAGCTTACGGCACTGTGAAACCACTTGCAAATAAACCAGAATTCCATGCTGAGATTCTGGTGGCCAGAATTGCCGCCAACAATTGGAATTAACACATGGAATTCCTGTAATTACAAGAACATGAATGCAGGCAATGCAACCCTTTCCCAAATGATTTTACTAGCTGGAACTTCTGGCTGGTAAAACTGGGTTTTGTGTTCTCGCACCCAGAAAATCTGGGTACAGGAATACCAGGGATGATGCTCTCGGCCCATGTTCCTATTTTCTTCTTCCAATTGACCTTCTTGGGGTGCTTGAGAGGTAAAGGAGGGTAAAACCAAACTTTAGATTCAAATGACAGTGTAACCTGTTTAGTCACATAATAAAATCCAGGAAGCAGTGAATAAGGTTCAAAGTTTTATTGCAAATTAAGAGCCAAACAGATGTAAGTGTATCTCGAAAACATGCTCTATATGTACAAAATCACAAAAGGTGAAGTAAAGCATCAAATGAAGTTAAATCATATAAGCCACGTGAGAAATTCAGTTGAAGTAATACAAACAATAAGAAACAGAATTTGATTATCTGTATATAAGTTGCGGTCCTCTTGCCTAATCATTGCAGAATCTAAATTAATCTAAGTACCCTAAATTAAAATAAAGGAAACCCCTAATAATTTCTTGGGGATTTGGAAAGTGTCAGTGTTAGAATGGGGTCTCTAGTTGGCAGAGGTATTCACCCTTGCCCAAGTAGGGACCACAATCCTAGTAAGGGTAAGCCACACACAATCTAAATTATACTGTGCCCCCCCTCTGGTAGCTTGGCACTGAGCAGTCAGGCTTAACTTAGAAGGTGAGGTGTAAAGTATTTGTGCAATAAATCATGCCATAACACAGTGAAAACACCACAAGAATACACCACACAGTTTTAGAAAAATATATGATATTTATCTAGTTTAATTAAGGTCAAAACGATCAAGATTCAAATAAGTATAAGTTGAGATATCACTTTTGCAAGTTTAAAAAGAGTCTTAGATCTTAAAAATCAACAGTTGTCTCTTGTTTGCACAAAGTACCTGGTTTGCGTCCAAATTACCACACACGGAGACAACTGAGGAGGAGATGCGTGGAAAAATAAGGTGTGCGTCGGATTTTCCGACATGGCATAGACAATGCGTAATTTCTTTCCATGCAGCAAGGGGCTTTGCGTCGATTTCTGGCACGCAGTCTTGGATCTTCACTGTGATGTGGGGTTATTTTGACACCCAGGGACGATGCAGTGAAATATACTGGGCATGCGGGAAGAAGTCATAGGCGTTGCGTCGATCCGGTAGGCAATGCGTCAAATTTTATGTGGCACGGCAGGCGCTGCATCGATTCTTCACTCAGGAGGTCTGGCTGCATCGTTCCAGCTTGCCTGTGCGTCGATCCGTTAGGGCCGTGCGTCAAATTTCCAGTCGCAATGCAGTCACTCTTTGCTCAGGAAGTTGGGCTGTATCGTTCTGGTTTGGCTGTGCAGCAATTTTCTCGTCACAGGGCAAGCTGTGCATCGTTTCTGGCAGGCTGTGTTTCAATTTTCAGTGCACAAGGAGTTTCCTTGAAGAGATGAAGTCTTTTTGGCCCTGAGACTTCAGAAAACAGGAGGTAAGCTCAATCCAAGCCCTTGGAGAGTACTTCTCAGCAAAGTCAGAGGGCAGCAAGGCAGCAGGGCAACAGCAAGGCAGCAGTCCATCACAGCAAAGCAGTCCAGGTGAGACGTTTGGGTAGCCAGGCAGTACCTCTTGACAGGTTGCAGGATCTGGTCCAAAAGTGTCTGATTTGGTGGGGTCAAGGACCCAGTTTATATACCCAAAGATGCATTTGAAGTGGGTGGAGACTTCAAAGAGTGGTTTTGACGTGCACAAAGTCCCCTTTCAGAACAGATCTGTCTGCCAGGGTCCCAATAGGGGTTAGGCAGTCCATTGTGTGAGGGCAGGCCACTAGCCTTTGAAATGTAAGTGTCAGGCCCTCCACCCTTCCAGTCCTGGCAGACCAATTCAGTATGGAGATGAGTGCAAATGTGACTGAGTATCCTGTGTTTGTGGTTGTCTGGGCAAAATGCACAAGCAAGCTGTCAACCAGGCCAGCCAGATGTGGATTTGACACAGGCTGTAAGGTACAGATGGATTTTAGGTGCAGGAAAAAGCTCACTTTCTAAAAATGGCATTTCTAAAATAGTATATAAAATCCAACTTCAACAATAAGCAGGATTTTCTATTACCATTCTGGCTATACTACACATGACCTATTTACCCCGTTCTGATCAGAAGCTACCACTCAAACAGTTTGTGAAGACAGACCTAATGCTAGCCTATGAAAGGAGCAGGCCTCACAGTAGTAGAAAACAAATTTAAGAGTTTTCCACTACCAGGATATATAAAACACACATGTATATGTCCTGCCTTCTACCTACATAGCACCCTGCCCCGTGGGTTACCTAGGGCCTACCTTAGGGGTGACTTACATGTAGAAAAATGAGAGTTTAAGGCACGGCAAGTACTTTTAAATGCCAAGTCGAAGTGGCAGTGAAACTGCACACACAGGCCTTCCAATGGCAGACCTGAGACATGGTTAAGGGGCAACTTATGTGGGTGGTCCACAATTAGCATTTAATTTACTGGCCCTGGGCACATGTAGTGCACTTTAATTGAGGACTTACAAGTAAATTAAATAAAGAATTGGGTATGAGCCAATGTTTAGATGTTTTTAGGGAGAGAGCACATGCACTTTAGAACTGGTTAGCAGTGATAAAGTGTCCAGAGTCCTAAAGCCAGCAAACTTTAGGTCAGAAAAAGTGGAGGAGGAAGGCAAAAAGTTTGGGGTGACCCTGCAGAGAGGCCATTTCCAACAGTCAGCATCAGAAACTGGGTCGCTAGACGGCAGAGGTATGCACCCTGTCCAAGTAGGGAACAAAACCCTTCTCAGGGTAAGTCGGATACACTCCCTAAGTTAACCTGTGCTCACCCTCTGGTGGCTTGTCAGCCTTAACTTAAGAGGCAGTGTGTAAAGCATTTGTGCAACACCTTATTACAGTAACACAGTGAAAGACACCAGAAAAAGACTCCACAGAGAATATTGATCTGAGTGAAACAAGACCAAAACAACAAAAATCCAATAAATAGAAATTGGGATTTTAATTTTTAAAGATTAAGGCCCTCATTGCGATCATGGCGGTTCGGCCCGCCATGCCGACAGTGGCGGCTGAAACCGCCAGCCGGCATGGCGGGCAGAACCGCCATATAAAGAACACCCACCGCCATGTTACCCTGCAGATAATGTTTCAAATGCCGCCAGCCTTTTCCTGGTGGGATATCCCACCAGGAAAAGGCTGGCGGAGGGGGTGCCCAGGGGCCCCTGTGCAGGCACCCGTCGCACACGCCACTGCCCGATTTACAGGCAGTGACATGTGCGACGGGTGCTGCTGCACCCACCGCACACCAACATTGGTGGCGGCTCCTCATGGAGCCGCCCTCAATGTGGCGGCCGTGTTCCCTGCCAGACCGGTGGGCGGAGACACTGCCAGGAGGCTGGCGGTCGATGGAAAGATCGCCATCGCGAATACGGCAGGAAATCCCGCCGTGTTCGAAATGACCACCTAAATCTAAAAAACAATGCTTAGAAGTCAATAGTGCTAAAAGGTTACTTGATGTCACACTAGATCACTGTTGTTAGAAATGGGATCTCTTGATGCTTTGATTTCCGGACAAGCAGCCTGCAGTGATATTGAAGTTTTGGTGCCAAGGGACAATGCGTGGCAAATCCAGACACAGGGCAAAGATTAAGCTGCACTGAGCTGGCAATGCTTTGATTTCTGCAGCGGCACGGCAGGTGATGTGTTGATTTTACAGCTGCGATGCAGGTGCTGAGTCAATTTTACAGCCGCTCTGCGGATGCTGCATTGATTTCTCTGCCGCTCGGCTCCGGTGCATGGATTTTCACTCAGGTTTTACCAGCTTCTCTTTCCAAGGGCCCAGGGACTGGATGTGGTGCCACTTGGCAAGTTGGGGTCTCAGCAAGAGAGCCCAGGTGCTGGCAGATGAAGTCTTTGATGTCCCTGAGACTTCTTAACAGGAGGCAAGCTCAGTCCAAGCCCTTAGAGAAACTTCACAATCAGGATACGCAGCAAAGTCCAGTCTTTGTCCTCTTTCAGACAGAAGCAGCAACTTCAGGTCAACCCAGCATGCACCCGCAGCAAAGGGGCAGTACTCCTCCTCACAGCTCTTCAGCTCTTCTCATTGACAGACGTTCTTGATCCAGAAGTGTTCTAAACATCTGAGGTTGTGGGTCTAACACTTATACTCATTTCTGTCTTATAATTAAGCAAATTTCAAAGGGAAGTCTTTGTTGTGCACAAGACCCTGCCTCTCCCTGTCCTGACCCCAGACACTCTCTAGGGGGTTGGAGACTGTATTGTGTAAGGACAGGCACAACCCTACTCAAGTGTAGGTGTCAACTTTTCCCCTCACTCTAGTCCAGGAAGATTCATCAGGAAATGCTCAGTTCCCTTTGTATTACTGTCTAGAGTAAATTCATGAACAGCTCAACTGTCCGTCTGTCCCAGACGTGGATTCAGCAGCCAGGCAGAGGCACAGAATGGTTAAATTGTGAGTTCAGATACCCCAAACTCCACATCTAAATCAGCTCCTAATAGAAAACTGCACATAAAAGACATTTCAAGGCCATCCCCATGTTACCCTGTAAGAGAAATAGGCCTTGCAATAGTGAAAAACTAATTTAGCAGAATTTCACTATCAGGACATTTAAAACACAGGTACATGTCCTACCTTTTAAATCCACTGCACCCTGCTTATGGGGCTCCTTTGGACATACCTTTGGGGTGACTTACGTGTAATAACATGGAATGTTTGGGCCGGGCAAATGGGTACAATTGCCAGGTCAAATTGGCACTGCAGGACTGCACTCACAGACACTGCAGTGGCAGATCTGAGACATGTTTGCAGGGCTATTCATGTGGGTGGCTCAATCACTGCCACAGGCCCACTGGTAACTTTCAGGCCCTGGGCACCTCTAGTGCTTTTTACTAGGGACTTACTAGTAAATCAAATATGGCAATCATAGATAACCAATCATACTCACAAATTACACAGGGAGTACTTGTACTTAGCACTGGTGAGCAGTGGTAAAGTTCCCAGAGTACAAAAACAAGCAAAAACAAAATTCAGCACACAGTCAAAAATACAGGAAGCAGAGACAAAAAGACAGGGGAAACCATGCAAAGCATGACAGGCCCAAAAGACGTGCTGCCCCCCTACCCAGTTAAAAGTGGGGCAAACTACCCAACCTCATGGGAGTTCTCATCACTAAGGTGGAAGAATCTGGACAGATCATCAGCACTGGCCTGTTTTGCACCAGGGTGGTGTTCCAACATAAAGTTATTTCCTGTATGGAGACGGACCAACTCAACAGTTTTGGGTTCTCACACCTCATCTGCATCAACCATCTGAGGGGCCTGTGGCTTGTCCGAACCCAGAAGTGAGTCCCAAACAAGTAGGGTTGCAGCTTTTTCAGAACGCAGACCACAGCAAAAGCTTCCCTCTCAACTGCACTCCACCTCTGTTCCCTGGGAAGTAACCTCCTGCTAATGAAGGCTACAGGCTGGTCTAGACCCTCTTCATTTAGCTATACTAGTACTGTCCCCACATCATGCTCTGAAGCGCTTGTCTGCACAATTAAATCCTTGGAGAAGTCGGGTGCCTTCAACACGGGTGCCGTGTACCTGGCCACCTTCAGGGCATCAATAGCACTCTGGCAAGCCTCAGTCCAGATCACTTTCTTGAGCTGCTTCTTGGAAGTCAGCTCTGTCAAGGGGGCAACAATGGTGCCATAGCCCTTGACCAATCTCCTGTAATACCTAGTGAGACCTAAAAAGGCTCTCACCTCTATCTTGGCCGGGGGGGGGGGGTTCCCAAGCCAGAATAGTTCCAATCTTGGATTGTGGGAGTGCCACCTGGCTACTCTCTACCTGGTAGCCCAAGTATACCACCGAACTCTGCCCTATTTGGCATTTGCTGGCTTTAATAGTGAGGCCTGCCTTCTTCAGGGCCTTCAACACTTCGCAGAAGTGATGCAGGTGATCCTCCCAACTGGTGCTGAACCCTTCAATGTCATCTAGATAGGCGACAATGAAATCATCCAGCCTAGCCAAGACCTGGTTGACCAACCTCTGAAAGGTAGAAGGGGCATTTTTCAACCTAAAGGGCATGACCCAGAACTGGTAGTGCCCTTCTGGTGATGGAAATGCTGACCTCTCTTTGGCCCCATTGGTCAAGGCAATCTGCCAGAACCCAGACATTAAGTCAAATGTACTGAGGAGCTTGACAGCTCCTAGCTGATCGATGAGCTCATCAGCTCTGGGGATAGGGTGTGCATCAGTCTAATTGACGGCGTTCAGTCCATGGTGGTCCACGGAGAACCTAAGTTCAGGAGTGGCACCTGGGGCAGCAGCCTTTATTACTAAGATGACTGGGCTGGGCCAAGGACTGCTGGAGAACTTCATCACTGATAAAGCTAGCATCTTAGAGGCCTCCTCCTTGATGCTGGCTCTGACCTCGTCAGTCACCCTGTAGATTTTATGTTTCACAGGCGGACTGCCCCAATGTCCACAATGTGGGTGCACAAATGGGTGGCTCCTGGGGTCAAGAAAAACAGGGAGGACAACTGCTCCAGCAACTGGAGAAAGTCCCTCTGCTGTTCTAGGGTCCAGAGACCCACCCTGTTTTTTTAAAGGCAGGAGGGTCAGGAAGGGGATCACTCTCCACCTCCAGTACATCTTCTGTTTCCAAGAGCGTGGTCAGCTCAGACTTCTCAAAATGTGGATCAAGGTGGTTCACATGCAGGACCCTCAAAGGTTTCCCTGGAGTCTTCAAGTTCACCACATAGGTGACATCACTCTTGCACTCCACCGCCTTGAAATTCCATGTCCACTTGTCCTGGAGAGCACGAGGCTCCACAGGAACCATGACCCACACTTTCTGGCCACGCCGAAACTCAACCAGAGTGGTATTCTGATTATACAAGTGTTTCATATCCTCCTGGCTCACTTTCAGGTTCCCCTGAGCGAGCTTCCTGAAGCATGCAGTCTAGTTTCTAAAGGCCAGCACATAGTTAAATATATCCTGGGGGCTTACTGGGAGCTGTCTATTGATGGTCACCCACTGCCTGTATTTTTTAGTGCTCTCAGACACGAGGGACCTATGCACCATCTCACTGTCCCCTAGTGAGACAAGGGTCATGTCAGCTGGCTCCCACCCTTCTCCTGGAACCAACTCCTCTCCAAGTACTACACTGGCCAACCCCCTTGACTGCACACCAACGGGTGCCGATGTCCACTTGTGACACTTGGGATCCCCCTTCATGTGACCCTCCTGATCACATGCACAGCTCTTATGGGGACACTTCTCTGCAGGTTCTCTGTAGAGTTCCAAGGCTTATTGTCACCTGGGGACAGGAATCCTTAACCTGGGAACTAAGTTGGGGCCCTTTAGAGAATTCCCCCTGTTTACCACTGCCTTCCCACTTCTAATGATGGGGACCCTGCCCACCCTTGGCGGAGTATCCCCCATACCTCTTTTGGGCCCTGGCACTCTCCTCCCTGTCCACCTCTTGGGGTCAGTCAGCTTGCTGTCAGGTGGTGGTGCAGCTCTGGAAAACAAAGACTATACAAGTGCTCCAACACAATGAAATTGTACAGCCTCTCATACGTTGTCACCTTGCAGCCCTTCACCCATCCATCCAGTGCTCTGCAAAAAGAATCAACACATTCCAACCAAGTTTGGGAATCCAACTTCTTGTAAGACCTAAACTTCCCTTTCATGTCCCTTTTACTGCTCTGGAGTAAGACCATACCTAGTGAGAAGGGCGTCCTTCATGATAGAGTAGATGAGCAGGCAGGGATTCCCTAGGGCTGTCAAGGTGTCCCTACACTCTATCTAAAAGTGCTTCCACAGACCTGCCCCCCAGTGTACCTCAGGGACCCCGTTCATGTGGAGACCTGACTCATATCCCTTGAACCACAAGTTTATGTCATCCTCCCTCTTGTAATCCTTCACTAGATCTTTAGGAATGTGCACCCTCCTCTCAGATTGCACTGTTGCGTTGCTGCCACTGTTTGTGCTGGATATGCCCTTCAAATCCAGTTACTTCTAGCTCAGCTCATGAGTTAACAAAATTGTTCTCTCTTTCATGGACATTGCCATTTTCTTTTCTTTTTTCTTAGCTTTTGCTTCCCTGTTGATTATGTCCAATTCCAGTTTGAGCTTTTCAAGCTCCACATGATGCTCTCTCTCTCCTTGTCTGCCCTTCAGCTCCTCTGTGGTCAGACCCTTGGAGGAAACACTGCTGCTTGCCCTGGAGGCTCTCCCCTCATGAAGGTCCTGGTTATCCATCACATTGTCATGCATACTTTGTGTTTCATCCTGTACAACAGCATTCTCCTCCTCTGTGTGCTCCTCAGCCTCCTTTGCTGCCAACCAGGCACTCAGCACCTTTTGCAGCTCCTCCTTTCTGGTAGACCTTTTAATTGTGACCCGAACTCCTCACAAAACTGCTTGAGCTGAGACACATTATAACCCTTTAACTTCTCCAGCTCAAACACCATATTTTTAGCAAATGCTGATGGCTCCCCATACGGAGACCTGCTTGTAGACAAGGCTCAATTAAGGTGCAAAGTTTCAGAAGGCTAGGGAAATCACAAAAAGGAGAAAAGAGAAAAAATCCAAGAGAAAAACAGTATGTGGTTGCGTAATGGTCTGCAATAGAACAGTAGTGTACACCAATCACTGTATGTGAATTACAAATACAAGTCTTATCCTCACCACTGATTGCCAGTGTTAGAAATGGGGTCTCTAGTTGCCACTCAACTTATTTCCTGTCCAAGTATGGACCCTCACTCTAGTCAGGGTAAGGGAGTCATCCACCTAAGATAACCTCTGCTCTCCCTTTTGGTAGCTTGGCACAAGCAGTCAGGCCTTGGGAATTTGGAAAGTGTCAGCATTAGAAATCGGGTTGCTAATTGGCAGAGGTATGCACACTGTCCAAGTAGGGAACAAAATCCTACTCAGGGTAAGTCAGATACACACTCTTATTACAGTAACACAGTGAAAGACACCAGAAAAAGACTCCACAGAGAATATTTACCTGAGTACAAGGCCAAAACAACAGAAATCCAATAAGTAGAAACTGAGATATGAATTTTTAAAGATTAAATCTAAAAACAGTCCTTAGATGTCAATAACATTAGAAGGTTACTTGAGGTCACACTAGATCACTGTTGTCAGAAGTGGGGTCTCTAGTAGACAATCAGTTTACACCCTCTCCAAGTAGGAACCCTAACTCTAGTAAGAGTAAGGAAGTCACCCACCTAAGATGGGATATTGATTTTTAAAGTAAAAAGGGCCAGATGTACCATCACGGCCCGTTGCGATTCGGTAATAGCGATTTTTAAGAAATCGCTATCACCAACTCGCAAAGGGCCATGTATCACATTTGTGAACCAGTAATAATGATTTCTTAAAAATCGCAAATGCTATTACCGAATCACAAATTGCGATACCGGCCCCATTCGCAGCTATGGGCCTCTTGGCCTCTTGGCCCATAGCTGCGAATATTTTGCATTTCCAAAATTGCGATTTCTTAACCAGAAATCGCAATTTTGGAAATGCAAAAGGCCAGGGTGCTGGGGGCCTAAGGCCCCTCTCCTGCACCCCAAAAAAAAAAATTTCAACATGTAAGGTACAGACATGCCAAAAGGGCATGTGTGCTTTATATGTTTCATTTAAAAATGCAGTTTAACTGCATTTTTAAATTTTGCACCAGGTTACCACCTGGTTGCAAAGCATGGTATTTTGCAGGTGCAAAATGCAGTTTTTGGAAAAATCGCAATTTGCAATTTTTTCCAGAATAGCCTTGCGACCTGGAATTTGCGAATCGCAAATTGCGACTCGCAATTTCCAGGTCGCAACGCAAGAAATCGCTATTTTAGCGATTTCTTATTTGTGGTCTGCGAATGCATTTCATGCATCGCAGACCACGGTTTTGCACTCGCAAATGGCCGAATTTACTGATTCGCACCGTTTGCAAGTGCAAAACCTTTTAATACATCTGGCCCAAAGAGTCCTAATCCATAAAAGTCAATAGTTGTGTTGTTTTAGCACAAAGTACCTGGTACGTATCAAAAATAAAGCGGCTGGGGTGAGGGTGCATCAGAAAAGCAAGCAATACATCGATTCCCTACTTGCAAGTGAGGCCGTGCGTCCATTATTTCCCTGTCGTGTAGGCGATGCGTTGATTCTTACCCTGGAGTAGAACAATGCATTGATTTGCAGACAAGCAGCCTTGGGTCCGTGTGGTGATACTGAAGTTTTAGCGCCCAGGAACGACGTGCCGAAAATCCAGATGCACTACAAAAATGAAGCCACGCTGAGCTGGGGATTGATTGATTTCTGCAGCCACAAGGCAGGTGCTGCATTGATTTTACAGCTATTCAAGCGCAGGTGTCAACTCCTCCCCTCAGTCTAGCCCAGGAAGACCCATCAAGAAATGCAGGACACACCTCAGCTCCCTTTGTGTTACTGTCTAAAGTGAATTCACAAACAGCTCAGATGTCAATCTGACCCACACGTGGATTCAGCAGCCAGGCAGAGGCACAGATTGGTTAAGCAAGAAAATGACCACTTTCTAAAAGTGGCATTTTCAAACTTACAATCTGAAAACCAACTTTACCAAAAGATGTATTTTTGAATTGTGAGTTCAGAGACCCAATTGGTTCCAAATGAGAAACTGCACTTTAAAGACATTTCAAGGCCATCCCCATGTTTCCCCATGGCAGTGATAGCCTTGCAATAATGAAAAACAAATTTAGCAGAATGTCATGTAAAACACACGGGTACATGTACTACCTTTTATATTCACAGTACCCTGTCCATGGGGCTGTTTTGGGACTACCTTAGGAGTGACTTATATTTAGTAAAATGGAAGGTTTGGGCCTGCAAGTGGGTACACTTTCCATGTCGAATTGGCAGTGCAGGACTGCACTCAATGACACAGCAGTGGCAGATCTGAGACATGTTTACAGGTCTACTCGTGGGTGGCACAATCAGTGCTGCAGGCCCACTGGTAGCATTTTATTTACAGGCTCTGGATACCTCTAATGGACCATGCTAGGGACTTACTAGTAAATCAAATTGGCAATCATGGAAAACTAATCATACCCACAAATTACAGAGGGAGCACTTGCACTTCAGTACAGGTTAGCAATGGTAAAGTGCCCAGAGTACAAAAACGAGCAAAAACAAAATCTAGCACAAAGTCAAAAATACAGGAAGCAGAGGCAAAAAGACTGGGGAAGCCACGCCAAGGATGCCAGGTCTTACACCTGTAAAGCCAAAGTTTAGGCTGACGGAGATGGAAGGCAGGCCGGCTACAAAACCCACACAAGGTCTGCTGAAAAAGTACCTTGGATGGAGCAAAAGTCGGCATCGAAGGGTTGATGCAACAGTTTTGATCCGCGCAATCAGGTAGATGCATGCTCATAGAGCCTCGCAGTCGGGTCCCACATCAGCATCGAAGTCCATGGAGATGTACGCAATGAATGCATTGTCGTTGAGCCTCACAACAGTGTCATTGGATCAGCTCTGCGTTGTCGTCCTCAAACCTCACAGTTGAGTCCCGCGTTGTTATTGAATGGCAATGTGTTGACATTGGAGGGCATTGTGTCAGTTCCGCTTGGCTCCCCTGCCTCTATGCGACACTTTTTGCAAAGAAACATCTGAAAACCCAGTTCTATGGCCCGGCACTGAATTGGCACCTCAGGCAAGGGTAGGACTCACAGATGGCAGAGTCCACCAGCAGGAGCAGGGTTGCAGGAAGTCTTTGATGGCTCCGAGACTTTAAGAACCGGGGGCAAGCCAACAAGCCCTAGGAGAACTTAAGTTCAAGGATGTAGAGAGCAGGTCCTGTCCTTCTCACTCCCTGGCAAGAAGCAGCAGGCAGGAGGGCAACACAGCAGAGCAGGAAGCAAAGTGGCAGCCAGTTCTACAGCACAACAATCAGCAAGCCAACACAGAAATGCAGTTAGCAAAGTAGCAGTCCCTCCTAGCAGCACAGCAAATCTTCATCCTAGCAGAATGGCATTGGTTCCCGTAGAGTTCAGATATGGTGGGGTTTGAGATCCAGTACTTATATCCAAATGTGCCTTTGAAGTTGGGGTCACTTCAAAAAGGCCTTTGAAGATCACAAGGTCCCTGATCTTTCTTCCTTGGATCCAGAAACTGTACAGGGGGTTCAAAATACATGGTTATAAGTGCATCTTTCAACTATAAATGAAAATAAGAATTAGTAATTAAACAGATTATATGCAATTCAATCATAGCAATATAATCGAAATACATGGGATATAAATGTGCACGAGTAGTACAGTTATGTTAAAGTCATACATTGGAATACAACATATATATGAACTTCCAGTCTTCTACTTTGAATGCACTTTCAGTAATACGATTTCACCCACTGCTTAATTTGTAAATAAAAATGTGCCAGTGCCCAAAGTCCTCCTCTTAATCATGTGGCTGCTGCAATTAAATGCGGGAACACGGATTACTGAGGTGGCAGTTTCCTGAAGCCCTCTCGGGCCTCTTCAATCCATATAAAGCCACTTCCTGCCCCTTCAGCTCAGTCTTGCAGGTTTCTTCTTTCTCCCTTTGTGACGCTTTTTCGTTTTTCCCTTCCTCCGTCTTTCCCATATGTGTCTTTTGCTCATAGCAAATGCCTGAGGCAAAAGAATAAGCCCTGGCCCTCAAAACTAAGTGAAGGTGCTCAGCACCGGAAACAACAAGCACAAATTAAGCGCTGATTTTACCACTTTACATTACTAACGTTAACACATAATATATGTATTGTCGATTATGTTGTTATGTCACTTTTGTAACACATGATGATTCAACCAAAATTATGCCTCACCACCAGCAAGGATCTAGTAATGTGGAGCAGACTCCCATACTAGAATTTCTCTACTTACATCTGGTAATTGGGCCCTTAATCTGCTATTATCTCATTGGGGTTATATATGTTCTAAATAACAGGCCAAAAGCAAAACCTGTTATGGCAAGTTGTTTCACAGCAACTTATTGCATTGTGATTTTCCGCATAGATAATAGTATTTTTTTAACACTATTATTAACAAGTGTCAATTTCAATCAGAATAAAGGTACACATGTTATCAACATCAAACAAATAAAAGGCTGGGTCAACCCCACTCGGATTATAGGCTCAAATTAGAGATTTACTTATTTATTTACAGATAGAGTACTAGACCACTGTCTATTCTGAAGAAGCATGAAGGTAGATGTTTGTGTCTATTTAACTTAAAATGTAAACTCTCGATACTGATGCTGCTAAGATAACTCTCTTAAAACGACTCTCCCAGTTAGTGGAGAGCACTTAGAGGGTTCTGATTTACCACAAGAGGTTTGGTGCAAATGTAATAGGGGAGGTGTTTCTTGACATTCATATAGCTATGAAGTAGGAGAAAAGAGAGTAACCCTATGTAGCGAAACAACAGTGGTTGGAGGTTGCCAACTGACTGCCTCTGTGACTGTATCACTTGCTGAATCACTGGTGATGTAGGCTTACAATAACAAGTCATCTGAAGATTTCGGTCCAAAGACGAACTCAGCATTAATGTAATAATCTAATATGAAACAAAGCCTCTGAAAGATGGTCCAAGCAGAGGGCTATTGCACGCGGAATAAAAGGTGCAATGAAAGGAGCTAATTTGACGGCGCGTGGCCACAATTCACCTAAGACTGACATTGTTAGCGGGCAGCAACCTGAATGTCCACCATCTTAAATAATGAAATACAAGCAATTGCAGAACTAATCTTCTTAACCTCTGGTTGCATGAGGTGCCAAGAGGAAGCACACAGAGTGCTTTGAAGAATACCTTTGTTAAGCAGCCAGGCGTACACACCCTGCAGTCAGCAGCAGGAGGAGTGCAGCAGTTGCCTCTCATAGAACAGGCAGAGATGAAAGACATTAATGCTGCACAGAGAACTAGAAGGATTAAACATTCTATAAAACTCCCAGGCATGTCCATCGAGCCAGGGCAGGCAATGAATAATCTTAGAAATACTGAAACTCCCAGATAAGGCCTAAATCTCAACCCAACAGCCAGGTTAACCAATCATCTGGGTTCCACCATCACAGGCCACCAGGTCTAGCCTTCCCACTGATACATGGCTCAGTAAGAGGACACATTCTGAACCACCAAGTGAGACTTGTAAATACTCATCCAGCAATCAAACATTTGCTAAAAAACAATACCTGCTATAAAAGGAGGTGTGCAATATTTTAGGGGTGACCGAGACTTGGTTTGCATCAGACGTCGTTACTGCCCTTGATATCAATCAATCAATCAAAAAAAATGTATGAGCGCGCTACTCACCCATGAGGGTCTCAAGGCGCTGGGGGGGGGAATCAAGGGAGGGGCAGGGAGGGTCACTGATCGAACAACCGTGTCTTGAGGTTCTTTCTGAAGAGCAGGAGAGCAGGAGGTCTTTGGTTTTGCGAAGGTTGGTGGGGAGGGAGTTCCAGGTTTTGGGGGCGAGGAAGTAGAAGGACCTGCCTCCTGTGGTGGTGCGTTGGATGCGGGGGACTGTGGCTAGGGCGAGGTCAGCTGATCGGAGGTTGCGTGTGGGGGTGTGGAAGTTCACTCTTTCGTTGCGGTAGGTTGGGCCGGTGTTGTGGAGGGATTTGTGTGCGTGGATGAGGATCTTGAATGTGATTCTCTTGTCTATGGGGAGCCAGTGAAGGGATTTGAGGTGTGGTGAGACTCGTTTGTGGCAGGGGAGGCCAAGGACGAGGCGTGCTGCTGTGTTCTGGATTCTCTGGAGTTTGCATTTGAATTTGAGTGTGGTGCCGGCGTAGAGGGCGTTACCGTAGTCCAGTCTGCTGCTGATGAGTGCGTGGGTGACTGTCTTCCTGGTTTCTGGGGGAATCCATTTGATGGATTTTTTTAGAGTGTGGAGAGTGTGGAAGCAGGAGGAGGTTAGAGCATTGATTTGCTGCGTCATGGAGAGGGAGGGGTCCAGGATGATGCCGAGGTTGCGTGCGTGGTTTGCGGGGGTTGGTGCGGGGCCTAGGGCGGTGGGCCACCAGGAGTCGTTCCATGTGGTTTTGTTGGGGCCGAAGATGATGATCTCAGTTTTGTTTGAGTTGAGCTTGAGGTGGTTAGTGGTCATCCTGTTGGCAGTGTCGAGGAGAGCAGCGTGTAGGTTGGTTTTGGCGGTGGTGGGGTTGCGGGTGAGGGAGAGGATGAGTTGGGTGTCATCTGCATAGGAAAGGATAGTGATTCCGTGTGCTCGGAGGATGTTGGCTAGGGGGATCATGTAGATGGTGAAGAGTGTGGGGCTGAGGGAGGACCCTTGGGGGACTCCGCAGGTGGTCTTGGTAGTGTTGGAGTGGAAGGGTGGAAGGCGGACCCTCTGGGTCCGGTCAGTGAGGAAGGAGGTGAGCCAGTCTAAGGCTTTGTGGCGAATTCCTATGTTGTGGAGGTGTGTGCAGAGTGTGTGGTGGCAGATGGTGTCAAAGGCTGTGGAGAGGTCTAGGAGGATGAGTGCGACGGTCTCGCCTTTGTCGACTTTGGTCCTGATGTCGTCGGTGCATGCGATGAGGGCGGTTTCCGTGCTGTGGTTCTTGCGGAACCCGGATTGTGAGGGGTCAAGAGTGTTGTTTGCTTCGAGGAAGTGGGATAGGTGGGCGTTGACTAATTTCTCTGCAACCTTGGCGGGGAAAGGGAGGAGGGAGATGGGGCGGTAGTTGGAGAGGATCTCCGGGTCGTTTTTTTTTTTTTTTTAGGAGAGTGGTGATTTCCGCGTGCTTCCAGGGGTCTGGGTAGGTGGCGGAGTTGAAAGAGGAGTTAATTATGTTGTAGAGTATGGGGGCGATGGTTGGGCTGGCTTTGTTGTAGATGCGATGTGGGCAGGGATCGAAGGGGGATCCGGAGTGGATGGAGTTCATGGTTTTTTCAGTTTCTTCATGTGTGGTGGGGGTCCAGGTGGAGAGTGTGGTGGGGGATCAAGAGTGGGGGTTGGGTTGGGTGAGTGAGGGGTGTTTGTGGTGGGTGTGTTTGTATGAAGCATTTGTTGATGTCCAGGATTTTGTGGAGGAAGTGGTTGGAAAGGGCATCACATAGGGGGTGTGTGTGTGCGGGGTCTATGTTGCTGGCTTTGAGTTTGGCAAGTTCATTGATGCAAGATACCTTCCTGTTACAAGGAAAGCTTAGAATCCTAACCAAGAACAGACATGGCGGATGTCCCCTGATCTAATTACAAATCCTTTGAACAAATATCGGTCTACACTCCTGTTAGACTTTTCATCCTTGGCGTAGTCTCCCTTAACTTTTTGCCTCTGTTCCCCTGGTTGTTGATGTGTGCTGGACTCTGATTTGACTGTATTTGTTACTCTGGGCACTTTACCACTGCTTACCAGTGCTAAAGTGCAAGTGCTCCTGTTTAAAATGTGTATGTAATTGGTTCTCCATGATTGGCATATTTGTTGTACTGTTAAGTCCCTATTAAAGTGCACTAGAGGTGCCCAGGGCCTGTAAATCTAATGTTACTAGTGGGCCTGCAGCACTGGTTGTGCCACCCACACAAGTAACCCTGTAATCATGTCTCAGACCTGCCACTGCAGTGTCTGTGTGTGCATTTTTACACTGTAAATTCGACTTGGCAAGTGTACCCACTTGCCAGGCCTAAACCTTCCCTTTTCTTACATGTAAGGCACCCCTAAGGTAGGCCCTAGGTAGCCCCAAGGGCAGGGTGCAGTGTATGGATAAGGTAGGACATAAAGTAATGTGGTTTATATGTCCTGACAGTGAAATACTGCCAACTTCGTTTTTCACTGTTGCAAGGCCTGTCTCTCTCATAGGATAATATGTGGGCTACCATTAAATATGATTAAAGCGTAGATTCCCCTAGAGAGTAGATGGACATGTGGAGTTTGGGGTCCGTGAACTCACAATTTAAAAATACATCTTTTAGTAAAGTTGATTTTGAGATTGTGCGTTTGAAAATGCCACTTTTAGAAAGTGAGCATTTTCTTGCTTAAACCATTCTGTGACTCTGCCTTGTTTGTGGATTCCCTGTCTGGGTCAGTTTGACAGTTGGGTTGATTTTCACCTCACACTAGACAGTGACACAAAGGGAGCTGGGGTGTAACCTGCATTTCCTGATTAGCCATCTCTGCTAGGAGGGAGGGGTGGAGTGGTCACTCTCCTCTGAAAGGACTGTGCCTGCCTCTGACAATGCAGGCTCCAACCCCTTGGTGTGTGTCTGAGGCCTTGCCTGGGCAAGGCAGGATTTCACAAGTAGGTGTGAGTCCCCTTTGAAGAAAGGTGACTTCAAAGACTAAAATGGGTAAAAGAAGGGCACCCAAATCTACAGACTTTAGAAACACTTCTGGCACCAAGAGGAACCTCTGCCTGGAGAAGAGCTAATAGCTGAGGAAGAAGTGCTGCCCTGCCTATGATGTGCTTTGTGGAGCTTTCCTGCAGTGCTGCTTCTGCCAGAGTAAGAGGGCAAAGACTGGACTTTGTGTGCCTTCCATCTTGTGAAGAAATCTCCAAGGGCTTGAGTTAGAGCTTGCCTCCTGTTGTTTGAAGTCTCAGGGACAGCAAAGACTTCTCTCTGCCAGCACCTGGAGTCTCTGGAGAGACTCCTGCCCCGACAAGTGGTGCCCTATCCAGTCCCTGGGACCTTGAAAGGAAAGCTGGTGGAAATCCAAGGAAATCGACTTCGGACGACTCCGAACCGACGCCGCTGCTGAATCCGCTAATGCTGCCTGCACCTGACGCCGTGACCTTCGTTGGAACGCGACGCTCTTCGCAGGCCCGACGCCGCAGCAGCCCCGCTGAAGTCTGCAACTCCGTGGAAGTCACCGCACCACGTCGTCACCGACGCCGCTCGAGGTGCGTGGATTCAACGTTTTGCACAGACGCCGCGATCCCCGACTTTGCGCATCGGCTTGTTTTCACTCTTCACCAAAGGTACTGTACTTGGGGGTCTACACGACTCCGTGTCCATGCGCTGGTGTCGGCTTGTTGGGAGCGACTCCGTCATGACGCCGTGTTAACATCTCATCGAAGCATTTTTGTTTCTAAGCGCTATTTTTGGAGTTTAATCTCTAAAAATTCATAACTTGACTTGTGTATGTTGGATGTTTGTCGTTTTGGTCTTGTTTTGTTTACATAAATATTTCCTATTTTTCTAAACCGGTGTTGTGTCATTTTGTAGTGTTTTCATTAAGTTACTGTGTGTGTTGGTACAAATACTTTACACCTAGCACTCTGAAGTTAAGCCTACTACTCTGCCAAGCTACCAAGGGGGTAAGCAGGGGTTAGCTGAGGGTGATTCTCTTTTACCCTGACTAGAGTGAGGGTCCTTGCTTGAACAGGGGGTAACCTGACTGTCAACCAAAGACCCCATTTCTAACAACTCCCATGATGCAACTCCTCATTCTTCATTATTTGTAATCTGCTGAAAACCAGGTTACTGCTCTGTTTTCAAGCCTTTTTCAGTCACCATCAGGAAAGATCATTCTTAGGGTAGATTACAACTCCTGGGTGAAAATTCTGAGCAAATGGCAGACATCTAAAGTCATGCAATACTTGGAATCACTAAGGTACTCTCAATAGATTTAATCACCAACCTATGTAGCGACAAACAACCTAGACCTTTTCATGTGCAACGTGCCAATCTTCGAGTTAACTGATAAATCCAACTGCTGGGTAGTTCATTCTTGAAACATGATTTACAACAGATTTTATTGTAATCACAAAGATGGAGGACCTTAAGCAAATCACTACTAGTTTTTGTGTCTGTATCAGAAGGTTTAACAGACACATAATGCAAATTGCTGTGTTGCCTTACTCTGCGCTCTGGAGGAGTTCTATGGGCATTGAGGTGGGTGTTACCATGCAACACCCACGGATTTTGACGCTTCCCCGGATTTACAAAACCATGCAAATCTAGGAATGCACCAAAATCCTACGCCTCCCGATGTGATACGTAATAAGAAGATATAACTTTATTTCTCCGTGTTTTTTCATCTTTCCTTAAAGAGGAAAAAAACCTCTCAAGATTGTTTTTGTGCAGGAAGCTTCCTCCCCCTTGTACAAAAACAATCCTGCATGCAACGCAGACTCCCTTGCACCATGGTGCAAGAGTGCCTCTGTTGGCGCTAGACTGTCAAAACTGTGCCAGCGCAGGGAGAAAGGACAGGAATGCACTGTGTTGCATGAATACAGTGCATTCCTGCCGTATCACTTTGGCATAGGGCAGCGCAGCATGGTGACTTGGGCGCTTCCCTACGCCAAATCCCCGTAAATGAGGGCCTAAGTGTGAGCACTGCAGATATGCACTGCATGATATTGCAATTCCAGATGACTTAGAGTAGATGCATTTTATTTCTTCGCACCAAGCCCCTTGTTTTTGGGGGCTGCAATCACTATAAAAGGTGCTATATTTAGACAATTGCACGTTTTACCATTGTGCAGATTTAAATTACTTACACAGTGTTAGAAATGGGGTCTTTGGTTGACAGTCAGGTTACCCCCTGTTCAAGCAAGGACCCTCACTCTAGTCAGGGTAAAAGAGAATCACCCTCAGCTAACCCCTGCTTACCCCCTTGGCAGCTTGGCAGAGCAGTAGGCTTAACTTCAGATCGCTAGGTGTAAAGTATTTGTACCAACACACACAGTAACTTAATGAAAAACACTACAAAATGACACAATACCAGTTTAGATAAATAGGAAATATTTTTCTAAACAAAACAAGACCACAACGACAAAAATCCGACATACACAAGTCAAGTTATGAGTTTTTAAAGATTAAACTAAAAAATAGCGCTTAGAAACACAAAATGCTTTGATAAGGTGTTAACACGGCATCGTGGCGGACTCGTTCCCAACAAGCCGACACCAGCAACGCCGGACACGGAGTCGCGTAGACCCCCAAGTACAGTACCTTTGGTGAAGAGTGAAAACAAGTCATTGCGCAAAGTCGGGGATCACGGCGTCGTGCAAAATGTTGAATCCGGGCACTTTAAGCAGCGTCAGTCATGACGTGGTGCGGCTACTTCCACGGAGTCGTGGACTTCATCAGGGCTGCAGCGGCGTCGGGCCTGCAAAAAGAATCACACATTCCAACCATGTTTGGTATTCCTTTCTCTTGTAGGATCTAAACTTCTCCTTGTACTGCTCAGGGGTGAGACTATACCTGGTGAGTAAGGCCTCCTTCATGACAGGGTAGGTGAGACTCTAAGCATCCCCTAAGGCCGTCAGTGTGTCCCTCCCCTCTGCCTCAAAATGCTTCCACAGGGCTGCCCCCCAATGAGCTTCAGGGACCAGGTTCATGTGGAGAGCTGACTCATAACCCTTGAACCACAAGTAGATATCATCCTCCCTCTTATAATCCCTCACAAGGTCTTTTGGGATGTGTACCCTTCTCTCCGGCTGCACTGTAGGATTGCTGCCACCATCCCTACTGGACTGGCTCCTCTGATCTAACTCCTTTAAGTTAAGCTCATGAGCCAGCTACATCTTCCTTTCCTCAAGGACTGCTCTTCTCTCATCTCTTTCTTTATCCAGATTGAGCTTCTGCAGCTCCAATTGGTATGCCCTCTCTGCCTGTCTGTCCTGCAACTCCTCAGGTGTCAGACCCTTGGATGAGACACTGCTACCTGCCCTGGAGACCTTCTCCCTGGACATAACAGGCCCGCCCACAATACCATTGTGTACTGAACACTCTTCCTCATCCTCCTCATCTCCCTCATCTCTGTGTGCCCTTCAGTGCTCTTGGCTGTCACCCAGGCCCTCAGCGCCTTTTGCAGCTCCTCCTTCCTGGATGAGCTCTTAATGGGACAGTCAAAACTTTTACAGAACTGCTTCAACTGAGCTTTGGTATAACTCTCCAATTTCTCAAGGTCAAAGTCAGCTCCAACTGATGCATCTCCAAGTAGAGACATGATGAAAGGTAAAAAGAGTGCAAAGTTCCAAATGCAGAAACAAGTTCCCAAATGAAGTTCAAAGTCAATCAAGGATCAGCGAAAAAAAACAAAGTGGACGTAGGGAAAAATCCACAAAAAGAGAAAAAGCAAAAATCTCAAGACAAGCAGTATGTGGTCACGTAGTGGTCTGAACTCAAACAGTAGTGTACACTTAATTACTGTATGTCAAGTACAAATACAAGTCCAAATCCCAACCGCTGATCACCAATGTTAGAAATGGGGTCTTTGGTTGACAGTCAGGTTACCCCCCGTTCGAGCAAGGACCCTCACTCTAGTCAGGGTAAAAGAGAATCACCCTCAGCAAACCCCTTCTTACCCCCTTGGTAGCTTGACAGAGCAGTAGTCTTAACTTCAGATCGCTAGGTGTAAAGTATTTGTACCAACACACACAGTAAATTAATGAAAAACACTACAAAATGACACAACACCAGTTTAGAAAAATAGGAAATATTTATCTAAACAAAACAAGACCAAAACGACAAAAATCCGACATACACAAGTCAAGTTATGAATTTTTAAAGATTAAACTCAAAAATAGCGCTTAGAAACAAAAATGCTTCGATGAGATGTTAACACGGCGTCGTGACGGAGTTGTTCCCAACAAGCCAACACCAGCGGCGCCGGACACGGAGTCGTGTAGACCCCCAAGTACAGTACCTTTGGTGAAGAGTGAAAACAAGCCGATGCGTGAAGTCGGGGATCACGGCATCTGTGCGAAACATTGAATCCATGCACTTCGAGCGGCGTCGGTCACAACGTGGTGCGGCGACTTCCACAGAGTCGCGGACTTCAGCCGGGCTGCTGCGGCGTCGGGCCTGCGAAGAGCATTGTGTTCCAGCGAAGGTCACAGCGTCAGGTGCATGCGCCATTACCGGATTCAGCAGCGGCGTTGATCCGAAGTCATCCGAAGTCGATTTCCTCAGAATCTACCAGCTTTCCTTTCAAGGGCCCAAGGACTGGATAGGGCACCACTTGTCGGGGCAGGAGTCTCTACAGAGACTCCAGGTGCTGGCAGAGAGAAGTCTTTGCTGTCCCTGAGACTTCAAACAACAGGAGGCAAGCTCTAACTCAAGCCCTTGGAGATTTCTTCACAAGATGGAAGGCACACAAAGTCCAGTCTTTGCCCTCTTACTCTGGCAGAAGCAGCACTGCAGGAAAGCTCCACAGAGCACAGTCACAGGCAGGGCAGCACTTCTTCCTCAGCTATCAGCTCTTCTCCAGGCAGAGGTTCCTCTTGGTTCCAGAAGTGTTTCTAAAGTCTGTAGATTTGGGTGCCCTTCTTATACCCATTTTAGTCTTTGAAGTCACCTTTCTTCAAAGGGGACTCACACCTACTTGTGAAATCCTGCCTTGCCCAGGCAAGGCATCAGACACACAGCAGGGGGTTGGAGCCGGCATTGTCAGAGGCAGGCACAGTCCTTTCAGATGAGAGTGACCACTCCACCCCTCCCTCCTAGCAGAGATGGCTAATCAGGAAATGCAGGTTACACCCCAGCCCCCTTTGTGTCACTGTCTAGTGCGAGGTGAAAAACGACCCAACTGTCAAACTGACCCAGACAGGGAATCCACAAACAAGGCAGAGTCACAGAATGGTTTAAGCAAGAAAATGCTCACTTTCTAAAAGTGGCATTTTCAAACGCACAATCTTAAAATCAACTTTACTAAAAGATGTATTTTTTAATTGTGAGTTCAGGGACCCCAAACTCCACATGTGTGAGAAAGTAGCCTCTTTCTAGTCTTGTTACCCCCACTTTTGGCCTGTTTGTGAGTGTATGTCAGGGTGTTTTCACTGTCTCACTGGGATCCTGCCAGCCAGGGCCCAGTGCTCATAGTGAAAACCCTATGTGTTCAGTGTGTTTGTTATGTGTCACTGGGACCCTGCTAGCCAGGACCCCAGTGCTCATAAGGGTGTGACCTATATGTATGTGTTCCCTGTGTGATGCCTAACTGTCTCACTGAGGCTCTGCTAACCAGAACCTCAGTGGTTATGCTCTCTCATTTCTTTCCAAACTGTCACTAACAGGCTAGTGACCAATTTCACCAATTTACATTGGCACACTGGAACACCCTTATAATTCCCTAGTATATGGTACTGAGGTACCCAGGGTATTGGGGTTCCAGGAGATCCCTATGGGCTGCAGCATTTCTTTTGCCACCCATAGGGAGCTCTGACAATTCTTACACAGGCCTGCCACTGCAGCCTGAGTGAAATAACGTCCACGTTATTTCACAGCCATTTACCACTGCACTTAAGGAACTTATAAGTCACCTATATGTCTAACCTTTACCTGGTAAAAGTTAGGTTCAAAGTTACTTAGTGTGTGGGCACCCTGGCACTAGCCAAGGTGCCCCCACATTGTTCAGGGCAAATTCCCCGGACTTTGTGAGTGCGGGGACACAATTACAACCGTGCACTACACATAGGTCACTACCTATGTGTAGCTTCACAATGGTACCTCCGAATATGGCCATGTAACATGTCTATGATCATGGAATTGCCCCCTCTATGCCATCCTGGCATAGTTGGCACAATCCCGTGATCCCACGGGTCTGTAGCACAGACCCTGGTACTGCCAAACTGCCTTTTCAGGGGTTTCACTGCAGCTGCTGCTGCTGCCAACCCCTCAGACAGGTTTCTGCCCTCCTGGGGTCCAGCCAGGCTTGGCCCAGGATGGCAGAACAAAGGACTTCCTCAGAGAGAGGGTGTTACACCCTCTCCCTTTGGAAAAAGGTGTTAAGGCAGGGGAGGAGTAGCTTCCCCCAGCCTCTGGAAATGCTTTCATGGGCATAGATGGTGCCCATTTCTGCATAAGCCAGTCTACACCGGTTCAGGGACCCCTCAGCCCTGCTCTGGCGCGAAACTGGACAAAGGAAAGGGGAGTGACTACTCCCCTAACCTGCACCTCCCCTGGGAGGTGCCCAGAGCTCCTCCAGTGTGCTCCAGACCTCTGCCATCTTGGAAACAGAGGTGCTGCTGGCACACTGGACTGCTCTGAGTGGCCAGGGCCAGCAGGTGACGTCAGAGACTCCTTCTGATAGGCTCCTTCAGGTGTTGCTAGCCTATCCTCTCTCCTAAGTAGCCAAACCCTCTTTTCTGGCTATTTAGGGTCTCTGCTTTGGGGAATTCCTTACATAACGAATGCAAGAGCTCATCAGAGTTCCTCTGCATCTCTCTCTTCACCTTCTGCCAAGGAATCGACTGCTGACCACGCTGGAAGCCTGCAAAACTGCAACAAAGTAGCGAAGACGACTACTGCAACTCTGTAACGCTGATCTTGCCGCCTTCTCGACTGTTTTCCTGGTGGTGCATACTGTGGAGGTAGTCTGCCTCCTCTCTGCACTAGAAGCTCCAAAGAAATCTCCCGTGGGTCGACGGAATCTTCCCCCTGCTACAGCAGGCACCAAAGAACTGCATCACCGGTCCCCTGGGTCTCTTCTCAGCACGACGAGCGAGGTCCCTTGAATCCAGCAACTCTGTCCAAGTGACTCCCACAGTCCAGTGACTCTTCAGTCCAAGTTTGGTGGAGGTAAGTCCTTGCCTCCCCACGCCAGACTGCATTGCTGGGAACCGCGTCTTTTGCAGCTACTCCGGCCTCTGTGCACTTCCGGCGGAAATCCTTTGTGCACAGCCAAGCCTGGGTCCACGGCACTCTAACCTGCATTGCACGACTTTCTAAGTTGTCCTCCAGCGGCGTGGGACTCCTTTGTGCAACTTCGGGTGAGCACCGTTTCACTCCTCTTCGTAGTGCCTGTTCCGGCAGTTCTGCGGGTTCTGCCTGTTTCTGAGAGGGCTCCTTGTCTCGCTGGGCACCCCCTCTGTCCCCTGACGCAATTGGCGACATCCTGGTCCCTCCTGGGCTACAGCAGCATCCAAAAACCCTAACCGCACGATTTGCAGCTAGCAAGGCTTGTTGGCAGTCTTTCGGTGGGAAAACACTTCTGCACGACTCTTCACGACGTGGGACATCCATCCTCCAAAGGGGAAGTTTCTAGCCCTTGTCGTTCCTGCAGAATCCTCAGCTTCTACTGCCTAGTAGCAACTTCTTTGCACCCACAGCTGGCATTTCCTGGGCATCTGCCCAGCTCCGACTTGCTTGTGACTTTTGGACTTGGTCCCCTTGTTCCACAGGTACCCTCGTTTGGAAATCCATCGTTGTTGCATTGCTGGTTTGTGTCTTTCCTGCAGAATTCCCCTATCACGACTTCTGTGTCCTTTAGGGAACTTTAGTGCACTTTGCACTCACTTTTCAGGGTCTTGGGGTGGGCTATTTTTCTAACCCTCACCGTTTTCTTACAGTTCCAGCGACCCTCTACAAGGTCACATAGGTTTGGGGTCCATTTGTGGTTCGCATTCCACTTTTGGAGTATATGGTTTGTGTTGCCCCTATCCCTATGTGTCCCCATTGCATCCTATTGTAACTATACATTGTTTGCACTGTTTTCTAATACTATACTGCATATTTTTGGTATTGTGTACATATATCTTGTGTATATTTGCTATCCTCATACTGAGGGTACTCACTGAGATACTTTGGCATATTGTCATAAAAATAAAGTACCTTTATTTTTAGTATATCTGTGTATTGTGTTTTCTTATGATATTGTGCATATGACACTAGTGGTACTGTAGGAGCTTCATTTGTCTACTAGTTCAGCCTAAGCTGCTCTGCTAAGCTACCATTATCTATCAGCCTAAGCTGCTAGACACCCTATACACTAATAAGGGATACCTGGGCCTGGTGCAAGGTGTAAGTACCCCTTGGTACTCACTACAAGCCAGTCCAGCCTCCTACAACATGTCCATCTACTCTCTAGGGGAATCTACACTTTAATCATATTTAAAGGTAGCCCCATGTTATCCTATGAGAGAGACAGGCCTTGCAACAGTGAAAAACGAAATTGGCAGTATTTCACTGTCAGGACATATAAACCACATTACTATATGTCCTACCTTATCCATACACTGCACCCTGCCCTTGGGGCTACCTAGGGCCTACCTTAGGGGTGCCTTACATGTAAGAAAAGGGAAGGTTTAGGCCTGGCAAGTGTGTACACTTGCCAAGTCGAATTTACAGTGTAAAAATACACTTACAGACACTGCAGCGGCAGGTCTGAGACATGATTACAGGGTTACTTGTGTGAGTGGCACAACCAGTGCTGCAGGCCCACTAGTAACATTCGATTTACAGGCCCTGGGCACCTCTAGTGCACTTTACTAGGGACTTAACAGTAAAACAAATATGCCAATCATGGAGAACCAATTACGTACACATTTTAAACAGGAGCAATTGCACTTTAGCACTGGTTAGCAGTGGTAAAGTGCCCAGAGTAACAAAAACAGTAAAATCAGAGTCCAGCACACATCAACAACCTGGGGAACAGAGGCAAAAAGTTAAGGGAGACCACGCCAAGGATGAAAAGTCTAACACACAGTATTGTCAAATCTCTTCAACTACTTCAAACCTGAGCTATCGACAGCAAAAGGGTGACTTTAAGGTATTGAAAAACATGAAGAATTTACTAGGTGTTTACTTGTTATTACAAATTACGCCATACATTGTCTGCTGAAAGAATAAATTCAGTGGTAGGAATCAAGCCTTCATTTCGAGTTCTTTCGAAGATTTAAACAAATGTGCTGTGCATTTAACATGTTTTTAATAAAGAGAAAAGTAATACTATTGCTTCAAAAGGTAGGATAATACACCTCTACCCTCGAAAACCAAGCTCACTTTCCCTAGAAAAACCTGGTTTTGTTTTCCCGTTTTAACGAAGAAGCATTGGTTATGCAAACTATTCATCACTCACATTTAATGTTGTTGTAGTGTCACGATCACTGGCTGCACAATTTAGGCACATTGTAGAGTAACTGCCATAGCTACCTTTTGGAGCTGGGGAACCAGGATCCAGTCTTGGCATCAGTTCAACATCCTGTGCTTCTGGGCAAATCATTTAATCTCCCCCTGTCTACAAAAAAATAATGTAACTGGTGCTCATGTAAAGCGCCCCAATACCTTCGGGTTACGTTAGCGCTACATAAAAACTGCAACAACAAAAAATGCACAGCTTTGTATAAGGACTTGATTGGGCACAAAGAGTGAACCCGATTCCGAGTTGCAGGACTCAGCACGCACAAGAACTTCCTCATTCTGAGTGGCACAAACTGTAGGGACTGCTATTTGCACACCTGATTGGCAAACGATGCTAATTTCCTCACACTGGAAGGAAAACACCAGTGGTGGGTGCAATGTACACCCCCCTCGTAATCCTATTTCAGGGCAGTCGCGCAACTTGGATGTCATTGGCCCTGGTGCAAGCAAGGGAAATGCCCCCTTTGACTGCTGTTGTGGTAGTAAAATACGGCAATTATCAGAATTCAATGGGCCCCTAACGGCTCTGGGCCCTGGTGCCACTGCCCCTGCTGCGTTTATGGTAGAGGGGAAAACAGGAGTAAAATACAGCATATATCCGAGCTCAATGGGTCTGGGCCCTGGTGCCACTGCACCTACTGCACCAATGGTGGAGGGGAAAATAAAAGTTCATATCAGAAATGGAGCTCAGGGTCACAGGGCCTCAGGGGAAACATAATCATAGCTACGAGATGGCTCGTCATCTGGTGTAAATTAGAGAGAGCATCTGCGGAACTGCAGACCTTACTCTGGCCTTTACCCTTTTAGGGCAGCATCCCTTACGATTGTCCTTCTGCAGTATTGAGAGACACTCTAGTTCATCCAGGCACATATCCCTATTGTCCTTCGATGACTGCGTGTTTTTGGATGCCTGACATTCAAGGAGTAGCTTGTGAGTCACTAGAAATTTCCCGGGGTGCGAAATTTCACATTATTTCCTGGAAGCTGCTGCGTCCCATTGTTCGGACTTCTGATGCCGGAGTATTAAAGCGCAGGTCTCAAATCTTGTCAACTACATTTTTGGGAGGAGTTTAACCTGGAAGAAGGCGCCCGGCACTGCAGCACCGAGCCGCGGAGTAAAGTGGGAGAATCCTGCCTCTCTCCAAGGTGCGACGGCTATGAGCATCAGTGTGGACGGTTGACCGTGTTACTCTACCCCGAAGAGCGGGACATTTTGTAGAAATCAGACCTGTGGGCCCCACGCGCCACTCCACACCACACAGAGGTATGGTACACCCCCTTCAGACGGTGTTCAGTCACTTCTCCGGGCCTCAGGATAGCGGTATTCCTGCATGCGCCTCATTTTATGTGGCACGTGTTTTGTTGCCAGTGTTGCTGTGTTGATGCGTCGTTGTGTTCTTTGGCTGTGCGTCAGTGGGTTTACCACATTGTGGTTCTATGCGCGTGTATTCACGACGTCAAGACTATTTTAGCAGCTGGTAAGTGTGTAGTTTTGTGCCTTTATGCTTGTGTAGGTATTTTTGGGATCGGTAACTGTCTGGCAGTTTGTGTGTCTGTGTTCCTAGTTGTTCCTGGTTTCTAGTAGGTCATGTTTTGTCCTATTTTTAATAAGTGTGTGACAAAGCATAGGTTTCAGGGTGTGTTTGTGTGTTAAAAATGAAGGACAGACATCGATGTAATCTACAAAAGAATGCAGTAGCACAGTGTGTTTTACGCAATCTTATGAACTAATAACTGGCAGGACAGGTATGGCAAGGAGGATGAGTCAGTTGGATAATGCAAAGCTGCTTCTGTAGGCGCTGGTTCGAATCCAGGCGGGATCTGCGTGTCCCTTCTGGAGATAAATACGTACCACTTTTGCTTGAGTAACACAAACACTGGCAGTTCTTAGGGGGCGTAAAAAACGTTGCATGCGCAGGTCAGGTTGCAAAGTCTTTGACTCAGTCTGGATAGAACTTTCCTAATATCAACCCACCAATGTTTATGGATTTGCTTTGGAAAATTCAGGTGATTCAAGGATCTTCACAAGTCATTCCACATCATTCCATGCCCTCTACTCAGGAACCAGGGCCAAACTCCGACTCCGACATCCCCCGCCACCGCCACATCACAGACCACCTGAAAAACCTGCACTGGCTCCCAGTCAACAAGAGAATCACATCCAAACTCCTAACCCACGCTCACAAAGCACTGCACAACACCGGAACAGAATACCTCAACAGACAACTCTCCTTCTACACCCGACCCGGCATCTGCACTCTGCTCCGCCGACCTCGCATCTGTCCCACATGTCTGCAGAACTACAACCGGTGGTAGATCATTCTTGCACCTCGCCGCCAAAACGTGCAACACTCTTCCCACCCACCTGCGCCAGACCAAAGACCTCATTACCTTCAGGAAACTTCTCAAGACCTGGTTGTTCGGGCAGTAGCAGCACTCCTCCCCCCCTTCTCCCCCCTCCCCTCCTCAGCGCCGTGAGACCCTCATGGGTGATTAGTGCGCTTTACAAATCCCTGATTGATTGATTGATTCCACCACCTGATGGGCTCCTGAGTTACTTAGGCCTCAGGTGTCCATCTGATCTTGAGCATTATTTTATTTTTCAAGCTCATATGAAAGAGCAAACTTGAGGGGCATCCTGTGTGTTTTTATTTCCATTTTACAAGGCCTGCAGAGGACAGCAGGTCCTCTTGGCCTCTTGAGGAGAAGATCCTGACAATTCCATCAAGAACCTGCCCCACAGATAGTTCAGGATGTCAAATGGATCACATTTCTACCAGATAGTACCCCGGAGGAACAGACAGAGAGAAATGTGACTCATGGCTCAGGAACATTGCCAATGTCACCTGAAACCCTGATAGTGGAATTTCTCTGCAAAATGTTTTTTCTTTTACAGGTCTATAGTCTAAATGTATAATCCACCAACTCCAGAAATAATAGAAACAGAGGTGATAAAAGTGTCTGGAGAAGACATCCAAGTCACCAGCAGCACCCAATGGGGCTTCTCAGTCAAATGGTGAAGGGGCATGAACCGAAGTCAGCCTGGGTAAAAACAAGACATCAACCCTCTCTGCCCTGCCTTACTGAGAACCCTGGACAGCAACAGACTTGTAGAGAAGGACTAGGATCCCTTTGGCCAAAAAAAGTTAGAGCCTCTACTTCCTATGGAGAAAGATCTATCCTAAGGAAGTTCTACATCCAGGGAATAAGATAGAACATTTTATTGATACAAAACCAGAGGGAGCAGGATAACCAGCAGAGACAACCCACTAAACCATTAGTCGTCCCTGGAGAATGGCTGAATGGAGGTTCATGCTAAATAAGACTGCCTGACCCAGGAGGCATGTGGAAAAAAATGGAAATGCATGGATGACCTAAAGAGACCTTTACGTTTAGGACTGTGCTACACCTACCTTGATTTGCCCTCCCTAGGTAATCAGAATTAAGTAGGATTGAACCCTACCTCATCTTGATTGCATGAGTAGGAACAACACCTACAAGGGAACTCCCCCCTTCAGTCAATGAGAGGGGTATGCCACCATATGAGAGCCACTGTTGTCACCCAGGATTATAGGATAAGGGAGTTTACAGAAGGTATTCTTGAGACCAGCGGGACACTGTGCCAGTTGATGCAAACATGTACCTCTGCAGCTATTGCTAATTCCATACGAATGCTTGTTGCCATTCAATCAGAGATGAGATGCTCCTGTGTTACAGGTTTGTTGTGTTAATGGAGAGAAGCACAGTCCCCACAGGTGCCCCAAAGTGAGCCTTTGTCTTGCACCTGTGGGATTAACAACATTTTTCTCAGATGAAGAAGAATATGTGTATCCGAAGCAGCCAGCGGACCTGTTGTTGTACATCTTAGACTGTCTTGAAGAGAGAGGAAGTAGAAATTGGCCTGTTGTTTAGGTGTGGAGAGACTGTAACATCTACTTTATGTTGTACCAAATCAATTGAACTAGTACCTTTGTGAAAACATGAAGCAAATATGCAGGGCCAAAGGGAAGAACCACAAACTGGTGGTGGAATTGACTCCCGGAGAACTGTGCAGTTAAATAAATGAAGGATACTCTTCAGAGTCACCAATGTTATAAGTAAATCACCCCATGTGTAAAATTGATCTTATCAGGTCGGCATCCTTCCTCCTTCCCCAAGGCTGTTTCTGCTCTCTCTGCTTTGGAAATTCTTACCAGTTATAAATGTTTCACTCAAACCACAAAACTGACAAACATCTGACCATTCCATTATCCTAACAAATGGAGACAGCATTGAAACTGCTACTTTATAGCTTTTAGCATGCTGGATAGGACACGGCTGCGTCTTCAGGGTCTCTATGCTGCCTTGGACACAATTAGCATGCACAACATCTCACTATTCTGCAAACCGTCTTTGGGTTTGAGGTGATCCATTTCAGTAGAGGATCAACTATGACCATGCCACTACAAGACATATTTAAGAGTAAAGACATCTCAAAGAGGTCAGTCATTTATTGAGACAATTGATGGAATGCAAGAGGTGTCTAACGGGCGACATGGACTACCTGCAAAACTATCAGCTCACCCAACAACCAAGTTTAATATTGTTAATGGTTTCTGCTGCATGACCATGAGTATTGATGACACTTGCTTTCTTGGCAAATGACAGCCCTTTTTTTAAGTGCACAGCTTCACACATTCTCAGGTATAAAAAAGAAAAAAACAATTACTTCTACAATATCATAGCACAATTAAATTTACAACTAGGCATCGCAAAGACCTGTTTGCCTACACCAAATGAAGATACAGTGCAATAGGTATTTTTATTTCTAATGTTTTAAGGGGTCATTATGACCCTGGCAGTCAGACCACTGCGGTCGTGGCTGTCCAACGTGGTCCAAACGACGATACCGCCAGGCTGCCACCAGCCTGCAGCCTGGCAGTCCCAGTGGTTGTCTTTCACCAGGGAAGCCTGGGGATTACAAGTCCCCATCCACCATCTCGTCAATGGTGGTTTACACTGCCATGGAAAGGCTGGGGGAATGGGGGACTCGGAGGGCCCTGGGGGCACCTGCACTGCCCATGCACTTGGCATGGCAGTGCAAGGGCAGTGCAGGGCCCCCATGCACAGCCCTCCGCGCATTCCACTGCCTGAATTATGGGCAGTGAAATGTAAAACGGGTGCTGCTGCACCCGCTGCACCGCCACATTGCCGCCGGCTCCATTAGGAGTCGGCTGCAATGTTAAGGCCCTGTCCCGCTGGGCCAGAGGACGGAAACACTGTTTCTGCTGTCGGCCCAGCCAAGAATTCAAATTCGGGTCCACGGGGTTCAGCCCACCCCTGTGGCCTGATAGCGGGATGACTTTAGCGGGCGGCCTCCACCACCTGCCAAAGTCATAATTGGGGTCTTAGGGCCATATTTATACTTTTTGACGCAAAACTGCGCTAACGCAGTTTTGCGTCAAAATTTTTTGCGCCGTCTAACGCCATTCTGAAGCGCCATGCGGGCGCCGTATTTATTGAATGGCGTTAGCCGACCGGCGCTGCCTGGTGTGCGTGAAAAAAAACGACGTACACCAGGCAGCGCCGGCGTAGGGGGAAAATGGAGTATGGGCGTCCAAAAATGGGGCAAGTCAGGCTGAGGCAAAAAAATCGCCTTAACCCGATTTGCGCCATTTTTTTACGACGCCCAACCCCCATTAACATGACTCCTGTCTAAGCAAAGACAGGAGTCATGCCCCCTTGCCCAATGGCCATGCCCAGGGGACTTATGTCCCCTGGGCATGGTCATTGGGCATAGTGGCATGTAGGGGGGCACAATTCAGGCCCCCCTATGCCACAAAAAAATAAAAATAAAATACTTACCTGAACTTACCTTAATGTCCCTGGGGTGGGTCCCTCCATCCTTGGGTGTCCTCCTGGGGTGGGCAAGGGTGGCAGGGGGTGTCCCTGGGGGCAGGGGAGGGCACCTCTGGGCTCATTCTGAGCCCACAGGTCCCTTAACGCCTGCCCTGACCCAGGCATTAAAATCCGGCGCAAATGCAGGGTTTTTTGCCCCGCCCACTCCCGGGCGTCATTTTTGCCCGGGAGTATAAATACCACGCACATGCCTGGGAGTCATTTTTTTAGACGGGAACGCCTACCTTGCATCTCATTAACGCAAGGAAGGTGTTCACGCCAAAAAATGACGCTAACTTCATGAACTTTGGCGCTAGACGCGTCTAACGCCAAAGTATAAATATGGAGTTAGTTTTGCGGCGAATTTGCGTCGAAAAAAACGATGCAAATTTGGCGCAAATGGAGTATAAATATGCCCCTTAGTGTCTAGTTATCAATTCTAGTTTTAAAATAGTTACATGTCAATCAGGGGTACAATGTAATTGCAATCAAGAATTATCAGGGAGAGGCATGTCTTAGAGGCATCAAATCACATTAAGAGGTCAAACATTCAAAACATGCTAAAGCAAAAAACAACTTGTGCAACACTTTGAGAGCAGGTAGATTATCTAACAAATTAACATGATTTTTTCCTGGAAAAGAGGAAGCATTTTTTAAATGTCTTTATAGATCATCTCCATTGTTAAATAAGTTGAGGTATGTAGTCAAACTGGATTAGAATGATATATTGGCTTAAAGGACCTTCAACAACTGGGATAAACAAATGTAAAACATTGATGACAGAGACTAGAGAACACATGTAGAGAGCTTTGAAAACCAATTTGAAACATATTGATCTGTGTTCAAGGATTGTTGATTGACAAAAGCAGTAGATAAAGCTGCATAATCAAGAGGAAAGTAAGAATGATATGCAAACACTAGAGGACATAGTATGAGCACCTCATCAGTCTCTTGGAGGGATCAGTAATCACTGTGAGTCCTACTGAGTTTGCCAATTGGACACAAAAATATTTCCCGAGTTGTCTTTGTGACAGCTAGGGTTCGTATATCAACACTGCTGGATGCTTTGCTGCTTAAATTCCACATTAGTGTAACCAAGAGTGAGACAAAGTGGACCTGAGAGGGAAGGACCCATGAACACATGTACGTATTGGAGGGTCGACCCTCATCTACTGCTCCCAACAATTTAACTGATCAATTTGCCAATGCATATGCTAAGCAGCTTTAGTATGTCTCTGACGCTCCCAAGTCACAGAGCTCGCATTTCATCTCTGCTTACGCTGTGGGCAACTTGCTACTTTGGAGGCCTTCATACCCAGGGCTCCAATGAGGAATGGATAACCCCACAGTATGTAGGCTTCAGCCGGTCAGCTAACTCTATATGCCTCACCTTTCACTTCCTCAACACCCTTTCAATGACTTGAGAAGGATCATTGAGGAATGGGTCCTTAGGGACTGTCACATGCAGATGTCTGGCCTCTGCCATGTATTTTCATTTTTATGACTCTTTGAAGGCCATGTCACAGTGATTATTTGAGCAAAACCCCTCAGGGAAAGGCAGACACTTGTTAGAAATGGGGTCTTTGGTTGACAGTCAGGTTACCCCCTGTTCAAGCAAGGACCCTCACTCTAGTCAGGGTAAAAGAGAATCACCCTCAGCTAACACCTGCTTAACCCCTTGGTAACTTGGCAGAGCAGTAGGCTTAACTTCAGAGTGCAAGGTGTAACGTATTTGTACCAACACACACAGTAACTCAATGAAAACACTACAAAATGACACAACACCAGTTTAGAAAAATAGGAAATATTTATCTAAACAAAACAAGACCAAACAACAAACATCCGACATACACAAGTCAAGTTATGAGTTTTTAAAGATTAAACTCAAAAATAGCGCTTAGAAACACAAAATGCCTTGATAAGGTGTTAACACGGCGTCGTGACGGACTCGTTCCCAACAAGCCGACACCAGCGGGGCAGGACAAGGAGTCGCGTAGACCCCCAAGTACAGTACCTTTGGTGAAGAGTGAAAACAAGTCATTGCGCAAAGTCGGGGATCGCGGCGTCGTGCAAAATGTTGAATCCGCGCACTTTGAGCGGCGTCAGTCATGGCGTGGTGCGGCTACTTCCACGGAGTCGTGAACTTCATCAGGGCTGCAGCGGTGTCGGGCCTGCGAAGGTCGCCGCGTTCCAGCGAAGATCACGGAGTCGGTTGCAGGCGGCATCACCGGATTCAGCAGCGGCGTCGGTCCGAAGTCGTCCAAAGTCAATTTCCACCAGCTTTCCTTTCAAGGGCCCAGGGACTGGATAGGGCACCACTTGTCAGAGCAGGAGTCTCTCCAGAAACTCCAGGTGCTGGCAGAGAGAAGTCTTTGCTGTCCCTAAGACTTCAAACAACAGGAGGCAAGCTATAAATCAAGCCCTTGGAGATTTATTCACAAGATGGAAGGCACACAAAGTCCAGTCTTTGCCCTCTTACTCTGGCAGAAGCAGCAACTGCAGGATAGCTCCACAAAGTACAGTCACAAGCAGGGCAGCACTTCTCATCAGCTTTTCAGCTCTTCTCCAGGCAGAGGTTCCTCTTGTTTCCAGAAGTGTTCTAAAGTCTGTTGTTTTGGGTGCCCTTCTTATACCCAATTTATCTTTTGAAGTAGGCCTACTTCAAAGCAAAGTCTCTTTTGAATGTGAAATCCTGCCTTGCCCAGGCCAGGCCCCAGACACTCACCAGGGGGTCAGAGACTGCATTGTGTGAGGACAGGCACAACCCTTTCAGGTGTAATTGACCACTCCTCCCCTCCCTCCTAGCACAGATGGCTCATCAAGAAATGCAGACTACACCCCAGCTCCTTTTGTGTCACTGTCTAGTGTGAGGTGCAACCAGCCCAACTGTCAAACTGACCCAGGCAGGGAATCCACAAACAGACAGAGTCACAGAAATGGTATAAGCAAGAAAATGCTCACTTTCTAAAAGTGGAATTTTCAAACGCACAATCTTAAAATCAACTTTACTAAAAGATGTATTTTTAAATTGTGAGCTCAGAGACTCCAAACTCCAAATGTCCATCCGCTCCCAAAGGGAATCTACACTTTAATCAGATGTAAAGGTAGCCCCTATGTTAACCTATGAGAGGGACAAGCCTTGAAACAGCGAAAAACGAATTTAGCAATATTTCACTGTCAGGACATATAAAACGCATTACCATATGTCCTACCTTAACCATACACTGCACCCTGCCACTGGGGCTACCTAGGGCCGACCTTAGGGGTGTCTGACATGTAAGAAAATGGGAGGTTTAGGCCTGGCAAGTGGGTACACTTGCCAAGTCGAATTTACAGTTAAAACTGCACACACTGACACTGCAGTGGCAGGTCTGAGACATGATTACAGAGCTACTCATTTGGGTGGCAAAACCAGTGCTGCAGGCCCACTAGTAGCATTTGATTTACAGGCCCTGGTCACCTCTGGAGCACATTACTAGGGACTTACTAGTAAATCAAATATGCCAATCATGGATAAACCAATCAACCATACAATTTACACAGAGAGCATATGCACTTTAGCACCGGTTAGCAGTGGTAAAGTGTTCAGAGTTCAACAGCCAACAGCAACAGGTCAGAAAAAGTAGGAGGCAAGAGGCAAAAAGATTGGAGAAGACCCTGCATAAGCAAAAAAGTCCAACAACACTGAAATCTCTGAACTTCCTTTGCCATAACTAGCAGAGACGGTTTAGTTATTATAATGATGTCATGTGTTTAATTCTTTAAAATGTTTCAATGTTTATCATTCTATATTATCTGGTAAAATGTATTTTGTCCAGAGTCTGTTACATAACAGTGACCCATTTTCTCCTTGGTTTTCTTTTACATCATATCCATCATGATAAGTTAACAACCTTTCCTAAATCATCTGGATAGGCACATTTTACACTGCACTGAGGGATGTCACAGGGATCGAGGATCATATTCTGTGGATCTGTATAAACTGACCATCTACAGCAGGGTGGAGCTTAATTGTTTTCAGATGTATGTATCTCTTACTAAATATACTTGTATAAACTCAGGGCGCCATTTACAAGAAGCCTGGGCCACTGCAGCGTCAGTTTTTATAACACTCCGGTGGCACAGGCCTCCCAAGCATATCTAGGAGGCCATGCAAAGCCACTCTGTGTGGCTTTGCATGGCCTCATAGATATGGAGTAAGACAAGGCAGTGCAAAGCTCTGTGGTGTCTTACTCTACGTCATGGAGGCGTTCCACGGGTGTTGCAATGAGTTTTCTCATGCAAAACCCATGGGTTTTGACACATTCCCAGATTTACAAGGATCTGTAAACATGGGAATGCGTGAGAACTGTGCACCTCCCAGGAGAGGTGTAATGAGGAGAAATAACAATATTTCTTCTTGTTTTTCCTCTTTCTATATGTGCTCCATTCTGCAGCACATATTCAAAGAGGAAAACACCTCCATTGATTGTTCCTTCCTGCACAAAAACAATTGTGCCAACAATGCAGACACCCTTGCACCATGGTGCAAGAGTGCCTGCCTTGGTCTGGACCAGGCAGAAGGGACAGGGACAGGAATGCACTGTATTTCATTAATACGGGGATTCCTGCCCTTTACTTTTACTGCAGGACAGCACAGCAAAGTGACTTGCTGTGCTGTCCTGTGGCACAAACTAGTAAATGAGGCCCTCTGTATTCAAACTGCTACTAAAAGATAACTTCTTGGAACTAAACATATGTTCTTTCTTCTGACAGCTGTCCTTCTGAAGGCATCACCATGGCAGGAATAGAAAACGTGTCCCTCAATGGCACAGATCTTGGGAAGTTTAATCAGACAGCGCTGGACAATTCTACAACCAGTTTTATTGTTGCGGCTAGTTTCATTTTGCTCATCTCTCTTCTCGGGATAATTGGGAACGGTGTGATCTTCTGGTACTTGAGCTTCAAGATTAGGCGCACCAACAATACAATGTACATCAAAAACCTTGCCATTGCTGACCTGATCTATCTCATCTTTGTGTCCATTGTGATGTGTATTACAATTGCTCTTTTTGTGGAGAAAAGAGTAATAGCCAACCCAATGCAAGTTTTATTTGTACTGGAGATTATACTGGGATTGGCAAACTATGCAGATATGTTTATCAGAACAGCCATTAGCCTGGAGAGGTGTATATCAGTTCATTATCCCATCAGATATAGTTACAAAAGACAGAAGTTCATATCCATCCTTGTATGTGCCTTGATTTGGGTTTTTTCTTTTCTGGTGACTCTGGTGGACAACCTGGGATGCCCTCCTGAGCGTTTTAGCAGAATAACAGAGCGGTGTACTGCTGTTCAGATATTTCTATCAGTCTTGGTCTTTTTGGTGTGTATACCCATTATGGTTATATCTAGCTTGATCCTGCTCCTCAGGACCTGGAGCACCTCAACGAAAGGCCAGTCATCTAGGCTAATAATTGTCATTGTGGCAACAATCATCGTCTTCCTCTTTTCAGTGGCACCCATGAGGCTTCTATGGCTTTTGCTTTACCTACAGGTGGTCCCTTCAGACTTCTCTGCTGGTGCTTTCTTCTTCACGGTATACATTTTTATCTCCATCAACAGCAGTGCCAATCCCTTCATCTACTACCTCGTGGGTAGGCACAACATGAAAGGCATTAAAAAATGCCTTGAGAAAGCCCTGAAGAAGGTTTTTAGAGAAGAAGATGGTGAAGATCAGGGAGAAGAAAGATCAAAAGACCATGAAATGGAAAATACAACATATTCTGAAGTTAGCTAAGCCTCATTTTCAAATCATGATGATTGATGGACAGAAAATAATGGAGCAAGGAACTACATCTGGCACCGTTTTAAACTGGCAGACAAGAGCTTTGCTTCTGAATCTCCATTTTACTATCACACCATGGGTCATGCTTCTGTTGTTGTGAAGAAGTATGGAAACTTCAATGGGCTCTCTTCTTGTTGGAGCCTTCCATTGAGGTATATTCGACAGGCCTGTGTTGCAGCACTGTCAGAAAGACTATGTTTTTAGCTCTAGGCATCCAGAACTTAAAATGATATTACATGCACATGAATGGAAAAGGGGAAGGAACACAAGCACATAACAAAATTATTTGTTATCTTAAACAAGCTTGAAGAAACATCAACGTGGTGGAAATAGGAGAAAGTATGTCTCTAGATAAAGACAATGTGTGACGTGCCTTGATCAGGATAAAACATCTCCTACATTGGTTAAAACATGTCTATAGAAGTGCACCAGAGTTCCAGACTAAAGAGGTGGTGACACTGCTAAAATCATAGCATTGCTGTTGATAGCTCCATAGGGGAATACAGAATCATATTGAAGATTGTTTATCCTAACTCTACTATTTAATATTTATGAAGTTCCTATGCAAATGTTAACTCCCCTCTGACATAAATACTCTAAAAGTATGACAGTCCGCCTACAGTAATTGAACCTGATGTGAAGGCCCATGCAGGAAATTATCTGTGGACCGATACTGATGACTGTTGCCCTACGCACAATAGGGCACTGCTGTGAAGTCCCTAGTGTGTGTGCTGTTTGACATGACAGAATTGGCTAAATCTTAATTAGCACATCTAACTTCCCACTAAGGCCATAGTACATGGCGCAGGAAAATAAAACTGTGTCATGAAAAGTTAATATCTTGTGTTGGAGGCAGCACATATTGGGACATCTACTAGAATGAAAAAGAAATCATGGCTTCAGGCATACATGAGTTGCCTGACTTCTGCAGCTTTTAAACGTGGGAGTACCTTGCAAAATAATCCTTGACAGGAGGAAAACTTTGCCTTTAAATGCTAATTATGTTTCCAAGGGAAGGCCCTCAAGGTAGGATGCCTTACATTTAAAAGTGTAACGTATGAATTTCATGGAGGCATGTTCCTACAGTGACTATTCCTTAAATGCTATTTCCCCTTTACAGGGAAGTCACTGATCCTATGAGGAAAACAAGAACTATTGAAATACTATTTTTGCTCACTTTGATTTGGGATAAGCTACAGAGATGATTCAAAACTGGTTTAGTTTTAATATTTATTAGAAATCCAATTAATTGGTGAATATAACTTTTAAATAGGTATACTATGACTGCCTGAAGCTCCAGTAGACTAATTATCATTAGCCAGCCTGCATCTGTGCCCCTATCAGTTTTTCCCCTAGATTAGTTGTGAAAACTGCTGACAGAAAAGAGACTATGGCTGTGGATTTTTGGCAAAATACCTGGAGGTGAGGTATGTGACTCATTTCAGCTCAGGAAGGCAGTTGGGGAGAGTTCAGAAACTTAATTACCTTTAAAGGGACTTGGGTGAGGCCTGCCCATGGTATGTAGCCATTTTAGTTATAGCTCCATGCATGTTATTTTAGCGAACTAGGCCTGCTGCTGTGCACTTTAACCTAGATATATTTTATTCAGCTTTGTTTAGTATTTTAACAATAGCCATATTTGTAGTCTTGTTTTATTTCTCTCTATCTAGCTGTTCTTTGCCTAGGTCAGCACTGCATTCTTAAACAAGACATTTCTTTCACTCTGTGTTTTTTCCAAGGCTGCAGTAAGATAGGTTGCCAGTAAACGTGGTAACGCTTTGTCTCTGGTATTCATAGAGACATACATATCCTTACACAGGGACATTTTCTCAGAACATCAGCTGTTTCGTTATAAAAACACTTCTCTGTCCCATACACGTTAGAGGGAGATTCCAGCCAGATGACCACAACTGTGTGGTGATTGCTGAACGCTTCGCTACAGCTGCTTCTGTAGACTACAGACCTCTTGCTCAGGTATGGGGGATGATGTCTTCCCAGGGGAACCTGAAGGGCAGAACTAGAGCTTAAGATGCTGTGCTCTAATATAGCCTATGCAGGAATTATATTAATGACTCTAGTGACAATATGGTAGCATTATGTTTATGCTTCACTCTCCTTGTCACAATTTTAATCCTGTCATGCTTCATTATCCTGGTTATTGCAGTACATGCTTTTTTATCTAAGATGCAGTTGCTTCATTACAATCTTATTGAAACATACGCTGCCTCTGATTGTCCTTGTATATGTGAGACTAATGTAACTGAGAGAAACGGATGCGATCTGAGTGATCATGATTTCCCTGAGGAGTCAATTGTGTCATGCTCTCGTCTGCCCAGTCATCCCTGCTCTTGGGTAGAGATGAGGCACTGATAGTTAGCCGGAGAAAAACCCAGATTAGGCAGACAGGTGTCCCCTGTAGTGTATTAGACTCAATCCCCCACACCGCAGGTGATTCTGCAACTCAATTCCAGTAGTCTCATTAGAATAATAAGAGCCTACTCGACACCCATTTATAGTTAACTATAAATTAGAACTTAAAAAATAAGGAATGTTTGATCCCAAGGCCTTGCCTATTAGTGCTTTCCCGAATGCTTGCTAGTCTTGTGAAAGACCAAGAGGAAATGCTCCTGAAATCTAATAAATTGGGACTTAAAATGTTGTGACTTTCCATACTACCAGAGCTTCAATGGGACACTGTGACAAAAAAAGGTGATTTTGAGAGGACTTCATTAAATACAGCTTCAGGTGGGCCACTCTGAAGGATTCTGAGACCCCAAAAAGAGGCCAAGTCCAAAGGTACAAGTCTTGACAAGGCAAAGGCACAAAAAGTATCTGACCAAGGAGAGGACATCAGAGAGTGCTAAATCTGTATTTTCCTGTCAAAACCCAGGTCCATAGTAAAACCTCATCCAACAGCTATCTGACATTGAAAAGACTTCACCAGATACAACCTTCAATATACCCAGCTGGAAGACTTCCACTTCCATAAAAAATACTAAGTCAAAAAGTAAAAAGATTAACTGGGATGACACCCTTGGTGTATCCAACCCTCACTCCATGAAATTGCACCTAAGCCCCCTGTCTGCGAATAGTCCCTTCATATATATTACTTTTTCTCAGCACGTTTGGTCATCAAACTTCAAAAATTCACATCTCTGTCTCCCCTTATTGTTTTTCAATACTTTTAGTGTCATTTTCTAATTAAAATTTCTCTCTTTTTAGAAGTCAGCTGTGGGATTTTTCTTGCGTGGTGTTTTGACTTTATAATTGTTTTAATACTGCTAAATACTTTACACATTTCGCTTAAACCTTTTTGTGCAGCTAATCTAGCCATGTTATAGACACATTATTTTAGCAGACTAGGCCTGCCATTGTGCACTTTAGCCTAGTTCCATTTTATTCAGCATCGCTTTGTTTTTCAAGCATTAGCCACATTTGCGGTGTTGTTTTATTTTCTCTATCTGGCTGTTCTTTCACCTAGAAAAGCATTATGTTCTTAGCATAGGATTCATTTCACTTTGTGCTTTCCACAAGGCTGCAGTCAGGTAGGGTTTCCGGCAAAAGTAGTACGGTGTGTTTCTGACATTCACAGAAATATACATATCCTTACGTGGGGACCTTTCCCTAGAACATCAACTCTTTTATTATAAAAACAGGCCTCTGTCCCATACACGTTAGAGGGAGATTCCAGCCAGATGACCATGACTGCATGCTGACTGCTGAACGTCTTCGCTACAGCTGCTTGCTTAGACTGCCCAATCCATGGCCTATATGGGGACGGTGTCTTTTTATACAACATGCTTCCTTGCTCAGGTATGGAGATGATGTCTTCCCAGGGGGAAAACCTGAATGGCAAATTAGGGCTTATCACGCTATGCTCTAAAATAGCTTAGTAAGGGAATATATCTATATGATTCCTAGTGACAGTATGGTGGGACTGTTTTTGTGTTTCACTCTTCTTGTCACCATTTTGCTTCTTGTGTGCTTTATCATCCTAGTTATTGCGATACATGCCATATTATCTAAGATGCAATTACTCCAATAAACCTTTTTGAACTATACTCTGCTTCTGTTTGTCTTTGCCTGTGTGAGACTAATGTAACTGAGATAAAGGAATGAGATCTGATCGACCACGAGTCCCCTGAGGAGTTCTCTCTGTCATGCACCCAGTTGGCACAATCATCTCCACTCTCGGGTGGAGATGAGGCACTGCTAGTTGGCCAGAAAACCCAGATTGGGCCGACAAGTGTCATATGGTGTGGAATTGTACTCAGTACCCCAAAATTGAGGTGATTCTGCCGCCAAATCCAGTAGCCTCATTAGGATAATGGGAATCTGAGCAACAGACTGTCTACTCTGTGAAACAGCTACCAGGTGTTCAGTCCACTAATAACTCCCTTTCTTACAAATTAGAATATGTACACTGTAGTTTATTGCTGTGATGCACACATTGTATCAGCTGTAGTAAAGTTGATACAAGACAAATTCAAATATAAAGACAGATTAATCAGGGCAATTACCAGTAATGCATGTATGAAGTGCCAGCAACTGTGAATAAGATCTATTTGTAAATGTAGCACTCCCCCTTGTATCCAAGATTCAGAAGGCTATGGTTTCTATTGAAGTGCCATTAATTTTGATATGATCTACAATGTTTTTCACTTGGTTCTAAGTGAAAAATGACATGGAACAATAGACACCAAAGCAATTATTTGAGACTGAAAACACTCAGATGCTGCCAGAGCACCCACAAATCCCTAGCAGGCCCCCGTGCCAATTTAACTCCTAGTAACTGATACTCCAAAGGTTTATTACATCCCATTATGTCACTGTTATATTTGTGTATGGAAAGATCTTTGCCACACCAGTAACTAACAAAATGTTGTCTAGGTGAGTGTAGATTACCACCTCCACCATGACAATATTTTGGAAGTCAATATTATGGTCACACTACCTCACTAGGTAAATATTTTGACAGCAGGTTTGTGGTTTTGTGGGCTCATTACAACCAGTCTTAGGCATAATGTTGGAATAGATGCATTAATAAAGTGACCTATATTATTCAGCTTAAGGGACTGGCATTAAAGAGTAAACGCCTACCCAGGAACTGCATATAAAAGTTCAGCAGCACTCGTGAAAAATATCAAGGCGGCCAGAAGCAGTGTTTCCAAGCCGTAAGTAAAGCACACTGAGGGCCAGGTGTACAAAGCATTTGTTTGGTTGCAAATCGCCTATTCGCAGAATCAGGCCGTTTGCGATGGAAAAAATGATTTTTCATATGTACATACACCAAACTGTGATTCTAGTGAATCGCAATTTGGGCTTGTGACCACAAACAGAATCGCATGTTCAGGATGTCCCTTCCAAATGGGGAATCTGAATGGTTTGCATTAATGGTTTGCCAAACATTAATTCTTTATCACCAACTCAAACTTGGTGGTAACTAATTCGCAAATGGGAAGATGTCCCCTTCGAATGCCTTCTCCTTTGTGAATGTTTAAAAAATATTTTGTAAGGGCAGGCAGTGGTCCTGCAGACAACTGCCTTCTCTTAAAAAACAAGCCTTGGCAAAGCCAATAGGTTTCGCCTATGCAAATTCTATGAACTTTGTTAATGTTTTGTACATATTGCAGAGCAGTTGAGGTGCTGTGCAATATAACTTAAAGAAAAAAAAAAACGCTATGAAACAAACAATGGCAAAGCCAATAGATTTTGCCTGGGGGAACCCTACTGGCTTTGCTAAATGCTTCTTTTATCCTTCCAGTGTCAACAACAGGAGTACTAATGGTTTAGAAAATAGTAACACCTGTTATTACATCAGTTTGTTGCAATAAAGCACTATGTAGAAAATCAGTTATTAACATTTGGTGAACAGTAAGTTAAAATGTGTCGAATAGGGTGTCTCGTGAGCTAAAGTCACATGTCAGTCTCTCAACTGACTAGTACTGGGAGTGGTTTGAGATTTGGTCACAGAGGATATCTACTCCATCACCATAAACATGAAGATAAGGGCCTGCGCAGGAAGGAAGGACACTCTTTAGAAGGAAGATTGTCACATATAAAAAAGGCATACTGGCAAAGCTGTTCTCGACAACCACATGCTCCCCAATACCTCTTGTGCACAGGTGCTTGCCACTTACAGTTTGTGTTGTAAGAGAAGCTCTGACCCCTGACCTGCATGACACCCGCTATGGTACACTCATTGCTTTCACCTCAGAGGTTCGTGTCGTCAGCTCAGGCCCCCGAAGGCTCTCAGCAGAGTACCGATGCTGCTGGAGAGCAGGGAGCCATTACAACCCCCTGTTTATGCCCTATAAGCAGCTCCCTAAACACACTCTGCTGCCAGAGCAGAGGTCTGAATGCAGTTCTAAAGCATGCTGGAGAAAAGTCAAAGCACAAAGCATGTGGGCACAGCTGCATAAATGTCTGTTCAGCACATGTGCTGAGAAAAATAAGTTTTATCTTTTGGCTACAACTGTTGTTCCGACTTTGGCACTGGGGAACCAGGTTGGGGCATCAGCTATACAGCCTGTTTTTCTTGGCAAATTACTTTATCTCCCAGTGTCTAGAAAATGAATATGACCTATGGAGTGCTGGTCATAATTGAAAAAAAAGTACCTGCAAAATGCCGAATAACTAGTGGAAGGACACTGGTAAGTAGCCACTGGCAGTGACCGGAAGCTTTACTTCGTCCAGACTCCACAAGGCATGGACGACAAAGCAGAGGAAGAAGTCAAAGCAGACAATGTTCTGTCCACTCAGAAGCCGGTACATTAGAACGACTTTGGAATAAGCCAATGGTAAGTTCAGGTAAATAAGGAGCAGGTTCTAAGCCACTTTTAACCCCTTCGATGCCAGGCCTTTTCTGCTCAGGTGCCAGACTTTTTTTGGCTATTTTGGCACTTAGGCCCTCATAATGTTTTGCCCATAAAAGCTACCCTCGCCAAATTTGTGTCCTTTTTTTATAACATCTTAGTGAATCTAGAGGTTCCCAGAGTTTGTGGGTTCTCCTGGAGGAGACCAAGAAATTTGCCAAACTACAGCAAAAATGTTGTTTTTTAAAAACAAAAATGGGGAAAAAAGGCTGCAGAAGAAAGCTTGTGTTTTTTCCCCTGAAAATGGCATCAACAAATGGTTTGCAGTGCTAAAATCACATTCTTCCCAGCCTTCAGGAACAGGCAGGCTTGAATCAGAGAACCACATTTTCAACACAATATTGGCATTTTACTGGGACATACCCCATTTTTACTATTGTTTTGTGCCAGAAATAGGTGTGAAAGCAGTGCTTGATCTTGGACAGCTAAACATGTCTAAAAAGTAAACATAATTCTGAATTTAGCAATGGGTAATTTGTGTAGATCCATCAAGGTTTTCCTACAGAAAGTAACAGCTAAACTAAATAAATATTGACATTGAGGTGAAAAAACAGCCATTTCTGTCCACAATGTATTCTATAACTTTTTCCAACTATGGCAGATTTTTAAAAGCAATATACTGCTAGGTCTGCTGGACTCTTCTGGTTGTGGGGATATATGGGGCTTGTAGGGTCATCAAGAACCCTAGGTAACCAGAGCCAGTAAATGAGCTGCACCTTGCAATGGGTTTTCATTGTATACTGGGTATACAGCAATTCATTTGGTAAAACATAAAGAGTGAAAAATAGGTATCAAGGAAACCTTTGTATTTCCACAATTAGCACAAGATAAGGTGTTGAGAAGCAATGGCTATTTGCACATCTTTGCATTCTTGGGTCCCCATACTAGTATGTGAATTACAGGGCATTTCTCAAATAGATGTCTTTTTTAAACACTGTCTTACATTTGGAAGGAAAAAATGTAGAGAAAGACAAGGGGCAATAACACTTGTTCTTCGATTCTGTGTTCCCCCAAGTCTCCTGATAAAAATGATACCTCACTTGTGTCTGTAGGCCTAATGCCCGCAACAGGAAACGCAGCATGGACACATCACATTTTTGCATTGACATCTGAAGTGTTTTTTGGAAAGTGCCTAGCTGTGGATTTTGGCCTCTAGCTCAGCCGGCACCTATGGAAACCTACCAAACCTGTGCGTTTTTTGTATGTTTGAAAACGAGGCACCTAGAGAAATCCAGGATGGGGTGACTTGTGGGGCTCTCACCACGTTCTGTTACCCAGAATCCTTTGCAAACCTCAAAATTTGGCATAAAAACTATTTTTCATCACATTTCGGTGATAGAAAGTTCTGGAATCTGAGAGGAGCAACACATTTCCTTCCACCCAGCATTCCCCCAGGTCTCCCGATAAAAAATGGTACCTCACGTGTGTGGGTCTGCCTAGTGCCCGCAACAGGAAATACCCCAAAACACAATGTGGACACATCACATTTTCCCAAAGAAAACTGACCTGTTTTTTGCAAAGTGCATAGCTGTGGATTTTGACCTCTAGCTCATCCAGCACCTAGGAAAACCTAGCAAACCTGGACATTTCTGAAAACTAGACACCTACGGGAGTCCAGGATCGGGTAACGTGTGGTGCTCTCACCATGTTCTGTTACCCAGAATCCTTCGGAAACCTGACATTTTGACAAAAAGCGTTTTTGGTCCTGAGCTCAGCAGCCGTTTTGGGAAACCTAGAAAACCCAGACATTTCTGAAAACTAGACCCCTGAGGGAGTTCAGGGAGGTATGACTTGTGTGAATCCCCCAGGTTTTCTTAGCCACAATCCTCAGCAAACCTCAAATTTAGCTAAAAAATCTAATTTTTCCCACATTTCTTTCTGGGCTCACTGTACCAGCACAAATTTCCTACCACCCAACGTTCCACTCAGTCTCCCGATAAAAATGATACCTCCACTTGTGCCGGTGGGCCAAGTGCCTGTGACAGGGAAGAGCCAAAAACCAAATGCCAAATGTCGAAATTGAGGGGGAGCCAAAGAGGGTCCAAAAGGGCAGTTTAAAAAACAAAACGTTTTTAGGCTGACAAGTGGGGCAGAATTGTTATTGGCATAGATGCAACAATGCTGGGTTGTAGGAATATTGTGGATTCCTGCAGATTCCGGAAGGTTCCATCACAAAAATGTGGGAAAAATGTGGGATTTCAAACAAAGTTGGACGTTTGCAGGTCATTGTGGGTAAGAAAATGGTGTGGGGTTCATGTGAAGCACACCACCCTGGACTCATCCAGATGTTTAGGTTTCAGATGTGTATAGGTTTTGTAGATTTTTCTACATGGCAGCATCCCAAAGTCCAAAAAGTACAGCCCTCACCATTCCAAGTGGGACGATTTTGAGAGTTAGCCAGGCTCTCATGGCCCAAACGTAAAACCAAAACCCAAAATAATCAAATGTCCTCTTGCTTGCCATTGAGATAAGATCTTTTAGTGTGTAGGGAGAGAGCTGAAAGAATGTTACCCCTTTCAGTTGGATGGGGGCATAACCATGCCCATACTGGTTGGTAGCCAACACCCTACTATTTTATATATTTATTTAATTCCCTGGCATCTAGTAGGCTTTCTGCCCCCCCCGGGGAGGGGATCTGGGGTAATTGCCCCATCTGCCCACCAGTGGGCTGAACAACTTTGTCCCCATTTATTTGAGGTGGGGGTATGGCCATAACCCCACCCTCTTTTTTTGAAAAAAAAAATCTTCCCTGGTGTCTGGTGGGCTTTATGCGCCCCTTGGGGGAAAATGGGCCTTACAAAAATAGGCCGGTCTGCCCCCATGGAGGGCAGAAATGGCCTAAAATAAATGTGCCCCCAGGGGAGCAACTCTTGCCTAAGGGATCCCTCCCCATTTGTAAAAAATAAAAAATATAAATTAAAAAATCCCTGGTGTCTAGTGGTTTCTGCAACCCTTGGGGGGCAGATCAGCCTACGAAAAATAGGCCGATCTTTCCCCAAGAGGGGTAGAAATGGGCTAAAAACTATTTGTCCACAGCGGAGCGACCCTTGCCTAAGAGGTCGCTCCCCATACGTAAAAAAAAATTAGTCGGTTCTGTCCCCCCTGAGGGCAGATCGGTGTAATTAAAATAGGCCGATCTGCCTTCAGAGGGGCAGAAAAGGCCTAATAGAAAAATGCCCCCATTGGAGAACGGCCCTTGCCGAAGCGATTCCCCTTCCATCCCTGCCCGGCCCATAGGGGGAGCTGTGCTGCCAAGGTCGTAACCGTTACGTCCCCGGCACCGAGGGGTTAAGATTATTTATTAACAAAAGACTTAGCAAGCACAGCACGCAAGCGCGCGCAGTGCAGGCGAAACCTAATGAAATTAAACATCCCGTTTTTCTTTAAGGCCACCATCTTTATGATCGCAGTGAATCCCAGTGAGTCAAAAATTGCAACCTACCTCATAAATATTCATAAGATGTGGTCTCTTTGCAACCCACAATGAATCGCTAATTTGTAAATAAGGGCCAGATATAACTTAAGTATATTACTAATAGTGATTACAAAATAGTGATACACAAATAACAGTATTTAGTAATCGCTATTTCTAATGTTAATACAGCTGCCCTCAGTGCTTTCCTGTTTTACATGGCTCAGTGACAAAGAGGCTATTGAGTCCCATGCTACAGTCACCTGACGAACAATGAAGGAGTGATCATTAGAAGTACCCGTACCCAGAATGAGGCAGTGCGGGAGGTCTGCCTCAGCACCCCATGTAGCTAATTGAGTCTTCTCCATGTTGGGGCCATCACCATACCTCTGAGCAGCATACTGCAGAAGGCTTGTGAAGTAATACAGGCTGAGGTCCTGTAATCCAAGACCCCCCAGGTCAGTGTCCAACTTCAGTGAGCTTGACTCTCCTGCGTTTGCCTGCCCACACTAAGGACACTAGACATTGAGTTGAGCAAAGGTGGACGGAGGAATTTTGTACATGGCATTTTTCAGGGCATATGAACAATGGGATAGAAAAAACATTTTGCACATTGCGCCTCAGCCCATCACTGACAATGGCCAGCGTACCCAGAAACTAATAGATTCCTCCAGTCCTTGAAGGACTCTGTACAAGTTAAGGTGGTAGCAAGTCATCGGGTCAGTTGCTATCTGGATCCCTAGATACCAAAATTAATCATTTTCCCAAGGAAGCCCAGCCGCTGCGGTTCAGCAGAGCATTTCCTTGCAAAAACAGCCAGTGGAAATAGTACTGTCTTCTGTTTATAAGCCCAAAGGCATGACGCCACCTCGAATTCACACATGATGTGCAACAGGCTACAAACCGACTGTTGGGGGCGAGTAACATAAATTAGTGCATTGTCCGTGTAGAGTGAGACAACGTGGTTGCTGTCCCCAACCTCGAACCCCCACTTGGCCATGTCCCGCTGGAGGCATATTGCCAATGGCTCCATCGCTAAAGCGAAAAGAAGTGGCGATACAGGGCATACCTGTCTGGTACCCCTATCAATGGGGAACCGTTCCGACACTACGGAGCCTGTCCGAACCCTTGCAACTGGACTTCAATAAAGCAACTTCACCAAGGACAAATATATCGGTCCAAGGCACATTCTCTGAGGAGCCTCTCGGAGGTACTCCGGGTCGAGAGTGTTGAATGCTTTTTTTGACATCTAAAGCAACCACTGCAGCTTCCATCTCACTGTCAGTGACCAAGTGTAGGATGTGTGACAACCGCCACAAATTCATGTGGTCTGTGGTAGTACCTCATGCTCTGGTGCCTCTAGGAGCACTTCTCGCAGGTAAAGGAGGAGTAGCTCTGAATATGTTTTGTAATATTCTACTGGCAGCCCATCCGGGCCTGGCGCCTTCCATCATGCCATCCCCTGCATTGCCTCTCCACACTCTTTTAGTGAGAGCTCACTCTCTAGACATTCAGTCTGTGCTGCCATCAGATGAGGGAGTGGCAGCTGGACCAGAAAGTTGTGTGCTTTCTTTAATCTATTAACTCGTTGTGCAAGATGGTCCTGCAGAAGGAGGAGAACTGCGGCCTGGGACCCTGCAAGGATGTCATCATGGTACCTTAGAGAAAGGACCACTGGGGTGGTCATTCCCAATTAAGTAGCCACACCAGTAGGCATCCCGATTTATCACCCTCATGACTGCAGTGTCTGGCAATAAGTCTTACCAAACTAATCAGTCCAGCATATCTCATGTTCCCTCCACAGCTCTATGGGCTGCCAGTAGTGGTACACTCTGGGCCCCCAACATTGGAGTGTTCCACTGAAGGTCTGTCAGAAGTCTTTCCTCCTCCAGCAGTTGTGCCTCCAAGCGTCGTCTTAGTCCAGTGGCAGTGCCTCATGATCCGAAAGAAATCTACCGAGTATCTAGGGCCACACTACCTGGGTGGCTATATCCACTGTGGCTTGGTATCTGTCTAGGCGGCTGTATATGTTATGTGTTGGGACATAGCATATATATTCCTTGTCGTCTGGGTGTCTAGATAGCCCATGTGACCCATCACCTCAAGCAGGACAGCCAGCATACCGGGCTTCATACCCAACCTGGGCGGATGACGATCCCAATCACCGTCCAGTACACAGTTAAAGTCCCCAGCCCAGAGTAAGAGGGTCTCCAAGTAAGGGAGGAGTTTAAGTTTTAGCTTGAGATAGAATGACCCATCAGCTGTGTTGGTAGCATACACATTCAGGAAACAAACTTTGCGTCCGTGCCGTACACCACATAGCAAAAGGTATCTACCCTCTACATCCGCCTTAAAGCATTGCATCTGGAATGGGACCTCAGGTGTGACCCAAGTGGATACACTCTGGACATAGTTGGAGTATGTAGCAGAGTAGAATTGCCCCCTCAATTTCCTCTGTATCATCTGGGCCTCACTGTCCAGGAGGTGAGTTTCTTGCAGTAGTGCAATTTGTATACCCCGTCGCCTGAGGTATGTGTGGACCCTATATCTCTAAATGTAGGAGTTAAGACCCTGCACATTCCAAATTCACCACTTTATAGTGTGTAGCCATTTAGCCCCGTATAACTCAATGTCTTTCCCTGTCTACCCCACCACTTGTCCACTGCTGTAAGCCGTCTACAACAGAAAAAACAATTCAAACAGAAATAACCCATCCCACCCACTAGGTAAACACTCCAGAACAACCTGTGTTTTCCCAATCTCCCCAAACCCTTTACACCCACCGATCACTAGTTCACCCCACTGTAATAATCCTAGCTCTCCAACAATTCTCACACAGACTCAAAACAACTCTCAACCACAGTAATATAAATGGGGAGTCAGAGTCCGGCAATGATGTTGGCCAACGATGCCAAACCCCGTAGGCCCCATACACACAACTATAGCACACCTAACACGCTCTCACACAATACTATGTACAATCACTCACCCCACCTCCAATGCACAATCTCAGAAGAGTCCAGAACCAAAATGGAAGAAGTGAAGGGGGAGGTGCGTGGGTCCAGCCAGCCCCATGCAGCCCAGCACAGTCTCCCACAGACCATCATCAAATGTCAATTCTATGAACTCGTCCCTGTTGTCAGCAACTGGTCTCTAGGTCCTCTTCCACCACACACCTCACTCCAGCCTCCAAACTTATATTCCCCCCAGCAGAAGGGGGGAGAGTCCTCCACCCAGTATGATCCGAAGAAGGGTAGTCACACAGCCAAGGCAATCACTACGAGCTCAACTCTTCCATATCCGGCATCTCCTCCATCACATCTGCATCGCTGGAGTCTGAGCCAGAGGCTCTTACTGCCTCCACCAGCACCACTGCCTTCTCCCTTTCCGACCTCTGCTGCCCCCAGTCCAGTGCGCCACCACACCTAACCACCACTTCTCCTTTTCCCTGATCACCTGGGTTTATGAGGGTGCTCTACATGGCCGTCAGAGTCCCAGGGGGTCGGTGAAGGGAGTCTACTGTCACAGTGGATCTCCAGCCAATCCCACACCGCCTCAGGGCTAGTGAAGGAGTGCGAGTGGTCATTGTGCAGCACCTTACATTTTGCCAGGTGAATGAACATTTAGTGGAGTCCTGTAGCCCTCAGTTTTTGTTTAACTCCCCCAAAAGTCTGACACAACTGTTGCACCTGTCGGGTACAATCCGAAAAGATACAGATTACATGATTCTCAAATTTGGGGTCTCCACCCTGGCGGACTGCTCAAAGGATAGCACCTCTGTGTGTGACTGTGCAGAGTGAGGCCCCCACAGGGGACCTAGGCACCAGTGCACGGTGAGCTCTCTTGACTACAAAACATGTGGGTAATTGACCTGAGGGGACCATTGTTGTTATCCAGCGTTCAAGTTCCGGACTATGGTCTTCCACGCCCTCAGGGAAGCCTATGAAGCAAAGGTTGCAACGACTTGAGTGGCCTTCCGAGTCCTCAGCTCTGGTCTCCAGTGTATTCATTCTGGTTGATAAGGACGCCAGTTCAGCCCATAGGGAGTCAACCTGCTTGGTAGGTAAGGCGCGTTCTGCCCCTCTGCGGAAATCCGCACGCAGAAGGCTTCCATCCTGGGAGACAGCCTCAATTTTTGCCTCAACAACCACACTTGAGGCCTCTATTGCGGCTAGTAGCTGAGCACAAAATCGGACCTTGTAGGAAGTTGGCTCGGTATATACTATCTCAAAGTAAGAGATAGTGTGCACAGAGTACAAGGGTTCCCCTTAGAGGTAAGATAGTGGCAAAATTAGATAATTCTAATGCTCTATTTTGTGGTAGTATGGTCGAGCAGTAGGTTTATCAGAGGCTAATGTCAAGCATTTGTTGTACATACACAGACAAAAAATGAGGAACACACACTCAAAGACTTAACTCCAGGCCAATAGTATTTATATAGAAAAATATATTTTCTTAATTTATTTTAGAACCACAAGATTCAAGATTTGAAGTAAATACATAAGATGCAAGGTACTCCGAATTAGAGTAGTAACATACACAGTTTTAGTTAAAATGGCAATAAGCTATTTTAAAAGTGGACACAGTGCAAAAATCAACAGTTCCTGGGGGAGGTAAGTATTGGTTAGTTTCTCAGGTAAGTAAGGCATTGACAAGTTTAGGTTCCTGGGCATAGGCAGTCCAACGTTGGGGTTCAAGGTAACCCCAAAGTCACCTCACCAGCAACACAGTGCCGGGCAGGTGCAGAGGTCAAAAGGGGGCCCAAAACACATAGGCGCCTATAGAGCACAGGGGTGCTCCGGTTCCAGTCTGCCAATAGGTGAGTACCTGCGTCATCGGAGGGCAGACCAGGGGGGTTTTGTAGAGCACAGGGGTTGGGGGGTACACAAGTAGGCACACAAAACACACCCACACCGGCACAGGGGCGGCCGGGTGCAGTGTGCTTAGCAGGCGTCGGGTTTTCATTAGGAATCAATGGAGGGACCCAGGGTTCACTCTAGCGGTGCAGGCAGGGCACAGGGGCCTTCCCTGGCCAGCCACCGACTGGGCTAGGCAGAGGGTCGTATGATGGTCACTCTTGCACTGGAGTTCGGTTCCTTCTGGTCCTGGGGGCTGCGGGTGCAGTGCTTGGTCCAGGCGTTGGGTTCTTTGTTCCAGGCAGTTGCGGTCAGGGGGAGCCTCTGGATCATCTCTGCATGCGTCACTGTGAGGGTGCAGGGGCAGGTCGTCTCAGGTTACTCCCGAGGTCGCAGTCACCTGGGAGTCCTCTCTGCAGTGTTGGTTCTCTGGAGCTCGAGCCGGGGGCGTCGGGTGGAGAGTGTGAAGTCTCACGCTTCCGGCGGGCAGAGTGAGTTCTTTGGAAGTTGTTAGAAAGTTGCAAAGTTGTTGCTGTTTTTGAACAGTGCCGCTGTTCTCTGGAGTTTCTTGGTCCTTCGGGTTCAGGGCAGTCCTCTGAGGCTTCAGAGGTCGCTGGTCCCTGTCGGATGCGTCGCTGTGCAGGTTCTTTGAGTCTGGAAACAGGCTGATAGGGCTGCAGCCAAAGCAGTTGTCGTCTCCGTCGTCTCTGCAGGGCTTTCAGATCAGCAGTCCTTCTTCTTTGTGTAGGTTGCAGGAATCTGATTTCCTGGGTTCTGGGTAGCCCCTAAATACTATATTTAGGGAAGTGTTTAGGTCATGAGGGCAGTAGCCAATGGCTACTGTCCTGGAGGGTGGCCACACCCTCTTTGTGCCTTCTCCCTGAGGGGAGGGGGGCGCATCCCTAATCCTATTGGGGGAATCCTCCAATCTCAAGATGGAGGATTTCTAAAGGCAGGGGTCACCTCAGCTCAGGACACCTTAGGGGCTGTCTTGACTGGTGGGTGACTCCTTCTTGTTTTTCTCATTATGTCCTCCAGCCTTGCCGCCAAATATGGGGGCAGTGGATGGAGTGGTGGGCATCTCCACTAGCTGGGAAGCCCTTGGGTGCTGTAACAAAAGGAATGAGCCTTTGAGGCTCACCGCCAGGTGTTACAGTTCCTGCAGGGGGAGGTGAGAAGCACCTCCACCCAGTGCAGGCTTTGTTTCTGTCCTCAGAGACCACAGAGGCTTTCACCCAAGGGGGGCAGAAACTCGTCTCAGTGGCAAGCTGGCACTGACCAGTCAGTCCTGCACTGAAGGATTGGGTAAATTACAGAGGGCATCTTCTAAGATGCCCTCTGTGTGCATTTGTTATTAAATCCAACATTGGCATCAGTGGGGGTTTATTATTCTGGGAAGTTTGATACCAAACTTCCCAGTATCCAGTGTAGCCATTATGGAGCTGTGGAGTGTGTTTTGACAAACTCCCAGACCATATACTTACTATGGCCACACTGTACTTACAATGTCTAAGAATAGACTTAGACACAGTAGGGGCATATTGCTCATGCAGCTATGCCCTCACCTGTGGTATAGCGCACCTTGCCTTAAGGCCTGTTAGAGGGGTGACTTACCTATGCCACAGGCAGTATTTTGTGGGCATGGCATCCTGAGGGGGATGTCATGTCAATTTTGCCTTTTTCTCCCAACCAACACACACAATCTGCAATGGCAGTGTGCATGTGTTAGGTGAGGGGTCCCTTAGGGTGGCACAACACATGCTGCAGCCCTTAGGGTCCTTCCCTGGTCACAGGGCCCTTGGTACTACTGGTACATTTTACAAGGGACTTATCTGTGTGCCAGGGGTGTGCCAATTGTGGAAACAAGGGTACATTTTTAGTGAAAGAACACTGGTGCTGGGGCCTGGTTAGCAGGTCCCAGCACACTTCTCAGTCAAGTCAGCATCAATATCAGGGAGTCATTTTCCAACACAAGCCCCCCTCCCCCCCAGCCCACAGGCCAGGAGACTAAGAGAGTCTTCCTAGTATGTCAGGCGAGAAAGAGTTGGGAAAACAGGCTGGTTTGTTGCAGGGCCTACTCTGCCTTACATCCTCCTATTCAGGTCATTCCCTCTGGGGAACAGACTCACTTCCACAGTGATAGGACCTAGTCTGAATTGCCTCTTGCCTGAGTTTTTAATATCTTCGCCCATTCTCTCTATTTTGGGGTTAGAGGTATCCACCTCTGCTAATCTTATCTTAGCCAGGGTCACCCCTAGCTTACCCAAAGAGGTTACCCATAGCTGGAGTAACCCCACCATGACCAACAGGGTCAGGGGGCTTAACTTGCTATTTGTCATGGGGTCAGACCACCATGCCAAGGATAGTGCAGCCATAAAGGCTAACACCCAGCAGAGGCCACTAACAGCTGGCAGTGCCCAGAACCACATCTTTAGCTCTTCACCTACAGGGTAAGGGGCTAAGTTACAGGCTTCTTTGGGTTCAGGGTGCCTGTCTGCTGTGTTAGAGTGGGGGTTACTACATCTTGTAGTAAACACCCTTCTTCCACTCTTTCTTCTGTTAACTGAGGAGCCACCCACTCAGGTTTAACAGTTGCCTGACTAGCCAGGACTTCTTGTGGGCCAGGTTGGACTTTACCTGTGCCACTTTTGGATTTCTCCCCTACTGGATCAGAATCTCCTTGGCTTGCTGGAACCTTGGCTAAAGGTTGTCCACCTTTCCTACACTGTTTTCTTTTCTTTTTCTTCTGGGGCCTACTTGCAGTAACTGCAGGGGCAGCACCTCCAGAATCCTTGGGAGAGGACTGGCACTGGACCAGTTCCTCTCCTGGGCTCTGACTAACTTCTGGGTAGTCATTTCCAAGGAGACAATCAAGGGGGAGGTTTGTACTGACTACCACCCTTCTCCAGCTAAACGTCCCACCCACTTCTATGGGCACAAAAGCCACAGGCCTATCAGTGACCCTGTCTGGGCTAACTCTTACTCTGGCAGTCTCACCTGGGATGTACTGGTTTGAGAACACTAGCCTGTCATGCACAATAGTGTGACTGGCACAAGTGTCTCTCAGGGCAGTGGCTGGGATTCCATTCACCAGTAGGTGGTGGAAGTGCCTACTTCCCTCTGGAATCTCCAACTCACCTGTTGGGCCCTTTCTCCAGTTGAAGGCTATGAAGACCTCCTCATCTGAGGAGTCAACCCCAGTGGCTACACTTGTCACCCCTGGGATTTTGCTATGGGGTTTGTTTTTGGGACAAGAAGTATCCTTGGTGTGGTGCCCTGTCTGTCTACAGTTTTGGCACCATGCCTTAGTGGTATCCCAGTTCTTACCCTGGTACCCACCTTTGTTTTGGGTTGTGTCTTGGGGTCCACCCACCTGGTCTGGTTTTTGGGGGCCTACAGAGGACTCTTTGTCTTTGTTTCTAGTGTCACCCACTTTCTCCTGGGGAGGCTTTGTAACCCCTTTCTTCTGGTCCTGCCCAGTGGAAGTTTTGGTTACTCTAGTCTTGACCCAGTGATCTGCCTTCTTTCCCAATTCTTGGGGAGAAATCGGACCTAGGTCCACCAGATATTGATGCAACGTTTCATTGAAGCAGTTACTTAAAATGTATTCTTTCATAAACAAATGATAAAGCCCAACATAGTCATGCACTTCATTTCCAGTTACCCAACCATCCAGTGTTTTCACTGAGTAGCCTACAAAATCAACCCAGGTCTGGCTCGAGGATTTTTGAGCCCCCCCCTGAACCTAATTCTGTACTCCTCAGTTGAGAATCCAAAGCCCCCAATCAGGGTAGCCTTCATGAGGTCATATGATTCTGCATCTTTACCAGAGAATGTGAGGAGTCTATCCCTACACTTTCCAGTGAACATTTCCCAAAGGAGAGCTCCCCAATGAGATCTGTTTACTTTTCTGGTTGCACAAGCCCTCTCAAAAGCTATGAAACATTTGGTGATGTCATCACCATCTTCATATTGTGTTACAATTTCTTTGGGGATTTTTAGGATGTCAGTGTTTTCTCTGACTCTATTTAAGTTGCTGCCACCATTTATGGGACTTAAACCCATCTCTTTTCTTTCCCTTTTTATGTCTAGGAGCTGCTTATCCAAAGCCAATCTTTTGGCCATCCTGACTAAAAGGAGGTCATCTTCATTGAGGTTGCTCTCAATGCTTTCAGAGGTGCTGGTTTCCACTGTGGAAGGACCTGTTTCTCTGACTATGATTTGTGGAGTCAGGGTTTGAGGAACCATGTTCTCCCTACTTAGGACAGGACGGGGGAATTCATCCTCCTGTTCACTACCTTCCCCATCTGAAAGATTTACCTCAGAGGGGTGGTCCCTTTTGAAATCTGCCAAAAGCTCCTGGAGCTTTACTTTGGTAGGGTTGGGCCCAGTTTTTATCTTGTTTAGCTTACAGAGAGTCCTTAACTCTGACATCCTTAGATGCAGGTAAGGGGTGAGGTTGAGTTCCACCATCTTCTCACCTGTGCTAGACATTATCACTCTAAAAGATGGTTACCTTTTAAGAATCTAAAAACTACTTCTATAACTTAAATCCAAACTTTTACAAACTTTTAAACTCTAAAAGAAATGCTATCAGGGACTGACACATGGCCCTAGCAGGACTTTTAAAAATTGAGAAAAATAGTTTAAATTGCATAAATCAGTTTCTAATGACAATTTTTGGAATTTAGTCGTGTGATCAGGTATTGGCTGAGTAGTCCAGCAAATGCAAAGTCTTAGACCCCACCGCTGATCCACCAATGTAGGAAGTTGGCTCTGTATATACTATCTCAAAGTAAGAGATAGTGTGTACGGAGTCCAAGGGTTCCCCTTAGAGGTAAGATAGTGGCAACATTAGATAATTCTAATGCTCTATTTTGTGGTAGTAGGCTTATCAGAGGGTAGTGTTAAGCATTTGTTGTACATCCACAGCTAATAAATGAGGAACACACAGTCAAAGACTTAACTCCAGGCCAATAGTTTTTATATAGAAAAATATATTTTCTTAATTTATTTTGGAACCACAATCTTCAACATTTGAAGTAAATGCATAAAATGCAAGGTACTCCACATAGGTAAATAAGGAACTTTGAATTAGAGCAGTAACATACCAGTTTAATTAAAATGGCAGTAAGCTATTTTAAAAGTGGACACAGTGCAAAAATCAACAGTTCCTGGGGGAGGTAAGTATTGGTTCGTTTTTCAGATAAGTGCGGCACTTACAAGTTTAAGTTCCTGGGCAAGAGGCAGCCCACCGTTGGGGGTTCAAGGCAACCCCAAAGTCACTGCACCAGCAACACAGGACCGTCAGGTGCAGAGGTCAAAGGAGGGCCCAAAACACATAGGCGCCTATAGAGAACAGGGGTGCTCCGGTTCCAGTCTGCCAATAGGTAAGTACCTGAGTCTTCGGAGGGCAGACCAGGAGGGTTTTGTAGAGCACTGGGGGGGACACAAGTAGGCACACAAAACACACCCTCAGCGGCACAGGGGCGGCCGGGTGCAGTGTGCTTAGCAGGCGTCAGGTTTTCAATAGGAACCAATGGAGGCACCCGGGGGTTACTCTAGCGGTGCAGGCAGGGCACAGGGGGGCTTCTCGGGCCAGCCACCGACTGGGCTAGACAGAGGGTCATCTGATGGTCACTCCTGCACTGGAGTTCGGTTCCTTCTGGTCCTGGGGGCTGCGGGTGCAGTGCTTGGTCCAGGCGTCGGGTTCTTTGTTCCCAGCAGTCGCAGCCAGGGGGAGCCTGTGGATACTCTCTGCATGCGTCGCTGCAGGGGTACAGGGGGGGTGTCTCAGGTTACTCACGAGGTCACAGTCACCTGGGAGTCCTCTCTGCAGTGTTGGTTCTCTGGAGCTCGAGCCGGGGGCGTTGGGTGCAGAGTGTGAAGTCTTACGTTTCCGGCGGGAAGAGTGAGTTCTTAGGAAGTTGTTAGAAAGTTGCAAAGTTGTTGCTGTTTTTGAACAGTGCCGCTGTTCTCTAGAGTTTCTTGGTCCTTCGGGTTCAGGGTGGTCCTCTGAGGCTTCAGAGGTCGCTGGTCCCTGTCTGATGCGTCGCTGTGCAGGTTCTTTGAGTCTGGAGACATGCCGGTAGGGCTAGGGCCAAAGCAGTTGTCATCTCCGTCGTCTCTGCAGGGCTTTCAGGTCAGCAGTCCGTCTTCTTTGTGTAGGTTGCAGGAATCTGATTTCCTGGGTTCTGGGTAGCCCCTAAATACTAGATTTAGGAGTGTGTTTAGGTCAGGAGGGCAGTAGCCAATGGCTACTGTCCTGGAGGGTGGCTACACCCTTTTTGTGCATCCTCCCTAAGGGGAGGGGGGTACATCCCGAATCCTATTGGGGGAATCCTCCAATCTCAAGATGGAGGGTTTCTAAATGCAGGCGTCACCTCAGCTCAGGACACCTTAGGGGCTGTCCTGACTGGTGGGTGACTCCTCCTTGTTTTTCTCATTATCTCCTCCAGCCTTGCCGCCAAAAGTGGGGGCATCGGCCGGAGGGGTGGGCATCTCCACTAGCTGGGATGCCCTGGGGTGCTGTAACAAAAGGCATGAGCCTTTGAGGCTCACCGCCAGGTGTTACAGTTCCAGCAGAGGGAGGTGAGAAGCACCTCCACCCAGTGCAGGCTTTGTTTCTGTCCTCAGAAAGCACAAAGGCTCTCACCCCAGGGGGGCAGAAACTTGTATCAGTGGCAGGCTGGCACTGACCAATCAGTCCTGCACTGAAGGATTGGGTAAATTACAGGGGGCATCTTCTAAGATCCCCTCTGTGTGCATTTTGTAATAAATCCAACACTGTCATCAGTGTGGGTTTATTATTCTGAGAAGTTTGATACCAAACTTCCCAGTATCCAGTGTAGCCATTATGGAGCTGTGGAGTTCGTTTTGACAAACTCCCAGACCATATACTTAATATGGCCACACTGTACTTACAATGTCTACGAATAGACTTAGATACTGTAGGGGCATATTGCTCATGCAGCTGTGCCCTCACCTGTGGTATAGGGCACCCTGCCTTAGGGCTGTAAGGCCTGCTAGAGGGGTGACATACCTATGCCACAGGCAGTATTTTGTGGGCATGGCATCTTGAGGGGGATGCCATGTCGACTTTGCCTTTTTCTCCCGACCAACACTCACAATCTGCAATGGCAGTGTGCATGTGTTAGGTGAGGGGTCCCTTAGGGTGGCAAAACATATGCTGTAGCCCTTAGGGACCTTCCCTGGTCACAGGTCCCTTGGTACCACTGGTACCTTCTACAAGGGACTTATCTGTGTGCCAGGGGTGTGACAATCGTGGAAACAAGGGTACATTTTTAGTGAAAGAACACTGGTGCTGGGGCCTGGTTAGCAGGGTCCCAGCACACTTCTCAGTCAAGTCAGAATCAATATCAGGCAAAAAGTGGGGGGTAACTGCAACAGGGAGCCATTTTCCCACACACCCTGTGGTTCTAGTGCATGTTCTGGGGGCTCCTGTGAGGGAGGGTGCAACTCTGTGCTTGATCCTGGGGCTGTGAATTGGTCTTTTCTGGTCTGCTCATTCCCCCTCTGCAGCCTGTCTTTTCCCATGGTGGGTGTTGGCGGTAAGTGGTGATCCGGTTGGTCCACGCCATTGAGCGGTAGATGACATAGGTACCTGGATGGGGCCCACTTGCACTCTTAGGTCACCAGGCGTGTGCAGCACAAGCAGCCCTGTAACTTTTAGTGAAGGGTGCCCCTGACATACTCAGCATTCGCAGACAACACAGCAGTAAATCCAGTAGAGTCTGCGTGCACCCCTTTCACAGAGCAGCACAAGGAGCTCTGCAGGCCCAGCGATCTCAGCGGGGCCCGATAAGGCAATATTATGTAAATCAGCACAGGCCCCTGTCTGCAAGTAACTGTCCAAGAATAACGCAATAGGGTATCAGGGCTACTCCGAGTTATGTTCCACGCACTCCATAGGGTGACATGTCCCTCCTGCACTTATCGTTAGTAGCCATATGCCTCAACCTGGATGGGTAATGTCTGTAGACTCAGTGCAGGGGGTTAAATGCTGCACTATTAACCGGGGTAAAGATCTCAGAGGCCTAGAGGGGCCCAGTGCTTAGAATATGCCACTCTTCTGCCGCTCTTTCTAAAACTGAGAGTCCAGAAAAATGCTGAGGTGGGTGATCCTCACCTAACCAAGAGGTGGGGAAGGTGAAAGAGGGCCATGCACAGGGACCAGAGGTAATTTTAGCCGGCTATAGAAATCAGCCCCAACAGGCCAGTAACAACTTTAGGGACGCACAGTTCGCCAGCAGCGCAGTTCTCTTCTGTTGGAGGTCTCATGCAATGTGGCCCGCTGGCATGCAGCGTCCTGCCCCACAAACACAACCACTGGCAAAACCAAAGGTCCCCCCACTCTCACCTTCACTACACTAGGCTCCAAATGTACATGGGGCAGGTACTGCCCACAAGATCACCCCGGTCTCGGCTCCCCGTGAGCACGGGCCTCGCCGCTGAGTTGCATCACACTGGGGTGGGACCGCATTGGCTGAATCCAGACTATTAATGGCTCACTAGGATCCCCTCTGCACTAACCAGTCCCAGGCTGATCCTCTCCTGCCAATGGGTGAGAGAGGGCAGGATACCAGGTCTGGCGGCACAGAGCCTACTAAATTGCGGCCGCCATCTTGCTGCGTAGGCCACACCCCTCTAGAAACATAAAATATTTAAAAATCACAAGGCAGGAATGGCCTGGAAATGTACTGACCTCAAGTCAAGGTAACCCCTTTGTGCACTGACAACCTTAATGTCCTGTATGTTGGCCAAACCAACACCTTAATCCAACTTCAATTACATTTAATTACATTTTTGAATTACTGCAGGGTTGTAGCCAAGGCGGACCTGGCAGGGCCACGAGAGTCAATATTGGTGCCTCAGCCCCTAAACCTGATGCTGTATTTCTGTGCATACCTGGTTCAACTCTGTCACCAACTTTCAATGCAGCAGGTTCTGTTTTAGGATAAGCGTCATCATCAGTAAGCTTGTTGAGGGCTTAGGAGAGATGTGGGTCTCTGAGCTGGAGCACACTTCAAAAGGTTCTGCACAGGCACAGCAGACTCTGAGCTACACTTGTTCATGCCCTGGTAAGCTGTGCCACAGCCCCCTGAACTTATTTCTAGGAGCAGCACACTGTGCATGGTACAGACTATAAACAGTCACCAACTAACAGAAACACTCTCTGAGTGCACATCCTGCTTGCCTGCACATCATCTGTGTATGTTGGTTGTCAGCCAAAAAAGGCACTCAAATCATGGACTGGTGAGCTCAGTCTGCAAAACCAGCATTGATGGCAGGTTATTGCTGCTACACCTTCTGTAACTTTATGTTTTGTGCCCAAAGCATTGAACTCTGGTAGTGTTTGCCAAAAAGTGAAAACCTGTTTGGTCACAATGAGTGGGAGTGGAATTTGTGACAGAAATGGGGAGACCACCTGAGAGAGACTACATTTTAGAGACACAGCTTGCAAAAGTACAGTGACACTACGGTCTTTGAAGAACTGAAGTGACACTAGGGGCCAGATTTACTAAGCCCTTGTGTTGTCCTTGCTTGATGCAAGGGAATGCAAGGCAAAGCAAGGGCTTAAGTGAGATTTACTAAGCCACACAAAGCCACCATGGCAACCGGCACAAATCGTTGCCTTGCATTACTCTGCATTCAGAAGGGATTCCACGGGTGGAGCAGGGTTGATCCCATGCATCCACCCATTAATCTTGGCACATTCCCAGATTGACAAAGACTTGTAAACCTGGAAATGCATTGAAATGGTCCACTTTCTCAAAAGAGGCATAACTAGGATAAATATCTTCATTTCTCCTCAATATTTTCTGTTTCTATGTGTGCTGCATTCAATATTGTCAAGAACAGGAGAGATGGGTTCTTTTCTGGGGCACCCATCTTTCCTGTAAGGATGTCTTTGATCCACAGAGTGGTCAGCAAGACACTGTGGCAAGGCTCCTTGGAGGATAACTTGCCTCTGTGGGAGATACAACCATTTGCTGCCTTGAAGGCAGACAAAGCCTATAATCAGTGGACGGAGGATGGGCATGACTGTGCAGACAATTTGTACTTGAACAGAGATTTATCTCTTTGCCCAAGCACAGGACCATTTTGGGATAGGTCTGGGGCAGTTCCTTCACTATGCTGGGTTGGTGCATGCGCTGACGAGGATCTGGCCCACCTTCCTAGACAGACCACAGAAGCGTGCGGTGATGAGAGAGCTGCTTGAACTGTTGTAGATTTATGATGTACTCTCAGGCACCTGGTACAGGATAGAGGGGGATCCACTGATGCAGCGAGGGAATTGCCCTGAGAGAATCACAGCCACTGAGTGGAAGACCGCCTGTGAGCAGGTTCAGCACAGTTCCCCTAACGCTGGATTCAAATTAATACAGTTTCACTACCTGCACAGGGCATACTTGACGCCAGCTAAGCTGACCAGGATTTACACTGGGAGGACTTTGGCTTGTGGTAGGCATGGGCAGCCATCAGCTGACTCTTTGCATATGACTTGGGCTTTCCCCCCACTGATGGAGTACTAGAGGAAAGTGTTGGAGGCACATACATACATAGTGGGGCAGGAAATGTTGGGATCTATAAAATTGTGCATTCTTGGGGTGGTACCTAGAAAAGATTGCTTGAAACTGCAGACACGAATGCTGGCACTGGGGATAGTGCAAGCTAGAAGGCAAATAATATCAACGTTCATGATGTTTTGATCGGATGTTAGCGATTTAAAATGGATATGAGGTGAACGTATATTTTGTATGACAATTTTTAATGTATTACTGTATGTGGCTAGTTGTTGTACTGATAGGTGTAAAGGCATTTCTGTTCTTAATCGTTACATTTCTTCTTTCACTTTGTGATGTACAATATTTTTTTTTCATTAAAGTTTTTGATGTATATGTTTGATATTGATTTAGCTCTGCTTAAAGCTACACAGTGCAGGTGATGTATTTTGCTATTATTAAAATGTATATAAACTGGTTCAATTGTTTCACCTTGTGTTCTATGTATTGTTCTTGCTGATGCTTGGCGTAATGGAAATTGTTTGCTTCCAATAGTAATACATTGTTTTGTGCATTGAAATTGCCTTGTTATTTGATGTGTAGGTGGCCAATTTCCTGAAATAGCTGGATGATATAAGTGTTTGTTTTCTTTTCTTGTAATTTTGCCAATGTGTTCATTATCAAATGTTATCCAAACTATAATTGGGATATTGTTTAGTTTCTACTAATTCTACTGTACCAGAAGCTCCATTTGTTAATCCATCATTGTTTTAGTTGGATCTGTTAGTAATAGTTTTAATATTGCTTGCTTTACTTTTTCTGTGAGATCAGAAATAACTTTATCAGTTGCTATTGTTGTGAAAACTAGATATTGTTGTATGTGTTTTAACAAAACATTATTATTAATATTAATAACCTCTTTGTTTGTTGAATTATTATAAGGTATATTTTTGATAATACGTTCATCAGTGCAGTGCTATTTCACGTTGTTTAATGTGTAAAATATCTGTTTCTGTTTGATTTCCTTCTCTTAATCTGTTTAGCAACTCTACAAATGATAAATCATGTTGTTGTCTCATGATTTTTGTAACCTCATATATTTTAAAATGTGTCACCCATAAGTTAGTACTTATTGGTCCATATGACTGTGATGAGTTTTCAAATATGTATGAGTTAAAAACTGGTTTTAATTGATAAAAGTCTCCTATTGCTAATATGGAGATGCCTCCAAATGGTTGTTTGGATGCCTTTATTTCTTGTAGTCTGTTAGGCACAAAATTGAACATATTTGTACCAACCATTGAAATTTCATCAATTATTAGTACTTTAAGGTGAATTAGTTGACTTTGAAGAGTAGTCCTGTGTTCATGAGTTATTGGTTTATAAGTAAATGTTTGTGACACTGGCATTTTGAATGTGCTATGTAGTGTTTTTCCATTAAGATTATGTGCTGCTTTACCTGTTAATGCTGTAAGCAATATATAAATGTTATCTGGATTTTCACCTGCTTTAGTATTGTAATAACGTAATAATGTTTGATATAGTGCTGCAGTAAGAAAGCTTTTTCCAACATCTGCTCCACCAGTACAGAATGTATAGTGTGGAGTATCTTTAGTTTTGATCCAATATAAATGATTGCAAACAAAGTTTAGTTGCTCTGCAGTTAAATTATGCATTATATTATAATATTTGTCATTTAATAATAGAAAATTAGTTAGAGTTTCTTCTTTAGTATTGCTTGTAATACCTAAATCTAATGATAAGTCATATAAAATTTGTTTTTCAATATCTTGTTGATTATGGCCCTCATTACAACCCTGGCGGTCGGTGTTAAAGCAGCGGTAAGACCGCCAACAGGCCAGCGGTAAAAAAAAATTGAATCATGACCATGGCGGAAACCGCCAAAATAGACAGCCACGTTAACACTCCGACCGCCATGGCGGTACAAACACAGCGGCGGTCACCGCCAACAGACAGACGGAAGACAATGTACCGCCCACACTATTATGACAGGCCAATCCGCCACCTTTTCCGGGGCGGATTCAACGCGAATAAAAACACAGCGGAAACAGGACTTGGAAGGGAAAACACTCACCTCTACACAACCCACGAGGAACCAGGACGCCATGGAGCCTGAACTCCAAATACTCCTTGCAATAGTATTCCTGCTCCTCTACCAGGAGCACGAAAGACGGCAGCGACGACCACGGTGAGTAGTGCACCTACAACACAGGGGAGGGGGGAGGGAAAAGAGAGTGACACACACATGCAACATGCAACACCCCCACCCTCACCCACAACAACATACACACCAATACGTGCTGCAACAATAGATTTACACCCCCCTGGAAGAACGCAATGACAAAAGGAAATGATTGTAACGATTGTAATCGATAAAAATCCATCAGTCAAAACTTTAAATACAGTATAAACAATTATGTATACCAACTATACAAGTCCGGATAGTGCACCATTCAAAGTCCATGGACTACTGGGCCCAAAATGAATGGGTGAGGCCCACACTCGATACCAGACTGCAAACGGAGAGAACACTGCTGGGGCATCAGATAGAAATGAAACAGGCACCTCAGGGGGAAGGGGGGCACCTCAGCCGGATGAATGCATGACGCCAGCTCCACGAGGGGGCTCCATGCCCATTGATGTATCCTGGGGAGTGCAAAGCCACAGTCTCTCAAGTCTTTTCAGTGGGTGGGTTGCCCACTGCTTTATCCTGGGGAGTGCTGGAGGGGGCTTGGTGCCCAGAGTGCTTCATCCTGCCAAGGACTGAAGCAGTGGATGTGATACTCCACTGGTTCTGGAGGAGGCTTTGTGCCCAGAGTGCTTCATCCTGCCAAGGACTGAGGTAGTGGATGCCTTTTTCCACTGGTTCTGGAGGGGGCTTTGTGCCCAGAGTGCTTCATCCTGCCAAGGACTGAGGTAGTGGATGTGATACTCCAGTGGCTCTGGAGGGGGCTTTGTGCCCAGAGTGCTTCATACTGCCAAGGACTGAGGTAGTGGGTGCCTTTCTCCACTGGTTCTGGAGGGGGCTTTGTGCCTAGAGTGCTTCATCCTGCCAAGGTCTGAGGTAGTGGATGTGACACTCCACTGACAGTGGTGCAACATGCAAGCTGGCCAGGCTCCTGGAACTGACCACCAGCCTCGTACGACTGACCACTGGGGATGGCAGCCATGTCTGCAGTGGTGCCACTGGCCCAGGATGTCGCGGAGCCGCTGGAGGTGCTGGCAGCGGTGTCAGTAGCGGTGGTGCTGGCGGCGGTGTCAGTAGCGGCGGTGCTTGCGGCGGACTCTGTGGCATCAGTGCTGGCGGCAGGCTCTGTGGCATCGGTGCAGGTGGCGGGCTCTGTGGCATCGGTGCTGGCGGCGGGCTCTGTGGAAACGGTGCTGGCGGCGGTCTTTGTGGCGGGGGTGCTGGTGGCGGGCTCACTGACTGCGGTGCTGGTGGCGGGCTCACTGACTGCGGTGCTGGCGGCGGTGTCAGTAGCGGCGGTGCTGGTGGCGGGCTCACTGACTGCGATGCTGGTGAAGGGCTCAGTGTCTGCGGTGCTGGCAGCGGTATCTGTGGCGGCGGTGCAGGTGGCAGTGCCGGTGGCGTCTTGTCCGCCGAGCAGGTTGCTGTCAACGAGGACCTGCCTTTGATTTTTTTGGCCCTTCCCCACCTTGGATGGTGGCGCTGCTGTCTTCCCACTTTCCACTTTTGTTTTGCCTGAGCCCTTGGTGGCAGGTATTTTCGCCTTCTCCCTCCGGGATGTGGGCAACTTTTTCTGTTTTGGAGGTGGGGGAATGTCCTTGCCGTCGCTCCTTGGGACACTGGCAGCCCTGTTGCTTGGCGCACTCCAAAATCCTGCCATTTCTGGCACCACTGTGCCCGGAGATGTGGTGGCTGAGGTGCTGGGTTGGGACCTGGAAAGGCGGGCCCTAGGGGACGGACGGGGGGCGGGGTGTAGGGAAGAGGTCAACATTTGATAGGAAAAGCTTTTTAGACAGACTGGGACGGGTAGATGGAAGGGGTTTGGGAGTGGAGGAAGAGGTAGAGGATGTAGGTGGTGTACGTTTGCTGACTTTGGGTGAAGGTGCATGGGCTGGAGGCTGTTGTGAGGTGGATGGCTGTTGGGTGGGTGTGTGACTGCGTTTGTTTACTTTTGGAGGAGGGCTCACAGACACACTGGGAGAGGACACAGGGGATGTGTGAATGGTAGTGGGGGTGGTGAGTGCACGTGAGCGGTGTGTGGTGATGGGCGTGCTGGTGATGGAGGTAGTGGCTGATGATGTAGTGCATGCAGATGTGAGTGGAGACAAGACTGGGAGGGAGGAGGGAGACGTGGAGGAGGGGGACACAGTGTAGGCAGTGGATTTTGGTATGTCTGCATGGGTATGGTGCTTGTGTGAGTGCCTGTGGGATGTGTGGTGCTTATGTTTGCCTCAGCCACCCTTGTGTGTTGAGGTGTGTGCATGCTGGTCGGATGGTGTGCTTGGGATAGGATGAGGTACAGGGGATTGGGTCTGGGTGGAGGAGGTTGGGGGGAGGCTGGACACAGGGACAATGGCTGCCATGAGTGCTGGGGCCAGAGCCTGAAATGCTCGCTGTTGGGCTGCCTGGCCAGAATGAATGCCCTCCAGGTATGCATTTGTTTGTTGCAAATGCCTCTCTACACCCTGGATGGCATTCAGAATGGTAGACTGCCCAACAGTGAGGGATCTCAGGAGGTCAACAGCCTCCTCAATGAGGGCAGCAGGGCTGACTGGGGTAGGGCCTGAGGTGCCTGGGACACAGGAGATGCCCACCCTCATGGGTGAGCGGCCACGGGTCACACGCTGAGGGGCTGCTGGGAGGGCGGTGCTGGTGAGGGGGTGGTGGCTGTACCTGTAGATGTGGTGGGCACAGAGGGGCCCGCCACCGCAAGGCAGCTGCCATCAGAGGAGGAGTCGGTGTGGCTGGTCTCTGCTCCTGTCCCCGCCGTGGAGCTCCCTTCGCCCTCCGTTCCACTGGTAACTTCAGACTCCGTTGTCTCGCCCTCCAGGGCCATGTGGGATGCAGCTCCCTCCTGCTCCGGTGGCACTGCTCCTCTGCCTGATGATGCTATTGCACACAAGAACAGGGAGACCACAAAAAGGGGGGGGGAGGGAGAAGAAAAACATGTTCAGTGCATGCAATACTGCTACCGTTGGCGGACACTACAGACACAGCAGCCCTCTGCACTACGCCATGCACTTAGAGTTCCACACAGGAGTGTTGTGAGTAGTATTAGACTTTGGTGATAGATTAGGTGTTAATGTTGTTTCATTGTTGAAGTTAATATTTAAATTTGAAATTATTTCATTATGTTTAATGTATTTGTCATGATGTTTATCAACTAGTTGTTTAATTTGAAGATATCATTCAAAGTATGTTTTTTTGTTTAAAATTATTTTGTTTTCTTCTCTCCATGGATAGTACAGCATTAATAATTCTCTATAATAATTTTCTGAATCATTATTTTTGCAAAATCTGCAGTACCATATAATTTTCTTATTTTTGCGGAGAATTAAGGTATTACTTATTTCTATGTGTGTGCTTTGTTTTTCAAGATTTAGGTTATTTATTTCAATTTCTTCCTCATCTGCACTGTATAAATTGTTTCTGTGAGTAAATTTTCATTGTCATTTTGAACTTTCTTTTGCTAACTTCTGTTTTTATAATTATACATAGAAGCATAATCTGCTAATGTACATTGTTCTAAATCATTTGGCCCGTTGCTATATTTTAACATATTATCAAACTATGGCCCTCATTCTGACCTTGGCGGTCTTTTCGCAAGACCGCCGAGTTACCGCCGACCGCGGCGGTATGCCGCTGCGCGTATTCCGACCGCTGGGAGCGTTCCGCTGGAATACCGCCAGCAGCCACACTGGCGGTCGGCGGGAAAGTGGAGACTGGTCAACCTCCACCGCCACGCCAGCAGAACACCGCCCCCAGAATTACGACCCACATTTCTGTGTGGCGGTCTTCTGTTGGCGGTCTTCTGTTGGCGGTCACGTCCCTATGGCTCCCGTCGCCTCCCGGAGGACCAACGCACAAGGTAAGTTGATCGTCCGTGAGGGGAGGGGGTGGGGGGGTGTTGTGTGATGTGTGCGTGCATGGGGGTGTGCGTGGGAGTGTGTAGAGGGGGTGTGTGAGTGCGTGCATGCGGGCGGGGAGTGCTGCTGTGCCTATGGGCAATGTGTGTAGTTCGGCGGGTGCGCATGTCGGCATGTATGTGTGCGGGTATGTGTCCCCGTTGTGTATGTGTGTGTGTAGGGGGTGTGTATATGTGCATGTTGGGGGTGTGTGCATGTCGGGGTGCATGTATGTGCATGTCGGGGTGGGGGTGGGGAGGGGGTTGTACCACCTCTGGGGGGTGGCAGGGGGGTGGAGGGTGTGGGGGGAGGACTCGGGGGGGCAGTGGGGGGTGGGGGAGACCCCTATCAGTGCCAGGGAAGGAATTCCCTGGCCCCAATAGTGCCTACCGCCATGGTTCGCATGGCGGTTCCCGAACGCAAGAAACCGCGGCGGTAAGCAGGGTCATGATAGCGTTGGCGGTCTTGGGTCGACCGCCGGACCGGAGTGCGCAGACTCCAGCCCGTCGGTCATGACCGCCGTGGCTGTCGGAGTGGGGAAGTGGCGGTCGGTCGCGGCGGGGACCGCCGCGGTCAGAATGCCATTTTTAATACCGCCGGTCTGTTCGCGGTCCGACCGCCGCCTCTCCGCCGACCGCCAAGGTCAGAATGAGGGCCTATGTGTTGGTTGATGCATCTGGTAACAAATGTATAGTTTCTTGGTCTCATTAAATATGGTCTTTTTTCTGGAGGGTTTGTATTAATAAATACAAATGATCTTGAACTTTTTCATACTGGTATTTGAAGAATGAGGTAAGCAGCTTCTTGTGCACTTATTTCTGTACGTTTAGGAATGTGTTGTCTATGTGCTTTAGCTGTTCTTTTATATTACTATTGTAATATACTTCTTTTGCTGCATGTGCAATTATTTTACTTATGCCTCTTTGTGATTTACTAATATATGAAATTATGTAAACCGCACAAGCATAAGCATCTGAGATAAATTGTAAGTCTATGTTTGCCCTCCAAGATTGTAAAATAATTGAATTATAGTTATTCATTAAGCATTCTTCTGGGCTTCTATTTTTTTTTTCTAATAGTGATCTTATACATGTAATATATTGTTATTTATTTAAATGTGTAATTTGTAAAAAGCTTTCAAAATCTATACTTTGAAAAATTGGTGTATTCGTAGTTTCATGAATGTTTTGAATCTGTTCTTGCAACTGTTTTTTGCTTTGTCAAGTTCTAAAGATTCAAGGATTATAGTTTCTGGCATTGGATATTTAGGATATTGATATTTGCATGTTCTTTAGTTTTTTTGTCTGCAATTCTTAGTGTGTGTATGCTTTTGTAGTGGTATTAAATGTTCTATTTTTGGGTTTTGTGATATAGCACATGTGATATATTTATCAATAAATTGAATTAGTTCTTCTAGATTTTGTGACTCATACTGTGGAGCATTTTCAATCCATAACAAAGCATGTATATGTGGTGAACATCTTTGCTGAAATTCTACTCTATAAAAGTAGTCAGTTATTTTTCCAATGGGGTTGCTTTCATGCATTCAAATGCAGTTAACAATGTTCATATTTGAAAGTCAAAATGCCTTGCACATGTAATTGGATCTTGTTGTATTAATTTACATTTTGTTTCCTAAGGCATATTTTCAAATTCATCTTGTGTGTATTGATTTAGTTTTCGTAATCTGAGTAGTATATTAATTAGATGCTGCCATTTTGTTTCTGCTGCAGATAAAGTTAGAAAAATGTTGGCATTCCAAGTTGTCTTATCACAGCAAAAATATATTTTTTGCACTGTTCCTAGTGTGGTGGTGAACTGCAAATTGTTTTGAGTATTTTATATTCTTCATTGTACTGTAATAGTTTTTTCTAAATTATATTTTATGTCTTTTGCAGTAATCCATTTCCTGTTGCCAAAACGTTTTCGGAGTGATATGTTAATTTTACCTTGAATTTGTTTTATGTGTAATTTCTTTAGCTTAAAGAAAATATTTGTCATAGATTTTGCTACTCTTCTGTCACAGCTCCTTAACTCCCATTGATATACTGTACTGTAATGTACAGGGATGAATCTATCTTTATTATTAGGTCTTTGTCCTCCACAAAAAATTGTTGGAAAAGCTAAAAATTCAGAGTCTTTGGCCCTCATTATGACATTGGTGGTAAGTCCTGCTTACCGCCATGCTGACTGTCACCAAAATGCTGCAACTGCGTCGGTATAGCGCTACCCATATTATGACACACACATAGCAATCCGTCACTATACAGACACACACACAAGTCCGCCAGCAACATTATGACCCACAAATCACTGTGGCGGACATTCAAGCGTGGTAAACCATTGGCGGTACATACCGCTGCCCTCAAAATACACAGAACCTAACAAAACAACACCACATTGGACAATTCAAACTACACACACCTGACACACATAAACACACCACACCCACGTACCCACACCACTATAAAACACACACCCACACTACCCACATCCCTTTCCGACTAACAAAATTTGGCAATAGACAGAGATACAGCAAGAGCACCCAAACAACCAGAGCCACAGAACACCATCACCCATACACCATCCACGCATCTCATGGTACACACCCCAACACATCACCCCACACACCCTCACACACACCACTCACACTACACCCATGGCACCATCAAAGGACAGCACCCCAGAACAAGGGATGACATCAGGAAGAGGTGGAACGACCTACGGGGGAAGGTGCATTCCGTGGTTGCAAGACACCAGATAGCTGTACAGAGAAATGGCGGTGGACCCCCACCTCCTACCCCACAACTAACAACATGGGAGGAGCAAGTCTTGATAATACTGCATCCTGAGGGCCTGGCAGGAGTAGCAGAAGGACTGGACTCTGGTAAGTCAAATCACTATTACTATCACCCCCCTGCCTGCATGCCAATACATACCCACACCCTCACCCTCACCCTCACTCCATCACTCCACCACCTCCCACACACCCCACCATCAAAACCCACCCATGCCAATACCCAGTACTGCATGCAACAATAATGCATGGACAATACTCACAGCCCTGCATGGACACCCATCACCACAGCATGCACACTAGAAAGAATCACCGAGCCCACAAAATAACTACTCACACAAGGCAAAGCTGACAGGGCACTCACAACCATAGAGGCCAACAAACCAAGATGTCACACGCAGAAACAATAACACTGCATTTACATCCCCACAGGTCCCACACCCAAAGTCACCGGAGAGGAGGTGCCAGCAACAACCAGTCCTCCCCCACAGAAGGGGCCCACAGTGATTACAGCAGCTCTGCTCGCCTGGATCTGGATGACCAACCCGGCCCATCAGGGACCTCCAGACAGTCGGTTACCCAGGCACAGTCCCATACCACCACAGAGCCTCCCCCCTCATAAGACACCACCACAGCACCCACCCAGCGGGTCCATACCTCTGTCCCCAGGACATGTCAATCTGCAGTGTGTCTAGCACTACAGGGACCCCAGGACATCCCACAAACACAGGACAGTGGCAGTGGGCACACAGTTCAGGGGACAGAGGCACAGGACAATAGGGAAACTGGGAGGACTGCTGTGCGACAGGGGGATGACAGGCCCAGGGAACCGACTCTCCACGAGGCACTCAACAACATCCAGGGAGCATACCACCATTCCCAGGAGACGATGGGACAGATACTGGCCAAGTTGTAGGAGACCCAGCGGCTTCAGGATGGACAGTACCTGGGGATCAGGGAGGACCTGAGGGACATCCACACCTCCCTGGTCACCATTGCAGGGGTGCTGGCAGACATGGCCAACATAATGAGGGAGGCAGTGGCACACCACCGGGCCGCTGACACTAGCCACACCGATCAACAGCCCTCTACCTCCGCTGATGCTAGTGGACAGGAGGCCCCACCACAGGAACAACAGGCCACCAGCACCCCTCCCCCTGCAGAAGGAGAACCACCACGCAAACGGTCCCTACGATCCAGGCAGAAGCCAGAGAACATTACCAAGACCCCTGCCAGGAAATAAGACTCTCCTGAATGTCACCCTTGTGTCCCACTCTGTTACCCTGTCCACCTTGAACTGCCGTTGGTCCCCTTCCAATGCCCCATTAGACAATGCACCTGTGACACAAATAGACTGGACACTATCCTGGACTTTCCTCCACCATCAACCAAGCCCATTGCACATCCCATTTACTTCTCAGCACTTAAATAAACACCATTTGAAAAAATATGTATGTAGTATGACAAATGATTTAAGTATGTATTTGTTTAACAATCTGTACACATTGCAATTAGACTGTACAGTAATGTATACATAGGTATGACCTGTATTTTGCTGCAGTCAATACACCAGGAGCCAGAGTAGGGTACAGATATGTGAATAGACATGTCAAAGGGTACAGTAAGTGGCCATAGCAGTGGGAACAGCAGCCTGCCAGTAAAAATTGACAACACAAAACTGCAATGGAAGCTGAAGTTACAGTGTCTTACCTGTGTGTCACTGGAAGTACTGTCCAATGATTGCTATTCTGTTGTCCACATCCACATCCTCTGCCTCCTCTTCGTCACTGTCCACAGGCTCCACCACTGACACACGCCCATCTCCAACCTCATCCTCCTGCAGAAAAGGCACCTGGTGACGTAAAAACAAGGTTGTGCAACATGCAACATGCCATGATGATCTGGCACACCTTCTTGGGTGAGTAGCACAGGGAACCACCTGTTAGATGGAGGCACCGAAACCTGGCCTTCAGGAGGCCAAAGGTTTGCTCTATAATTCTTGTTCGTCCATGTGCCTCATTGTAACATTCCTCTGACCTTGTCTGGGGATTCCTCACTGGGGTCAGTAGCCATGAGAGGTTGGGGTAACCAGAGTCACCTGCAAATATCGAGGGATATCTGTTAGCCAGACACTAACCCTTAGGGCCAACCCCACACCCTAGGGACCATGGGCTCACCTATTAGCCACACCCGGTGCCTCTGGAGTTGTGCCATCACATATGGGATGCTGCTATTCCTCAGGATAAAGGCATCACGCACAGACCCAGGATACTTTGCATTCACATGGGAGATGTACTGGTGCGCCAGGCACACTATCTGCGCATTCATAGAGTGAAAGCTCTTTCGATTTCTGAACAGCTGTTCATTACTCCTGGGGGAACAAACGCGAAATGTGTACCAGCTATTGCCCCAATAATGTTGGGGAAATGTCCCATTGCATAGAAATCAGCTTTCACTGTGGCCAAATCCTCCACCTGGGGGAAAATGATGTAGCTGCGCTTGTGTTTCATCAGGGCACACAACACTCTGGTCAGCTCATTTGAGAACATTGGCTGTGACATTCCTGCTGCCAAGGCCACTATCTCTTGGAAGGAGCCAGTTGCCAACAAATGGAGCACAGATAGGTCTTGCACAAAAGGGGAGATCCCGGTGGGCTGATGGATAGCTGAGATCAGGTCTGGTTCCAATTGGGCACACATCTCTTGGATTGTGGCCCTAAGTCTGTAGGTGAGGATAATGTGCCTGTCCGCCATTGTTGCCAAGTCCACCAGGTGCTTGTGCACGGGGGATGTCTCCATCTCCTATTCATCCTCAGCGGTTCTAATCTAGGGGGCAAAACAATGAGCATCTGGTCAGTTTCCCACATTTCGTAAATGTACAATGCGTTGCATGTTGTGACAGAAACAGTATGTTGATGTTTAGCCCCAAAATGTGCCTCTGTCTGCTGTGACGCAGTTAGGTGTCCTGGCCTGCCCTCCCCTGAAATGGCAGATGCCTGTCCTGTGTGGATGGACAGTTGGAAATGAGGTAATGCCGTTGACGTTGTGTGCTGTTGCGGGAGGCGGTCGAGTACCACAGTGCAACTCCTCATTGGTTAACATTGGGCCCTATGGGTTGCGGTAGCCAATGGTGATGTACGCTGGCGGTGACGGTATGCACCGCCGCGGACGTGACCGCCATTTTCTATCTGTTCACTCACTTGCTACCTGACCTTTAACAGGAGAGGACCTACACTGCAAGTGCTGCTGTGACCTGTGTCTGGAACCGACCATGGCTCGAGTCACTGGGGAAATGGCCCCTGCCTTCACCGCTGCGGAGTTGGAGAGACTAGTAGATGGAGTCCTACCCCAGTACCGAATGCTGTATGGACCTCCAGACCAACAGGTGAGTACACTGTGAGCACAATGCATGGGGCATGACTGCATGAAGTGCTGTGTGTGAAGGCTTCATGTAAGGGGGGTGGTTGAGGGGTCCTGGGCAGCTTGCTGCATGTATGGTGGGCAATGTATGTGCATAAGGGGATGGGAGGGATATGGTGGGCCATAAGTGTAACAGGCGGGACGGTATGACTGATACCATTTTCTATTTTTATTTTCCTGCAGGTCAGCGCCCATCAGAAAAAGGGTATATGGCGTGCCATTGCCAAGGACGTGCGGACCCTGGGGGTTTATGGCAGGCGGAGCACCCACCGTCGCAAACGGTGGGAGGACCTGAGACGCTGGGCAAGGAAGATGGCGGAGGCCCAGCTGGGGATGGCCTCCCAACGAGGAAGGGGTGCCCATCGAACCCTGACCCACCTCATGTTCCGCATACTGGCGGTGGCCTATCCAGAGCTGGATGGGCACTTGAAGGCATCACAGCAGTCACAAGGGGGTGAGTACAGTTCCCAATATAGTACTTGTGCGTGGTGGGGTAGTCTCTGGGTGGGGGATGTGCGTCTGTTGGTGCCCCTAGGCCAGGCCTGACATTGCAGGGTAGGTTCCATGTTGGACAGGGGCTGATGAACTCCACCTCCAAACAAGCTAGTGGGCATCCACTATTGGGCAGGGCTCTGTGGGTCTCAGGTATGCTGCAACTGGCATTAGGTATTACTGTCCATGGCCTACTGACTAGCATTGTGACTGGTAGTGCATCGCCTAGTGCATAGGCTGTCCCCTGTGTGTTGTGTATGCCAACAGTGGTATTGTTGCTGGCATTGACCAAGTGTATCCTCTGTCTCTTCCCCCCCCTTTTTGTTTTGTCACCCTGTCCTTCTGTGCATTAGCATCATCGGGCGGAGGAGCAGAGGCACCGGCGATGGAGGGAGCTGCATCCCACAGGGCCCAGGAGGCCGAATCCACCGATGGTGAGGGCACCAGTGGGACGGAGGGCGAGGGTGGCACCACGTCGGAGACAGTTCTGAAAGTGATACCTCCTCTGATGGAAACTCCCTGGTGGTGGCGGACACCTCTGTGGCCACCCCAACTACAGGTACAGCCACCACCCCCGTACCAGCACTGTCCTCCCAGCAGCCCCTCATCGTGTTTCCGTGCCCGCTCACCCAGGAGGATGGGCATTTCCTTCGCCCCAGGCACCTCAGGCCCTGCCCCAGTTAGCCCTGCTGCCCTGAGTGAGGAGGCTATTGATCTCCTGCGATCCATGTCTGTGGTACAGTCAACCATTGTGAATGCCATCCAGGGCCTGGCAGGGCATTTGCAACATACAAATGCATTCCTGGAGGGCATTCACTCTTGTGTGGTGGCCCAACAGAGATCATTCCAGGCTCTGGCCTCCTCCCTTATGGCAGCCATTGTTCCTGTCTCTAGCCTCCTCCCTCCAACTTCCTCTGCCCAGTCCCATTCTCCTGAACCCCAACCTATCCCAAGCACACATTCAGACCAGCATTCATTCAAACAACATACAGGAGTGTCTCAGGCAAACACAAGCACCACACATCATCCCACAGGCACTCACACAAACACCATCCAGATGCAGAAATACCAACATCCACTGCCTCCACTGTGTTCCCCTCCTGCTCGTCATCCACCTCCCTCCCAGTAGTGTCTACACTCACACCTGCATGCACTACATCCACACCCACTGCCTCCATCACCATCACGCCTATCAGTGTACACCCCTCACTAGCAGTCACCACCCTCACATCCATGCACATGTTCCCTGTGTCCTCTCCCACTGTGTCTGTGCCCCCTCCTCCCAAGCACTCAGACACCCAACAGCCATCCACCTAACAACAGCATCCAGCCCATCCACCTGCACCCAAACACAGCAGACAGACACCTCCTACAACCACTCCCTCTTCCTCCACTCCCAAACTTTCACCCCCTTCCTACCCCAGTGTCCATAAGAAGCTTTTCCTCTCCACCCTTGACCTCTTCCCTACCCCTCTCCCCGTCCTTCACATCGGGTCAGGGTGGGCAGAACCCAGGCCAGCACCTCAGCCACCCAGTCCACGGCCACTGTAGTTTCAGCAGCTACTGCAGGTGTGAGAGGCTCCAAGGAGACACCCATCAGCACTGGCAGTGTGCCTGCACCAAATGCCAAGGGGAAGGGGAGGGGCAAGGATGTACGATCAGCTGCCAAGGGCAAGGAGGCACCACCACACGTCAAGGGGGCACCACCACATGGCAAGGGCAGGGAGGCACCACCACACAGCAAGGAGGCACCACCAGCTGCCAAGAGCAAGGGCGAAGGGCCTGTCCCTGCAGGCAGGAGGAACAGGAGGCCTGGTGCTGTGACAGAATCTGAGCCCCCAACACCAACCATGGTGCTTCAGCCATCGGAGGCTGCAGGGGAAGGGCCGGAGCCTCCCCCCACCACTGACAGCACCGCCACCTGAACCACCACATGCACCGCCACCAGCACCACTGGCAGCAGCAGCCCCAGTGGGCAGCCGTCCGAGGCTGTAGGGGAAGGGCTGGAGCCTCCCCCACCCCTTGCAGCACCGACACCAGCACCAGCACTGCCACCACTGTGCGGCTGTCACCTCCGGCAGATGGACTGTAGTCCTGCCTCCATGGAGTGTTATGCATCCTGCCCACTGCACATCTTGTGGGTCTGACACCTAGGTGAGAGACTGTGACCTTGCACTCCCAAAGATCTGCATCACAGGGCACAATGCCCCTTCCAGAACCAGTTGAAAAAGGCATCCACTCACCCCCTCCTTGCCAGGATGAAGCACACTGGGCACAAAGCCCCCTCCAGAACCAGTGGAGAAGCCACCCACTTGTGAGACTGTGTCCTTGCACTCCCCAGGACCAAGCAGTGGGCAAACCTCACACTTGAGAGAATGTGGCCTTGCACTCCCCAGGACCAAGCAGTGGGCAATCCACCCACTAGAGAGACTGTGGCTTTGCACTCCCCAGGACATTGCACAGGGCATGTAGCCCCCTCTAGGACTAGTGGTGTTGTATGGGCTGAGGTGCCCCCATTCTCAGTCCCCCTGAGGTGCCTGTGTATTTTTGACCTGATGCCCTGGCAGTGTTCTCTCCATGTTGATGCAGGAGTAAGATGGGGCCTTGGCCTATGTGATGTGGCCCTGTGGCCCATGGACATTATGGACTGGGCATTGTCCCTCCATTTGTATATCTGTAAATACCGTTTTGAATTTTGAGGACGTTTTTCTGGATTTTTATCCTATTACACTCACTTTAATCACTTCCTTTTGTCCTTGCATTATTCCTGAGGGATACGGGGTGGATGTGTAGTGTTGTTGCATCTGTTTGTGTGTATGGTGTTGGGGGTGTTGCGTGTGTGTGTCACTCTCTTTTTCCTCCTGCCTCCCCAGTGTGCTAGGTGGCAGTACTCACCGTGGTCGTCGTCACCGGCATTGGTATTCCTGGTGTAGGAGGAGGTAGACCAGCATGGGAAAGATCTGCAGTTCGGGCTCCATGGCGTTGTGGTTGTTCCCCGAGTCTCCAGAGGTGAGTCCTTTGACGTCTGAGATCTGTTTCCACCTTGCTTTTTTTGTCGTTGTTTTTTTTCTTGTCGTTGGTACCGCCCCGAAAAAGGTGGTGGATAGGCCTGTTGTAATACAATGGGTGGAACCTTGTCTTCCGCCTGGCTGTTGGCAGTTACCGCCACAGTGCTTGTTGCTACCGCCATGGCAGTTGTGCGTTAAAGTGGCTGTCTGTGTTGGTGGTTTCTGCCGTGGTCATGATGCCATTTCTTTTACAGCCAGCTTGTTGGTGGTATTACTGCCGCTTTATCACCGACCGTCAGGGTTGTGATGAGGGCCTTCATCTTCATATAAACCTCTGGGTGTGTTATGTTCTGCAGGTGCTAATCTTAAGACATTAAGTAGTAATAGTTTCATTTGTCAGCAAGATATCTAGATTTCCTGCTGCTATGTTGTCTGAAGAACCCGAGAATTCAGTTGTTTCTGATGCTTCATTGCAGTTGTCTATTTGTTGAGAAATTTCCAATATGGGTTAACAGTGATTCCATATTCTTTGAACATGTTACTATTTATTGCTAGCCATAGTGCTGCTTGTTTGACTTTATTTGGTCTAACATTTTCAAAATGTGTATATGATGTATAAGCTAACTTTCTTTTTAATTTTATAGGAATTGTCATGTTATCATTAATTTGCCCTTGTAGTGTTGTAACAGTAGTCACAACATCTGCAGGGACATTAACTATAGCACCTGATAATGATTTCTGAAAGCCACATGGTAAAGTTCATATTTGTAGAAAGGGAATTCTAGGTGAAACTCATCTTTCTTCTAAATTATGCAATTGTAATTGAATTGGAATTTTTGGAAATGTCATGCCATTAATAAATGAACATGGTGGATTTGTATTTTTGCTAATATGTGCAAAGCAGTTGTTGCATATATAGGGGGTCATTCTGACTCCCGCCGGGCGCGGTCACTGCGTGCCCGGCGGGAGCTGCCAAAATACCGTACCGCGGTCGGAAGACCGCGGCGGGTATTTTGAGTTTTCCCCTGGGCTGGCGGGCGGCCTTCAAAAGGCCGCCCGCCAGCCCAGGGGAAAACGACCTTCCCACCATGAAGCCGGCTCGTAATCGAGCCGGCGGAGTGGGAAGGTGCGACGGGTGCTACTGCACCCGTCGCGTATTTCACTGTCTGCTATGCAGACAGTGAAATACAAGCGGGGCCCTCTTACGGGGGCCCCTGCAGTGCCCATGCCATTGGCATGGGCACTGCAGGGGCCCCCAGGGGCCCCGCGACACCCCCTACCGCCATCCTGTTCCTGGCGGCCGAACCGCGAGGAACAGGATGGCAGTAGGGGGTGTCAGAATCCCCAAGGCGGCGCAGCATGCTGCGCCGCCTTGGAGGATTCTGACGGGCAGCGGAAAACCGGCGGGAGACCGCCGGTTTTCCTGCACTGACTGCGGCCAAAGCGCTGCGGTCAGAATGCCCTAAGGGGCACCGCCAGGCTGTTGGCGGTGCTCCCGTGGTCGGTGGCCCTGGCGGCCACCGGCCGCCAGGGTCAGAATGACCCCCATAGTCTGTTGGATTTGGGGTTCTGTTACATTGTATAAAAGTGGCATTTGTTTTAATGTTGTTAATATTTATTAATGATTGTTTATGCCATAACTGATTACAAATAGTACAAATGTATTCAGGACAGTAATATATTTCTTTGTGGAAGCTGCTAATTATGTCATTTGTTTTTTGTGTGTTTGTTTCTATGTTTGCCTGACTGTTTTCAGTGCTGTATATGCTGTTGTTGTGTACATGTACTTTTTTGTTAGAACTTACCATATCAGATGGGGTAATATTTATTTTTCTTTTTAGTGAATGTGCAAATGTGTTAGTTTCTGAATTGTTTTTCGGTTTGTTTGTATATTTGTTTGTGAGACTAAGTCTAAGTTTGTAATTATATTACAGCTGTCACGTAGGCTCTCATTATTCTAATGAGACTACTGGATTTTGAGCAGCAGAATCGCCCGCGGTGTGGGAGACTGAGTCCAACCCACTGCGGGTGACACCTGTTGCTCCAATACGGGTTTTGCTCCGACTAACTAGCAGTGCCTCATCCCTACCAAAGGATAGTGATGATTGGGCAGCCGAGTGCATGACATACTAGGCTTCTCAGGGAAGTCGTGGTCACTCAGGTCGCATCCGGTTCTCTCATTTGCACTTTAGTCTCATATATAAATGACAAACAGAAGCAGTATATGTTTCAATAATAATGAGGTAAATAAAAGTGACTGCATCTTAGAAAGCAAAGCGTGAGATGCAATAACCAGGACAACACAACATGACAGTATTAAAATTGTGACGAGAAGAGTGAAGCATAAGAACAACGCTATCATATTGTCACTATGATCGATGGACTATTTCCTATCTAAGTTGTAACGTGAGCACAGCATGTTAAGCTCTAATTCTGCCTTTTAGGTTCCCCCCGGGAAGACATCGACCCCCATACCTGAGCAAAGGCCTGCGTTCTGCGTTAGCCTCTGTAGCGAAGCATTCAGCAATCAACATACAGTCGTGGTTCCCTGGCTGGAATATCCCTCTAATGTGTCAGGGACAAGGAAGTGTTTATATAATAACACAGCTGATGTTCTGAGAAAATGTCCCTATGTAAAGATGTGTATTTTCTATGAATATTGGAGACTAAACTTCTACCACGTTCACCAGCAATGTACCGAGCTGCAGCCTTGAATAGAGCACAGAGTGATCAAGAATGTCTTGATTGAGAACAGAGTGCTGGCCTAGGCAAAAACAGTTAGATGAAAATAAAACAAGACCGTAAAAATGGTTATTGTAATAATAATAAAGCAAAGCTGAATAAAATATATCTAGGTTAAAGTGCACAGTGGCCTAGTGTGTTAAAATAATGTGCATGGAGCTATAACTAAAATGACTACACAACACCCTCCCCTTGTCGGTTAAAAGTGGTTCAAAGCTCAAATGTGATTGTTAAAAAGCTCAACCTAAGATATATATAAAAGCAAAGTCAATTTGGACAAGTCGAAGGGACACATAAGCATCCTACATGACACTTTAAAACATGAGCATGTGGCATAAAACCGAATTCAAAGGGCAAGTCAATTTGAAAAGTTCCAATCTAGGTATGAGTCATGGAGAATAGGAGATCTTCCACTTCGGCCGGTGGTAAAATCAGGAAGTCCTCGCCGAGAAGGATCAAGGAGCAGATGTGTTCCGTAGCCCCAGTGTCAACCAAAGCGGCATCCTGTGGTGTGCCCAGTGATGAGTCGTGAACAACTTCCTCCAGGAAGGGTAACTCATAAGTAGCTTCACGCAGCAAACGCAACCTCAATGCGCATGTCCGGTAATGAACCCTCAGCCAGAACATCAACAGATCAGCGTCCACTGCAGGCAATCACTGCTGCGAAAGGCAGATTTCCAGTGCATGTTCGAAAGTGCACCAGAGGCACCGAAACACAGGCTGCACACAATGCAAAACCGGTCTGAATGACAAAGACCAGCCACACTCCAATTGCTCCAGGAGTGTTGCTCCAAAATACTGCATCATATGTTCACGACACAGCTGCGCTGATGGGAGCGCCGTCATTTCTCCTTGTTGCGGCGGGACAGCCATTGCGCATAGCGACAGCAGAATGCCAGCTAATAAGGCCATAGTTATCGGAAATCCCCCGAAAATACTGGTGAAGATTGAGTGGATAGCTGATGGTATTAAACCGAATACGGAGGAGAAGGTGTGAATGAAACCAGAACCAACAACTTTGAAAAAATGTGTGATTCCAGTTGAACTGGACGCATTAAATATTCATCCCACGAGTTCATCAAGGTGTCTTGGAAAGTTTGTATTTAAAAGGGACTGTATTTCTGCTGATGACCTTGCCACTTGAAGTGCGTAGGTCTCGGGTGCAGATGTAAGGGCCACATGCTTTTGAAACAATAAAGCCTTGAGTCGACTTAACTTGTCAAAATTCATGTTTGAAGTAGCAATGTAAGGCCAGATATCAGCTACCTCCTTAAATTTAGTGGGGGGTAACAGTACGTTCCCTCAGCATGTAACGACCTTAGAGACCGAAACAACGTAAACTATTCCGGCTCGCATGCCACAACAGTCTTCACTATTGAGAAGGACATAGCTGCCATTTGAAAGCACCTGGAACGTAGGTGTAATCAAGGGGACTGGAACTCCCTTCAGATAACAAGCCAAGTTTGCAGCTGAGGCGTTACACTCCCCACGTAAGGACAGCTGTTTACAAACCATTGAATAGCTGACAGAAGTCTTGCATTCACTACCACTAAGAAAGACCTCTTTCATGCCATTGAGACATTTGTACGAGAAAGGAAGCTCCCACACCTCGTGAATGTAACTATCTCCCAGCTGTTCATATCTGCCTACCGGAATGTGTTTCAAACAGGAGTTGAATTGTAGTGTTGAAATAGACAGATTAATAACCCCATGTATTAACCACTCCGCCGATGGTATTTCCGCCACGGTAAAAGGCAACTTTTCTAATTTCTCGATGTTTAGCATGGCATGAGTCGCTTCTTTCTTAGCCATTAGTTGTTGTTGTCACGTTAAATTAATAGAAGAAAATATCTCCCTTGCACTGACGTGCTGCCATGGAACGCGACCCGCCTTCAATGTTTGAAGCGCCCAACCCAACTGCATAATGGACCTGGTCTGACTCTGTCCATGGTATAAAGAAGACATATCAGATTTTATAATGTCTATAGCAGAAGAGACAATGTTTCTTTTCCCTTAATTTGCCAATTTTTTGTTCCCCAGACACTTTTCAGATCAATTGATTTGGACCAATATTCATAGCCTTCTATTGATAACCGGGAAACAAAGGATTCCGAATATATAAATTTTTTATTAGTCAATAACATATATATACCCTTAGTAGGTGGCACCTTAAAGTAATACAACTCAGCATTCTTTTGATTGTGCCCAGAAAAATATGCAAACTTTTCAGAATATGTTTTAGAACTCCCTTGCGGTGGAGTTGGACAATGTTCCCATTGCGTGTAATTAAAGATCATTTTGGGACTACTCGCTCTATGTATGAAGTGGTGCCCATAATAATTATAGCAAAACATATCATCATAATTTTCTTTAAATTGGTAAACATCTTCGTTTTCAAAGACAGTATAATATTGTAATTCTGTCATCATAGAATCAACTGTTTTCACATCCCAATCATCAGATACAATGCCTGGTATTACTATATCATTCATGAATAATTTGAACACATACGGTATTTGAATAATTTCCGTGGGACCAAAAATATCAAACATTACTTTGCCCTAAACAATCCCATCAGGAATCAGCACTGCGGAAATGTTCACAAAGGATAAGTCTCTTCGGACCTTATGTGATGAAAAATGTGGTTTCAAAACCTCCTCCACCTATTCAACTGCTGATCTTTCGGGAAGAAAATGACCATTTATTAATAAGAAAAAGGTAATAACAAAACCAATCCAAAGGAGAAAGGATAGGACAGTCAGAGAAAGCCATACATAGTTCCATGGAAAAATGAAATATGTTTCTTTAAGCCAATTTGTTAGCTTATATGCACTTGACAAATCAGCTATCGAAGAGGCGAATGAGTCTGAGAAATCATCGTGGAAGTCGGCAAAATAACCAGAGGTGGTTCGTGCAAATGGCGTACCCGTTGTCAGTGGTGGAGTTGGTGTTTCTTGTGGTGGCACACTATAGACAGCACCATCCGTTTGGCTGGTAGTCGAGTTTACTTGTTCAAACGTTTCTAAGTTAGTTGATGTTAGTGGAACTAATGCAAGATCATCTTCCACCCTCCCCAAGCTCGGAGAGGTATCAGTGTTGGTATAAACAACCTGTAGCTGAACTTCTTCTCCAGAAGTGAGAGGGATTCAGGAACTACTGGATGTTCCTCTTGATCGGCTGTGCAGGATCGGCCACATGGTGTAACATGACATTGTCAATTGAAACAAAACGATTTTCTTTGGCACAGAATAACAGTTCTGGTACCGTGTATCCCTAGTACAGGGACTGGTGCTCGATAAGAAGGGCCAAATTCCTTTTTCACTGCAACCTTTTCACGTACAAGATCCCCCACTCTGGTAATCCAGCCACTAGATGTTACTGGCACCTCCTTAATTCCTGTGGAGGCGGCACTTTTTTGAAGAATTATCATCACAGAACTGTTGTAATTCCTGTAAGACAGTGACACGTTCATTTATGTCAAAAGGTGTTTCTTCTGCCTCCACGCCAGGACGATCAAGATCCGGAACAAACATTTGAGGCACTTATATGAAGTACGACCCCCCAGGGACCTTCTAGGCAGGTTATTTAGTGCTCTCTGGACTCCATACAGGCGATTAAGCTAACTACAACCCGTACCTAAGACTCTGGCTGTTAAGGATTGCTTTATATCGTAGTTTAATCGCTCCACAACACTATTTCCCTCGGGATGAAATGGAGACGAGTACTGCAGTTGGGCAAGGTATGCAAGCAGCAGAATATTGAGGTTTAGTTCAAATTGCAGGTTGTGCAGAGCCATCGGTATACATGACTCTATGATACTGATCAATAGGCAAGGTATTTGTTAGAACTGGATATTCTACTTCATATTGTAGGAATTCCGGAGTTTGTAGCTTTGGGTCAAAAATGTAGTCTACATCAGTGGCTGTTAGAGACATAGCCCATTGTATCCAACGTGGATGTAGTGCTTTTGCGTTCGGAACGCTAGCTTTTGTAACAGCCTCTAGGGCTGGGATTGGAGAAACAACAATAATGCGCTTTCCTTGGGCAAGAGGTCTTTCTTTAATAACAGCCATCTGTACAGCAGTGAGAATTTTCTCTGTGGGAGCAAAGCATTGTTCGGCTGCTGAGTACAAATGTGATATGTATGCAATCGGGACTGTCTCACCTTCATTAAATGTCACATAGGTGAAACCGGTGGCCCCAGCTATTACCCTGATGACCAAATGTGTTTTGTTGTCCCTTGTGTGTAAATGTCGTGCTGCAAGCATGTCTGTTTGCAGTTCTCTAAGAATGCATGTATGTTCAGTTGTCCAGAATTTACTCGAAAAATCGGGACATATTAAGTCGTATAAAGGCTTTATGCACGTAGCATAATCTGGAATGTATGTTCTGCCAAAATGTAAGAAACCCAATAATGATTGGAGTTTTTTAATTGTATTCGGTGGTTGTAAATGTGTGCATTTTTCCAAAAATTGTGGCGCTAGGCTCTTCCCTTCACTTGACAGCTCATATCCTAGAAACAGGATGCTGAGGAAGGCAATTTTTGTTTTTTTAAAATTACATTTGTAGCCAAATTCGGCAAACCCTACAACAATGCGGGCTACCCGTCTTAAATGTTGTAGTAACTCATCATCCGTGAGATATATATCATCTACATAGGACAATGCTTCAGGGTCGATCTCATGTAAAATGGCAGTGACACGAGCCGCAAACAGTCCTGGTCTGTTCTTATACCCCTGAGGTAAACAACAGAGAGCCTAGTGCGCTAAAGCTTGTTAAGTCCCTGCTTTCAGGCACTATACTCTGGCAGAAAAATCCATTAGGTTAAAGTGCACAGCGGCCTAGTGTGTTAAAATAACGTGCATGGAGCTATAACTAAAATAGCTACACAACAAAGCCAATATTTATATTTAAATCCTTTTCTGTATATGAATTAGGAATGATAGTATTATTAACTGCCTTAATATATGTTTGTGCTTCATGAAAAAATAATTTTTTAGGCTATTATTGTCTTTTGCTCTTTTGTATTTTAGGTATGCAGCTTGATATGTTTTTTATTTTTTATTTAATGTTATGGGTGTTAGTTCATAAGCCACCTAATGTTCATGTGGGACTTTAATACTATTTGCACGTTCAGTAATATATTGTAATAATCCTTCAAAACGTATTATTTGAATAGTAATACATGTTCCATTTGGAGGAGGCATTCCTTTGTTATCTCTACTGTGTGAATCAAAAACATAGTAATTATGTTCACTTTTGAAAATTGAAATTGTATATGGATTCATGGAAAGTATTATGCCAGAATGGAAATTTACTGTTAATGTAATGCAATTTGAATGCCAGGATATAAACAATACATTGTAGTACATTACCATAATAAGGTGTTCCTAGTTTAATTGAATATATATTGTTATCGTGCTGTATATAATTTGGTAAGTCATCTGGATGCATATACATTTCATTATTAAGAGAATGCATTTTAATATATAAATTATCTCCTAGGTTCATACTATAGTGTAAATCATGGTGATTCCAAGTTCCTACAGGTTAACAGTAGTTGTGTAATATTGCAAAAGTACTATTTGGTAGGCATTGTTAGCCCCTTGAATTGATATTAAATATTACATGTCCGTGATGATATCTAGCTTGTAGAATCATATTGATAGTAATGTTTTTGTAATTTTGTGGCTATTTGATATCTATGTAGTTATTATTAGGCAGTATGGTTTTTTGTAATGTTTCTTTGAGTATGTTGTATGGTATTATGGTGCTTGGTGAAGATGATAAAAATTGAGTGTTATCAGTTTTAGTTTTGATTTTTATGTATTCTTCTGTTTTTATATAATATGTATTTGTGTATTTAATTTTGTTGTTCGTATTAAATATGTAATACAGATTGTACTTACTTTTTGGTGTTTTCTATTTCTGTGAAAGAAAAAAAGTATTTGTTTACATTGAATTCAAAATGTGTGTTTTTTTGTTTTATATTTGTTTTGTATTTGAATAGGTTGTAGTAGTAATAGGTGTATTTATACATTGATAGATAGATAAAATAATTAAATAGATAGAGAAATAGATTTATATATTGATAGATGATAGATAGGTAGATAGATAAAAATAAGTAAGTTGTGTAATTAGTTTAAAGAGAGGTATATTTTTTAAGATCTATAGGTAGATAAAAGTTTGGTTAAACTTATGCAAATATATAGGTAGATAGACATATAGAGAGTCAGTTTATGTGATGGATTGATAAATAGGTATTAGTTATGTAGATAGATTGATAGATAAATATTTAGATAGAGCTATAGATATATAAATTTATAAATATTTTAGTGGATAGATATTAAATATTTAGACAGAGCTATAGATATATACATTTATAAATATTTTAGTAGATAGATATATTTGTTTAGTTATATTCAGTTGTGGGTATTGATTTTTTTATCGTAATTAATTTATTTTAAAAAATGAATGTTATGGCTTTTGTGAGGAGAGAGTTATACTATTGACAATATTATATTTATTGTTAGTGTAAGTAATTAGAAATGTTAATTTTTATACATTAAAATTGAGTAATGACAGCTAATTAAGGTATTTTTATATCTTTGATTAAGTATTATTAAGTAAACAATTGTTTTTGTGTTTGTTATAAAATTAGATAAGTAGTCTTATGTGGTTAGTTGTGCTAAGTTTTTGCATTGATGATTAAGTGGTGGTAAGTATTGATTTTGTAAAGTGAATGATAATATAATATTGTAAAGGAAGTTTAGTAAAAGGAGAAAAAATGAAAGGTTTATAAGTTCCATTATTTTGTTTATATTTGTAGGTAAGTGAGGGGTTAGGGGTTATTGTTAGGGGAATTAATAGTGCTTTTGAAGTGAGAAATGTTTAAGTTTATTTTAAAATTGTAGGAATGTAGAAGTTGAAGTCTGAAGTAGAGAAGAGAAAGTTGGTAAAGGAGGTAGAGAGAATATTTGGTGGCATTATTAAAAAGTTATATATATAAAGAGTGATTTATTGCATATAACAGAAGTTACACTAGTATGTTGTGTTTTTAAAGTTGTGTGGTGTTATGGAATTTAGTAAAAGGTATGATTGAGTAATCAATTGTGTTTTTAATTAAGATTTGGGCGTTGTTTATAGAAATTAAGATAGGTGTATTTTTAAGGTAGGTAGTTTAGAGAAAATGTAGTAAAGCAAATGTGTAATTATATTGTTTGTAGGTAACATATGTAGATAGTAGTGGTTAATTGTAATGCATTGTGGATTTCGATATGGGGATGTGTGATGATTTTTAAATAGAGGGTAAAAAAAGAAATTGAAAGTTAGAAAAATGGTCAGAAATGATTATAAAGGTACAAGTAAATCTATCAATCAATCATTGGATTTATAAAGCGCACTACGTACCCGTGAGGGTTTCAAGTCGCTGGGGGGGTGGGGAGCAGGTGTTACTGGTCGAAGAGCCAGGTCTTGAGGAGTCTTCTGAAGGTGAGTAGGTCTTGTGATTGTCGCAGGTTGGTGGGGAGGGTGTTCCAGGTTTTGGCGGCGAGGTATGAGAAGGATATGCCGCCGGAGGTCTTTCTTTGGATGCGGGGGACGACGGCGAGGGCGAGGCCAGAGGAGCGGAGCTGACGGGTGGGGGTGTAGAAGCTGAGCCTGTTGTTTAGGTAGGCTGGTCCGGTCTCAAGAAGCGCTTTGTGAGCGTGGGTAAGAAGTTTGAAAGTGATCCTCTTGTCCAAGGGGAGCCAGTGAAGGTTTCTCAGGTGGTGGGAGATGTGGCTGTGGTGGGGTACGTTGAGGATCAGTCGGGCGGAGGCGTTTTGGATGCGGTGGAGGCGTTGTAGGTCTTTTGCTGGGATGCCTGTGTAGAGTGCATTGCCATAGTCCAGCCTGCTGCTGACGAGGGCCTGTGTCACTGTTCTTCTTGTTTCTGTTGGGATCCATTTGTAGATTCTGCGGAGCATGCGGAGTGTGTTGTAGCAGGAGGAGGAAACTGCGTTGACCTGTTTAGACAAGGTGAGGGAGGAGTCGAGGATGAGGCTCAGGTTGCGAGCGTGGTCGGTCAGTGTCGGTAGGGTTCCTAGTGCGGTGGGCCACCAGGAGTCGTCCCAGGCGGACGGGGTTGATCCGAGGATGAGGACCTCCGTCTTGTCCGAGTTCAGTTTCAGACGGCTGTTTCTCATCCATTCGGCGATGGAGTTCATTCCCTCGTGGAGGTTGGTTTTGGTGGTGCGTGGGTCTTTGGTGAGTGAGAGGATGAGCTGGGTGTCGTCGGCGTAGGTGAGAATGTTGAGGTTGTGTTGTCGGGCCACTTGTGCGAAGGGTAAGAATGAAGCGTAAAATGAGTTGAGCATTGGTTATGAATGAAGTAGGGTGGTGGAAAAGAGGGTTAGAAATGAGTATAAAAGGAGTAATATAAATGGATAGTTAGAAATAGAATAAGAAAGGTGCAGAATTTTAGAGTTAATAGTTATGAAATAAGCGTAAAATGGGTAGTAATAGAAGAAGAAAAGTTTAAAGAAAGCGTTAGAATGGAGGTGAAAGTAAGAAACAGAGGTTAAGAAAGAAGTATAAAATGAGAAGAAAGGGCTAATATGAATATTAGAAATAAGTAAAAAGGTACAAACAGTGGGGAGGAAATGTGTGGAAAGGATTAAATAGAGGGCAAGAAATGAAGAGAAATGAAGTAAGTGAGGTTAAGAAAGAAGACAAAAGGAGTTGAGTTGGGTAGTTTGTTTTGAATTTGAATGTGGTAGATTATAATGGGTTAGATTCGAGTGATAGAGATTGTTTTTGATTATAGTGGATAGTTAGTTTTGAACTGGAGTGTGGTAGATTGTGTTAGGGTGGATTTGAGCGGGTTGGATTGGGTTGGTGTGTGATTGATTGGATGAGAGTGAGATATATTTGATTGGGGTAATTTTGGATGGAGTTGTTTGGACTGGAGTGGGATGTGTTGTATTGAATTATTGTGGGATGATTGTAGTGGGGTGGGATTATTGAGGTAGTGTGGGTTGGATTGTAGTGAGGTTGTTTGAATTGTAGTTGTTTGGTATGGAATATAGTGTAGTGGGGTGTATTAGTTTGGGTTTTGGTGGTTTGGGATGGTATGTATTATTCACAGTGGGGTAGATTGTATTGGATTCTATTGAGGTGGATTGTATTGTGTTTGTGTGTGGTGGATTGGGTAGTAATGTGGTGTATTGGAGTGGTGTGATTTGTGATGTAATGTGTTGGTTTGGGCTGATGTGTGCTGGATTGTATTGGAGTAGGGTAGATTGCTTTTGATTGATTTGGGTTGTTTTTTATTTTAGTGGTGTTGGTTTGAGTTGGGTTTGGAGTAGGGTAGTTTGTTTAGTAATTAAGTGGGAAAGAATGGAGTGTGTTAAATTGGAGTGTGGTGGTTGAAATGTATTGGAGTGACTTAGGTCACTTTAGATTAAAGTAGGGTAGCTTGAAGTAGGGTATTTTATTTTGTTTTTTGTGAGTTAGATTGGTGTGGTGCAGATTGTTTTGAATTGTGTTGGGATAGATTGGAATAGTGTTGGAAAATGGGTTATTGGTAAGGGCAGGTAGGTACCTACACCCAGCAACAAGCCACTAACCTCCACTTAGGTACAGTTAGGTCTCAGTAAATTAACCCCAGCTCAACCCTTGGTAGCTTGGCAACGAGGGTCAAGGCTTAACTTAGGAGACAGTGTGTAAAGCATTCAAATATCACAAAACAGTAATCAAATAAAACACAGGAAACAGTTTAAAAATCCAAAACCAATTTATAAAAATAGTTTATATTTTTAGCTTTAAAATGACACAAAAATGAATAAAATTGGTTAAGGGGAACCGGAGATATGAATTTTTAAAGAATTATTATTTTTCTAGCACTTAGAAACAAAAAGCGCCAATCGGGTCATCTGGTTGCACCTCGACCGGGGCAAAGTCAAAGTTTCAGGCCGACCGCGATGGAGCCCTGCTCGGCTACAAGTCGCGGGAGGCCTTGGTTAAAAAGTTACCTTCTGACTTAGTCTTTATTTTAAAGTTTTTCTTCACCGGGACGAACCTGCCAGTTGAATCCGACCTCCTGGAGCCCTTGTCCGGATACGCGATGTGGGTTTCCTCGGTGGTGATTTTTACCTTCGGACTTAGTCGTTTTTTCGAGATGAAAATCCTTCAACCGGGGTAAACCTGGATCTTGATCCAACGTCCGTGGAGCCCTTCTCGGATACGATGGCTGGGAGGTCCCGGTCAACTCCCAGAATGCACCTGGCGCAAACTCCTTTTTGGCCACTGGACAGTGGTCAGCTGGTCACTTTTTCAGGAGTTGGTGCAGGGGACTCTGGATAGCAATTTTTCACCTGTAGCAAACAGGGAGTCCCTCCTTGAACCAGTTGAAGCCAGGCAAAGTCCTTCTTGTGGTGAAGCCCAAGTGTGCAGCTGGTGCAGTCCTTCTGAGTGCAGGGTCCAGGTGCAGGCCAGGGGTCCAGCAGGGCAGTCCTTCTTCTCCTTTAGTTCCTACTTCTTGAAATTTGGTGGGGATCTGAGGTGTGGGTGCAGGTCTGCCAGTTTTATCCTTGCTCCTGGGTGAAAAGCAGGGGGGCCCTGGTTCTCCAATCAGGTACAGGGTCGTCCCCCTGTGATGACCACTTCCTGGGAAGTGTGGCAAAAATCCATCCCAGAAGGCAACAGTCTCTAAAAATCCAACATGGCTGAATCTGATTTTTGGAGGTTACATCTGGCTGAGCCCACCCACTGGTGTGGCTAAAAATCATAAACACACCCCTCTCCTGCCCTCTCCTAATCTAATCAAGGGGGCACCTAATTGTCTGGGGTTGCAGGATGTGGGGGTGTTGCTGGGTGCTCCAAATGTCCTTCTCTGCCTTTGAAGGCCAGTTTGGCAGCCCTCCCCCTTCCTGCCTCTCCATCTGCTGAGGGGAGATTCTCTCCCCCAAGCACATTCCTTTGTGTGAAGCCAGGCCACTTCACACCTCATCAAGGCAGCTTGGCAAAAGCTGCTGCAGGCTGGCCAATTAGAGCACAGCAGCAAAAACAATGCAGAGCTGAAATTGGCAACTTTTTAGGTAAACTCTAAACTTTTTACCTGAACAAGTTATATTAAATCCAACAACTGGAAGTTGTGGGATTTATTACAACAATTAATTTGATACCAAATTCTTGGTATGCAACATTTAAGGAGACTTTAAAATTTAAAATAAAGTCTCCCCATTCTAGCCTATGCAGGCCATTTACTTCAATGAGGGAAAAACGAATTTGGCTGTTTTTACCTCACCAGGGTTTATAAACCTATTTTTATAAAGTCCCTGCTTATAGTTACATGGCACCCAGCCCTAGGGGCACATAGGGCACACCTTAGGGGTGACTTATATGCAAAAATAAGGTAGTTTAAGACTTTGGAAGTACTTTTAATTCCAAAGTCGAATTTGCATATAACTTTAATTTAAAAGCAGCCAACAAGGCAGGCCTGCCTTTAAAATGACACTGGGCACCTCAGCAGTGTACCTAGGTGTGCACCACCTATGCTGTGGTCCCTAAACCTACATGCCCTACCATATACTAGGGACTTATAGGTAGGTTAACTTAGCCAATTATAATTAGCCTAATTTGCATATTGATTTTACACAGAGCACAGGCCCTGGGACTGGTTAGCAGTACCCAGGGCACCATCAAAGTCAGGAAAACACCAGCAAAAAGAGGAAAATGGGGGCAAAAAGTTATGGGGCCTCTGCAATCAGCCCTGTTTTCTCACAAATAGGGTATATTTGAGTTGTGTAGTAATTTTTTTATTTGAATGTGGTAGATTAAAGTGGGTTAGAGTTGATTGAGAAATACTTTTTATTGGAGTGGGTAGATAGTTTTGAATTGGAGTGTGGTAGATCGTATTAGGGTGGATTAGCGTTGGTTTTCTTGGGTCTGCGTTGGATTGATTGGATGGTATGGGTGTTATTTGGAATGGTGTAATTTGGATGAAATCTGGTGGATTGATTGGGGTGTAGTGTATTGTATTTGAGGAGGATATAACAATTTGAATTGGAGTGGTGTAGATTGGAGTGGGGTAGAGTAAATTTTGTTTGAAATGGTGTAGAGTGGAGATGAGCGAATGTTTTTGTTTTGTAAATTATAGTGTTGTGTATAGGAGTGTGATCGATTGTTTAGGATTGAAGTTGGGTAGAAGGTAGTGGTGTTTATTAGAGTGTGGTATTTTCCGTATTTGAGTGATGGATATTGTTTTGCTTTTTAGTGTGGTAGATTGAAGTGATGTTGATTGCTTTGGATTGGAGTGCATTACATTTATTTGTAATGAAGTAGGGTATATTGTTTTTGATTGGAGTGGAGTTGAGGATTTAGTGTAAATTGTGTTTGAATATAGGGTGAGAATTGGAGTGGGGTGTGTAGGAGTGGGAAGAATAGGGAATGTAGTGTTTTGTATTGGGTGAGGTGATGTATATTGTATTGGAGTAGGGTGGAATGTTTTGTATTGGAAAGAGTTGTTTGATATTGTGGTGGAGTAGGTTGGAGTGGGGAGGTAGTTTAAGTTTGAAGTGGGTTATATTGGAGTGGATTAGATGGGGTGTAGTTGTATGAAATATATTGTAGTGGGGTAGGTTGTTTTGTATTTTAGTTGGGTAGATTGAAGTAAGGTATATTATTTTCTATACAATGGGTTAGATTGGAGTGGTTTAGATTATTTTGAATTGTATTGGTGTATATTGTAGTGGGGTTTGTTGGCGTGCATATGATTGTTTTGTTTTGGAATAGGGTACATTGAAGTGGTTTGGATTTGAGTGGTAATAGGTGTGGTATAATTCAGAATTTTTAATTTGCTTTTGATATGTTTTATAGTAGTGAGGCTATTGTTTAGTTTAGTTAAAGGTTATTGTTGTGGAGTGTTAGAGTGGAGTGAAGAGGTTTAGTGTTGTGGAGTGGATTTTTTTAAATGTTGTAGCGTGGAGTAGAAGGATAAGAGTGTTGTTGATTTGAGTAGAGTGAAGTAGGATTTAGGTTTAGATGTATGTTAAAGTAGTGCAGCACGGTGCTACATGAAAAAAGCAGTGCAGCACTACTTTAGAAATGTAGAGGTATGCTGTATTTAGAGAAATACCTTTTGCACTGGTGCTGAATTAAGATTTTTAGCCCTAATGTAGGCATTCTTGTATGATAGTGCAAGGGTGTTTGCGTTGAGGGGATAGGTTGTTAATGTGCAGAAAGGTGTCTTTTAATGCATATATACAATTACATATGGCATTTTGTTGTTTGTATGTGTGCTGCAGAATGCAGCATATATAGAAAAAGGAACAAACATGGAGAAATAAAAGCATTCTTTATTGTTTTGCTATGCTAATGTTACTTTTGGTGTGGTGTTAGGATTTGGCGTTGCTTTAGGTGTACGAAAACTTGTAAATTTGAGGTAGCCTTAAAAGCAATGTTTGTTGCAGCGGAATGGCTACTGAAATATGTATTGCTCGTAATTTTGATGTAGAAAAATGGGGCAGAGGGGCTAATATTTTGAAGGAGGTGTAATGCTATAAAAAAAGTGGTGTTATACATTGTTGTAAATATGGAGCAGTGCTTAGCGCTACTGGAACGTTATGCTTTGGTGGTGCTAGTGGGTTTGAAATATGCCCGTTAGTGTGAGAAAGTTTTGTAGAGTGGAGTAGAATAGGGTGGAGTGGGTTAGAGTGGATTGAGGTGGGTTGATTTGAATAAAATGTGGTGTATTGTATTGGATTTGTTTTAGTGGAGTGTAGCATATTGGTGTGGTGTACATTGTATGTAAATTAGGTGGATTGAAATGGGATGGGTTGTATGAGTTTGGTGTGGATTATGGTGAGGTGGATTATTTTGGATTGTATGGATTGTTGTATTGGAGTAATAGGGTTGAGGTGTAGTTGATTGGCTTGAATTGGTTTGGGATGGTTTTGTTTGGGGTGGAGTTAATTATATTGGGATGGTGATACTGGAATGTTGTGGTTTGTGCAGAATTATGTTGTAGTGGATTGTACTGGGTTGTATTTGAGTGAGTTGAATTGTATGGAGTTGGGTAGAGTGAAATGTGGTATAGTGGAGTAGGGTAGAATGGAGCAGGGTGTATTGGAGTTGTAGTTAAGTGAGGTGGATTGGAGTGGACGGATGGATTAGATTGTGATATGTTTTTTTATTGAGTGTAGTGTATTATATTGTGTAAGATTGGATAGTGGTGTTGTGAATTGTATACGGGTGTGATGTATTGGAATGGGGTGTATTTGTTTGTATTAGGCTGTGGTATATTGGATTGGATTGGATTGTGGTACAATTGAGCGGGGTGGATTTGATTGGAGTGGTGTGGATTGTATTTGAAGAATGTTGTTGTGGGTGGATTTGGGAATATTGAAGTGCTATTGAGTTTTGTGTGTATTATTGTGGAGTAGTTGTGAGTGAGTGTGGTGGATTAAAGTGGATTGTATTGTAGTGGGATGGTTTTTTGAAGAGTAGGTTTCATTATGATTGAGTATTTATGATTGTATTGGAGCAGTTCTGTATGATTGAAGTTGGGTTGGTTGTATTGAAGTGGTGTGGATTATATTGTAGTGGGGTGGAATGGAGTGAAATGTAATGGGGTAAATCAGATTAGGTTTTTGTGGACTGTGTTGTGATGTAGCGTTTTGAGTGGGGTAGATCTGATTGGGTTGTATTGATGTGTACTGGATTGTGTTTGTGTGAAGTAGATTTGGTATTAGTGTTGTGTATTAGAGTGGTGTGAATTAGGATGTTATGGGCTGGATTAGGGTTGTATGAGGTGTTTTTGATTTGAGTAGGGTCGTTTTTTTAATTTTGTTTGGTTTGTTATTTTAGTGTGTTATGTTTGAGTTTGTTAGGTTTGAGTGGTGTAGGTTATTTAGTACAGAAGTAGTAGATAATGGGGTGATTTAAATTTGAGTGTGACTTGCTGAAATGAATTGCACTGGAATAGGCTGTTTTGTATTTAAGTGGGATAGATTGCATTATGTTTGATTTTATTGGATTGGAGTGGGGTAAATTGGAGTCTTATAGATTGTTTTGTATTTGAGTTGGGTGGATTTGAGAAGGGTAGATTAGAGTTTGATTGTTTTGGATTTAAATACGATAGATTAAAGTGCGTTAGATTTGAGTGAAATAGATTGTGATTGAGTTAGATAGTTTAGAATTGAAGTTGTGTAGATTGTGCTGGTGTCAATTAGAGTGAAGTGGATTGGGTTTGTGTGTTGTTGATTGGATGGTATTGTGTTAAATGGTATTGGGGTGAATCTGGATGGACTGGGGTGGTTGCTGGGTGCATCCTTGTATCTGAAGAAAGTTAAACCCCTCTGAAGAGCCCTAAAGAGAGCGAAACACTCTAGGCTGTCTTGGATGGTATTTTACCAGTCCAAAGATGTAATATTGTCCCTGGAATGGTGATTGGCTTTTATCATTTTGCAGCTTTGTGAGGATGACACTGTGTCAATTCAATGCTTAAAATTTTGCTGTACAAATTGCAAAATACGTGTTCCTATCTAGCTTGGAGTAGATAACACTGTGCTGATCCTATGCTTAAAAACTTTGCTAGATAAACAAACATTTGAGGTGACAAAATCTAGAGTGTCGCTGGTGTTGCAGGGTGCTCCTTACTGGTCTCCACCAAAACTTTGGAACTACCCAGAGTTCCCTCTTCATTTTTGCAGATATATATATATATATATATATATATATATATATATATATATATATATATATATATATATATATGGTTGTATTGTAATGCTTGAAACTAATTAAAATGTATATGCCTGTATGCTAATTAAAGCACGTTTTTAAAATTAAATATGCATTTTAGATGCTGCTAATTTATTGATAGTGAGATTAAATACTGTATCAGCCCTTCAGTGATTCTAACCTACATGTAACACACATACTCTTCATTGCATGATTTTAAGTAACTTTTTCAGCTTGCTGTGATTGTAGGAAAATAAAAACGTGCACTAATAAGAAGAAACGTAACTGTTGACAGGGGAAGAAGAAAGTATTTTAATATGGGCTTATGTTAAGCAGCCCAGTACTTTTTAGTTGAGTTTGCGGTATAAGCAACTGCAAAAAAGTGTTGTTGGGAGTATAACAAAGTAACAGAGTGTTGATATAAATATGATAATAACATTGTAAAAAAAACTTATGCAGGTTTAAAAGTATGAGTCATGAAACAAGAGAAAGATAGCATTATGAAGGGAGAAGCACCTTTAGGGGAAAGAGGCAGCGGGAAATGGAGTATGCGCTTGTTTGAAGTGTTTGGAAGAGTGTTTAATGAAAGAAGAGAAAGAAGGCACTATAGCGTGTTTAGGGCCATATTTATACTTTTTGACGCACAACTGCGCCAACGCAGTTGTGCGTCAAAAATTTTAACGCCGGCTAAAGCCATTCCAAAGCGCCATGCGGGCGCCGTATCTATTGAATGACGTTAGCCGCCGTTAGCCGGCGCTGCGGAGTGGTGTGCGTCAAAAAAAATGACTCACACCAGGCAGCGCCGGCGTAGGGGAAAATGGAGCTTGGGCATCAAAAAATGGGGCAAGTCAGGCTGAGGCAAAATTCTTGCCTCAATCCGATTTGCGTCATTTTTTTTTTACGCCCAGACGCCATTGACATGACTCCTGTCTTAGCAAAGACAGGAGTCATGTCCCCTTGCCCAATGGCCATGCCCAGGGGACTTATGTCCCCTGAGCATGGCCATTGGGCATAGTGGCATGTAGGGGGGCAGAAATCAGGCTCCCCTATGCAACAAAAAAAGTACGGAAAAATATACTTACCTGCACTTACCTTAATGTCCCTGGGGTGGGTCCCTCCATCCTTGGGCGTCCTCCTGGGGTGGGCAAGGGTGGCAGGGGGTGTCCCTGGGGGCATGGGAGGGCACCTCTGGGCTCCTTCCGAGCCCACAGGTCCCTTAACGCCTGCCCTGAGCAGGCGTTAAAAAATTACGCAAACGCGGCTGGACGTCATTTTTTGAGGCCCGCCCACTACCGTGCGTCATTTTTGCATGAGAGTGTAAATAAGGCGCACAGGCCTGGGAGCCATTTTTTAGAAGGGAACGCCTACCTTGCATATCATTAACGCAAGGCTGGTTCCCCCTTCTAAAAAATGGCGCACATGGTAGAACTTTGACGCCCGGTGCGTCGGACGTCAAAGTATAAATATGGGGCAGTGTTTGCGCCGAATGTGCGTCAAAAAAAATCGACGCAAATCCGGCGCAAACAGAGTATAAATATGCCCCTTAGTATCTTTAGAAGAATAGAGGTAGTAGGAAACGAAGTAAGCATTTGGAAGATTTCGTGATGAAATAGGAGAAAGAAGGCGGTATAGTGGGCAGAAGCGGTTTTGAGGGAATGAGGCAGTAGGAAATAGAGAAAGCGCTAGTTTGAAGTGCTTGGAAGAGTGTTTAATGCAATACGAGAAAGAAGGGTTCATAGTGGACACAGCAGCTTTGGAAAGAAAGAGACAGTAGGAAACAGAGAAAGCGTTTGAAGTGTTGGGAAGAGTGTTTAATGAAATAAGAGAAAGAAGGTACTATAAAGGGGCTAAGTAGGTTTGGAGGGAAAGAGGTAGTGGAAAATGGAGCAAGCGTTATTGTGAAGTGTCGTGAGGAGTGTTTAATGAAAGAAGAGAAAGAAAGCATTATAGGGGGATTTGGAAATTTGGAGGGAAAAAGGCATTAGGAAATGGAGTAAGTGGTTGCTTGAAGCATTTGAAAGAGTGTTGAATGAAATAAGATAAAGAGGGGTTTCTAGTGGGCACAGTACTTGTGGAGGAAAAGAGGCAGTAGGAAATGGAGCAAGCGCTTATGTGAAGAGTTTGAAAGAGTGTTTAATGTAACAAGAAAAAGAAGGCGCTAGAGGGGACCTTGCAGTTTTGAAGGGAAAGAGGTAGTAGGAAATGGAGGGATTGCTGTTTTGAAGCGCTTGAAAGAGTGTTTAATGAAATAAGAAAAATAAGGCTGTAAGTGAGGCTCTTCGTTTTAAAGGGAAAGAGAGATTAGGAAATGGAGGAAGCATCTGTCGGAAGTGTTTGGAAGAGTGTTTAATGAGATAAGAGAAATAAGGCGGTATAGTGGCCATAAGAGTTTGAAAGGTAAAGCAGCATTAGGAAACGGAGGAAGCGCTGGTTTGAAGCACTTTGAACAGTGTTTGATGAAACAAGAGAAATAAGGTTGTAAGTGAGGCTTTTAGTTTTAAAGGGAAAGAGCCAGTAGGAAACGGCGAAAGTGGTGGTTTGAAGCGCTTGGAAGAGTGTTTAATGAAACAAAACAAAGAAGGTGCTACAGTGGTTGTAGCAGCTTTGGAGGGAAAGAGGCAGTGGGAAAGAGAGCACGTGTTTGTTTGAAGCACTTAGAAGAATGTTTAAAGAAATAAGAGAAAAAAAGGGCTATAGGGGGTTTAGCAGGTTTGGAGGGAAAAAGGCAGTAGGAAACGGAGGAAGTGCTGGTTTGAAGCATTTGCAAGAGTATTTAATGAAACAATACGAAGAAGGAGATACCCTGGTTATAGCAACTTTGGAGGGAAAGAGGTAGTAGGAAAGAGCAAGCGCTTGTTGGAAGGGCTCAGAAGAGTGTTTAATGTAATAAGAGATAGAAGGGGCTATAGGGGGCCCAGTAGCCTTGGAAAGAAAGAAACAGTAGGAAACGGAGGAAGCGCTGGTTTGAAGAGCTTGGAAGAGTGTTTAATGAAATTAGTGAAAGAAGGGGATATAGGGGGCCCAGTAGCTTTGGAGGGAAAGCAGCTGTAGGAAACGGAGAAAGCGGTGGTTTTCTTTTAAGCGCTTGGAAGAATGTTTAATGAAACAAGAGAAAGAAGAAGGTATAGGGGGTACAGCAGCTTTAGAGGGAAAGAAGCTGTAGGAAACTGAGGAAGCTCTGGTATGAAGCGCTTTGAAGAGTGTTTAATGAGACAAGAGAAATAAGGCTGTAAGTGAGCTTAAGAGTTTTAAAAGAGAAGAGGCAGTAGGAAACGGAAGAAGCACTATTTTGTAATGCTTTGAAGAGTGTTTAATAAAATAAAAGAAAGAAGGCGCTGCAATGGTTATAGCAGCTTTGGAGGGAAAGAGGCAGTAGGAAATGGAGAAAGCACTGGTTTGAAGTGCTTGGAAGAGTGTTTAATGAAAGAAAAGTAAGGTGGCGCTACAGTGGTTATTGCAGCTTTGGAGGGAAAGAGGCAGTAGGAAAGAGAGAAAGCATTTGTTTGAAGCACTTAGAAGAGCGTTTAATTAAATAAAAGAAAGAAGGGGCCGTAAGGTGCCCAGCAGCTTTGGAGGGAGAGAGGTAGTAGGAAACTGAGGAAGCATTGGTTTGAAGCGCTTGGAAGAGTGTTTACTGAAACACGATATCAAGCTGTGCAGCCAGGTTCAATTTTTAATGTTGGGGGATTAACATCCCGTGTTTTTAAATGCAATTATTGCTAGTATGTTAATATTCGCATACCTGTTAATTAGAACTTGTCGAATTGACCACGTTTCGTGTTGTACAAATGAGAAGACCACTGGCAAACAATATCTGCAAGTTTAGAAAGAATATTATTAGTTGTTTGAATACTGGAAGTGGCTGCATCTAGTTATGTAAAAATACTCAATGTGCTATTTATATTAGCAGGTAGCTACTGCTTTTTACCAACAGTCAATTTTCAAACCAAACATTTTTTTTAAAGTTTTTTATGCATGTGGAGCTCAATTTATATTTTCAATATGAGCAAGTTTAAAAGCGTACTAACAAAAATAGAATAAAAAGTTATGGCACTGCTGGTTGCTGCTAATTTTGTACATGCTAGTCCGTAGCGAATGTTTTGTTTTAGTTGTTTGTTCTGAAACATTTGGAACAATTACAGCTACCAACTTTGAGTTTAGGAAACCAGATGCAGGTTTTCACATGGGGTTAATATCCTTTCATTTTCTGCAAATTATTTTAACTACCCAGGCTACAAGTGACAACTTTTAGCTTATGAAACCAGAAGGAATTTCAATATGTGGATAAAATGTTTTTGATATTGGAAAAACAATGTAATATACCTGCTCTACTGGGAAACATATTTGCTTATTTAGCGTAAGTAAAACTCATGTGAAGTGCTCCAATACTTTTGTGTTAAGTTTGCTATACATAAAAAATGCATAAATAAAGCAAGTCTTTTAAATGAAATATCTATTTTTTAACAAGTGTTTAATAAAAGAATAGCAGGTACAACTGCAGAGTTTGGAGGTGGAGATCCAGGTTTAAATCTGTATGATGGAGGATTAGTATACTGTAATTATAAACAAATTACTTAATCTTCTTATGTTTTTTATAAAAGCATATTCTTGTGTATTGTAAGTATAGCAATTATTGTGAGTGTGTTTATATCCACATAACTGTTAATTAGAAGTTGTCAAATTGACCACGTTTCGTGTTGTACAAATGAGAGGAGCACTTTGCAACAAGCTCTGCAAGGTTAGAAAGAATATAGTTAGCTGTTTGAATACTGAAAGTGGTTGTACTTTTTTAAGAATGTTAATTACGAATAGTGGTCTGCAAGTGCTACAGAAGCATACTATCAAATAATAATTAAAATGCCTTTCAGTTGTTAAAAACGGACTGAAATAAAATGGAATTGACAGTGCTTACCAATATCATGAAATCGTCAAAGTATTGACTGCAAATGCACTAATAAAAAGTGTTTGTTTGTTACCTTGTTGAAGAGTTTAAATATTTTTTTAAAAAGGTAATAAAATGCATGAAAGGTAATGAATAAGAATTAACTTCCTGAGGAATGGTTAAATTTGATTTGCTAGAACACAACTGTAAATAAAGATCTAGAATGCTATTGGTTAAGTAAATTTATTTTTTTAGGAGGATTTACAATTACTTGTTTACGTTTTTGTGAAAACTTATTATGGACGAGCATCTTTCAGAATGGCCGCATCTACTAAATTTGGAAATGTGGAAGTGGAAGTAGGTTACATTTTCGGCATGTGGCAACTTTCTGTGATTTTATATAAGCCCCCTGTGCCAACCTGAAAAAACTGTGTTGAGTGTAACGTAACTAGTACTTATATAAATCGCTACAATACCATGAGCTATATTAGGCGCTATATATTAAATGCAACAATTCAAAAGAGAGCATATGTGCAAATAATTTCAAATGTCTAGCTTGAGGCTAGTAATGCAAGTACGAGGTTTGGCATGGGGTTAACATGGTATGATTTTGTCTAAATTATTTAAGCTCCCCGAGCCAACTGACTTTGAAGCTAAGTAGCCAGGCTGGATTTTTGGCATAGGATTAACATCCTGTGATGTTGGGCAAATTAGTTAATCTAGTTGTGCATATTATAAAATCATATATTATTATGTAAAATAACTAATGCTTCTGTGAAGCGCTGCTATGCCTTTTGGATAAGTTGATGATGTACCAAAGCAGCCTACAAACACACAAACAAAGGTTTTATAACAAATACAAAACATATTAACAATGTTTATTTTATGTATTTTATTAATACAATCCTTTGAAATAAAATATCTGTTGATTTTTGTTAATGAAGCGGTTCAGAGGAAAGCATGTGTCAAAACTACAGCTGCTGACCTTTGAGCTAAAAAAATGAGATGCAAGTTTTGGCCAGGGGATATCATGCTATAATGTTTTGCTAATTATGTAAGCTCCCTGTGCCAACCTTAAGAAACTGTGTTGAATGTAACAAACCTGATACCTAGGCAGTAGGAAACAGAGGAAGCTCTAGTTTGATGCAATTGGAAGAGTGTTTAATGAAATAAGAGAAAAAAGGGTTTATAGTGGGCATAGCAGCTTTGGAAAGAAAGAAACAGTAGGAAATGGAGCAAGCGTTTGTTTGAAGTGCTTGGAAGAGTTTTTAATGAAATTAGAGAAAGAAGAGAATATAGGGGGCCCAGCAGCTCTGGAGAGAAAGAGGCAGTAGGAAACGGTGGAAGCACTTGTTTAAAGCGCTGTGAAGAGTGTTTAATGAAATCAGGTAATCTCCCTGAGCCTACCCCAACAAAACTGTGTTGTAATGTAACATAAGTGGAATTTATATAAAGCGCTGCAATACCTTCAGATAATTAGTCGCTATATATGAAATGCAACAATTTAGAAGAGACCATTTGTTGACTTAATTTCAAATACCTAGTTTAAGAATGAAAATACAGGTGCGAGCTTTGGCGTTGGGTTAACGCAGAATAATGTTGTCTAAATCACTTATGCTCCCTCTGCCTACCCCCCAAAAAATTTATTTTTGTGAAATGTAACTAATGTCTATTTAAACCGCTCCAATACATTTGGGTGTAAGTATTTTGTTTACGTCTGTCTGTTTATAAACATTTTGCACTTGATAAAATGCAAACTTTGGGTAGATTTCGCATTATATTTAAAATGCACCATCAAAAATAAAAAAGGAATTCCTAATACATGTAAAACAAGCCATATAAAGCGTCAGCAACAAGCTAACATATAAATAAATGAGATTATGAAAAAGCAAGATAAATAGCTAAAAAACTGATTCTACGCTTTTAATACAAAACAATTAACTTCAGTATAGTAAGTATTTTGTTTACGTCCGTCCATTTAAAAAAGATTTGGCACTTAATAAAATGCAAGCTTTTAGATCATTAAAGAAAGCCTGCAGGTAACCAGAGGCAGCCTTTAATTAGTACATCTGGGCACAGCAGGGCTGTCTTCATTTTGTAGCACCCTCCAGAAATGCACAAAGAGGTGGTACCACTTCATACTAGAGTGTGCTTAAGCCTGACCAAAGGCTTGTGCCATGCTGCTCCATTCCTGATGACCAATTGCAAATGTAAAAAAAAAATATTGTTAAAAGAGACAATATGAGCTTTTTACAACTCAACTTTACGTTAGTAAATAAAGCCTGAAGTAACACTATATTTTAGACCTGCTGATATTTCTCTGTAAATTAATATACCAGCAAAACCCAAAATATCTAATACTTTTTAGAATGAAACATTCATCAGAAGAATATATAGTTCAATGGCTCTAACTGCGGACTTTGATGCGGGGTAACCAGGTTTGAGTCTTTGCGTTGTGTTAAAATCCTGTGACCTTTAACAAATCAGTAAATCTCCTCGTGCGTGTTATAAAAGCATACATTTTTAAATAAAGTAGCTCGAGCTTTATGAGGCGCACCTATGCCTTTTGGACAAGTTCATTCGATAGCAGCCTACAAACACACAAAAGAGGTGTTAAAAACCACACCACATATTCACAATCTTTATTCATGTATTTTATTAATAATACGTAAAAGGCTTAAAAATAAAATGTCTGATTTATATTAAAGAAGTGGTTCCGATGAAAGCGTGTGTCAGAGCTAGAGCTGCTGACCTTGGAGCTTAAAAACCAAATACAAGTTTTGTCCTATCTAGAAAGCAACTTTAATTTATAAGTTGTTATTATGACACGCAGGCACAAATTATGCAGCGCATGCGTGTTGTATCATTTCTGTGTTGAGTAGATCAGGTGGGTTTTATTTTATTTTTAACACAGACATTTTCTGCGGTAATATTACTCCAGACATGTTATAATATTTAGAGCAATGGCAAAGAATATATTTGTATTATTTGTTTTTTGTCACAAAACCAACAGTATGAGTGTGTGTCATATTACTTTTAACCCTAGGCAAGTGCATGTGTGTGAGATGTTTTTACCTTAGGCACAGTGCATGCGTGTATTTTCCTTTTTACATTTTTTTCTTTTTTTGAGGGATTGTACAAGTATACTGTATATATATATATATATATATATATATATATATATATATATATATATTTTCAACTAATCTCTTCCCATTCACATTAGTGAAGGAGACGCTGGCACTCCAGATTTATTGCACAATAATCACTTTATTCATGTACCAACTGTACAAACTGAAAAACTTCTAAGGTTTTGGGCAATGCATTTCAACCAAATCGGTCTTCTTCATAGCCCCCCATTTTTACAGATGAAAAAACAAGCTACACAACCCCTTGACATTATATCCTGTCTGGTAATGAACATAAAAAAAATCCTAAATCAAAACCTCTTTGCTCATCCATTTTAAATTATACTACTAACAATATTACTATTTCCCTCATCCTATTACTCCATTATTTTACTTTACACATCTATATACAATATTAATTCAATCATATTCATTTTGTAATTATTTCTAATTTTCTAACCCATAAATTAAAAAAATATTTTCTACTTTTGATCCTCATTTAAACATTATAAAATAACCTCTGCCTCACATTTCTCTTTGCACTCTTTTCTCTACTGTGTCATATTAACACATTAACTCAATAAATCAAATATAATAATATAAGTCCATATCAATACAAAATTTATACGGTGGTGTAGACTACATCATTTAGGGCCCGGCCCACATATATTTCATATCATCCCACATGTACATACAATTCTTCATCCTGGTTTAACCCCCACAGGGCTTTGCTATTAAACCCAATGATGTATTCCGATTCCATCTTCCTCAGAACTCTTTCCCTGTCTCCTCCTCGTGGGGACAGCAAAGCCCTGACAATTCCCAAAAATAACCTATCGTCAATTTTCCCATCATGGACTTGCCTACAATGTCGTGCTATCGGATAATCGGCATCATCATTCTTAATTGCCCGCCAATGTTCCAATATACGTTTTTTAACCCGAAAGATCATACTACCCACATAGCAAAAATTACATGGACATTTTATAACATAGATAGTAAAATCCGAGTTACAATTTATACATTTTTCAATTTTCCTCACTTCCCCTGTGGTTAATGTATAATTTCTACAATTCATACTGTATTTACATGCCTTACACTTCATAAATGTATAGAAACCTATCTGTTTCATAAATCCCATAAAGCACAAACAATCCCACAGAAAAATAGCCAAATACTACAAAAACAGAACGGCGACAATACTACAAAAGCACCTTTACAACCCTGCCCCAACTCAAACACCCACATACCATTTTTGCCAGCAGCAATCTGGTGTGCAAGACAACTACGGGCAACTGCCAAACAAGCTAATATTTGATGCTCTTTGTGTGAGATATTTATGGTATGTATTGTGGATTTCTCCATCAGAAGACAGATTTACTGCTCTTTTCTCATTTGATTCATCGTTCTTCCAAACAGTGTTTTTGTATCATTCTACATCATAAAGAAGAGCATCAGAGCACAACCCTTGTTCCACACAGACAAACAGAACTATAATGTTTTCATCCAACACAGGCTTTAGTAGTGACAGGCAGAGGACTTGATCCCTGCTGGCACACTCTTTACACAGATTATTACCTGATGTTAAAGCCGCGACTTGAGAGTTGAAGTCGCTTTTGTGAGCAGTGAGACCTTGGTGTCTTTTTTTAGGAATGTGTTGATAGGAGGCTTAAATTGCTGCCGTTGACCGGCCTGAGCGTATTTTTAGGTCAAGCGCACAATCGCTTTGACCTGTTGTTAGTACTGTGGGCTTTTAACCATGCCTACCACAAGCCCATCACTTTCACTTGTTTGTGGGCTTGCCTTTCAAAAATCCCTTATTATCATTGGTAAATGCTTTATGTTTGACCCTTCTTGTTACCGTCTTGCAGACGGACCCTGTTAAATAGATAATTGCACGATTGACAATACTGCGAGCAAACTTCTTTTCATTTTTGTGTCTCTCCTTCGTGCTCATACTCATGGCAGCCGTGGGGCTTTGAATCAGTTTGCTTATGTCAACGGTTTTACTTTTCATTTTCAATTTAAGTGGCAATAAAAGTCCAGTTAAGAATTTACAGCATGAGCTTATCTGGGATGTTTCTTTCTAGACACAAACTTATGTTATCACCATACCTGTAGAGCAGTGGTCTTCAAACTGGAAGGTGGGCCCCCCTATGGGGGTCTGAAGTGATCCCAGGGGGGGCACCAGGCTCTGCCCAAAAGAAGCATTATGCTGATAACAGGGCTTTGATTTAAGCTGAAACAAAATGGGCAGAAGTAAACCAGTCTGTAATGGGCCATCACTGACATGTTTTGTCATTTATAGCCAAGCTGGGATTATGTGTCAAAAGGGAAGGGACTCCAAATACACTTCAAAACCCCACCCCAGTTGTGTTAACCACATTATGAATCCCTTTCACAAGTCATTAAGGCCTGCCTGATCAGAATAGTATGTTTGGCATCATGTATTCAATTTCACTTTTAAAATAGTAACAGAACTTAACTGTAATGTTTAAATGTCTACACATATTTAAACATTGCCAATTTAACAGAATAATTGTGAAAAATGTGTATGGGGTCCCTGATATTTTCTTTCCACATGGTGGTGGGGCATTCAAAAGTGTGATGACCACTGCTCTAGAGTGTATAATTTGCTGTGTGTTGCCTTATGATAAGTTCCAGTAGGGTAAGAGTCAATTCTTTATCACTCCACTGAGTGCATTTCGAGAAGTATTTATAGAAGTGGGAATAACTCTATACAAAAGACTGTTGTCTGCCAGTAAATACCTTCTGTGATCTCCAGGTGCAGACTTAGATGGTTCTAGGGTTTTTTAGTGTGTCTCTGTAGCAGCGGAAAGATGGTGGCCCCCTTATAGGCTGAAAAACGTTAGGTGCCTGCCCAGATCACCCCGATGATAATCTTATTGCAGGGGTGGTCAACACTGTTGCAGGCATTTGACACCTGCAGTACTTGTGTTCGCAAACCCACTCCTCCCATTGTTGTTATCTTGCTTCCCACATCGAAAGCTGCTCTGCCACCCATCACCTGTCTTCTACAGGCAGTGAGGTGGCTTACCACTCCACTGTTACTGTGGTTGTGGTAACACTGGCACCGTGCCACACCATTCACAGAGTTTCTGTGGAGTAGAACTGAGGTGTTGCTGTCTGCTGTTCCTGGTTCTCCATAGCTGTACTGCTTGTAGAGCGTATCAGGAGCAGTTAGGTCTGTTTCTTTCTCTTCCTGTATATTCCTGTATCAGTTTTAATTCTATGTCCGTACCAGAGGTTCAGATTATGCTTCTTTTTCTTTACTACTCAAATTACAGCAGCCATATCCCAACATGCTTAGTCCAATATGTCCATCAATCACAACCCATTATGTTCTATTAATGTACCCAACACCATCTTGACTTCCTCTTTCTTTGCTGCTCGAGAAAACCAAGATCAGTGTTGCTTCATACTTCAACATATTTGTATCGTGGATTTGTGTCAGGTTTAATTACCTTTGCTGTGCTGTCTAGTGGTTTGCAGCACTTGCATCTTCTTATGGTTTTATCACGATTGGGCTTGCTGGCTCAATTACAACTGTACTCAGTTGTGTGATTCGCCGCCTCAGTGCGTGGTGACTCACAGTCTACATCTGGCCCTTCGGCCGCTCGCCGAGACAAGGCTGAACCGAGACACCTCCACAGCTGGTCGCTGGTTACAGGTAAGCGGTGTGCCTCTCCACTGTTCTTCCCATGGCCTTCGCTGCCAGGGACTGCCTGAAGCCTCCCCTAATCGGACCGGGGCTGAGAACCAAGGACTATGTGCCTAGACCAATTGGGCTACCTTTTTGTAGGCAATTGGGCTATGCGTAGTCCTTCCTTAGTTTCTCCTCCTCCTCTGTAGTGTTGGTTAACACTTGCCATTGCATGCATTTTTGGAATTTCAGACAGCCCAGGTGCGCTGTGAGGATGCTGACACTCACGCAGCAACAGTTGAGCAGGCCCTGTTATCAGAGCGGAGTGCACACTTGTGGTATTAACGCTTACAAAATTGTTTGGCTCTCTTGACGCACTTATATAGGGCTGCAATAATTAGTTGTACAGCTTACAAAATTCTTGTTTGTTGTACTAGGGGTGGCTCCCCCCTCCGTAGTCCAGCTATTTTGGCTGCATTCGATTGTCTTTTTAGACACCTTAAATTTCTTATCAAGACGACCGATTGGATGTCCTTTAAGGAGGATGAATATGGGCAGTGTGATGAAGATTCACAGGGTCATCTTAGGGAGCATGGACTGTCTGCAGCTATTAACGCTTCAGTCCAGCAATCCATTTGCAGGGCACTGGAAGCTTCTGTTTCTCAAAGGATTAAACAAGCCTTAATGGCAGTGCTTCAACCAATTACGCAACAATGAGAACTGTCTGCAAAATGTCAAGGATGTGTCCCAGTAGCGAATCCTGAAACGGGAGAGGGAGATTCCTCCAATCGCGCAAGGCGAAAGCCAAATCGTCCGCATGGCCTCACGTGGACACACTGGCTACCTTAACCCAGGGCCCCATGGATGATCACCAATACTGTTCGGACCTCTCTACCTCTAAGTAAGCAGGCCTCTCAAAGCAAACATCACTCTTTGGACTCAGACCACAGTGAGTCAGACTCCTCCTATTCAGACCAAACCATGCCCAAGAGCAATTAAGCAAAACAAACTTCCCCTGAGCATCCAGAGTCCTCCTGGTCGCCCACTAACCCATTTTAGTTCAATCTGTAGGACATCATACATCCCAGGTCAGCCAACTGGGCACCTGCACAGTCTGTGGCGACCTGCTTACATGATAATCTGCGCAAAGATTTTGATAAGGAGGTGCACAACAGACCCTGGGCAGAGTGTCTTAGGCCAGATTTTCCCAATAGGGTGGCAGAGACTCCAGAAATTGACACAAATATGTTGACTTTTCTAAAAAGATTTGCCAAAGACCCGAAAAATGGGATCGACCGACCATGGCGATCCTCTCAAGATAAACTCTTAGATCCAACAGGTCCACTGGCAAGATTTTTGAAAATGGAAATGGCAGCCCTATGGACCCAGGCTTACTGGCAGAATAGACCCAAAGGGCTATTTGCCTATTAGGGAATGCCAACTACACCATGTCATCTGAGTGGTGCAAGTCTCTTTTAATGAGGATCGACTCCACTCTAACAGAATTGGCTACAGCAGACTTGTGTCCCTTGGTAAAGAGATGTCTCTTCAGCGACAAATTTGTAAAAGACATAGCGAAGTATGTCTCCACTTTCACTACCCTTGATAAAGCTCAAGCCAACTTAAAGAAAGGATTCTACTTAGGCCTTTTTGGACAGGCCGGATGAGGCAGGGGCCACTCATCAGGGTGTTCCTTCTTTCAAGGCCCTCATACCTCATAGATGTTCCTTTGGCTGTGGAGGAGGAGACTGGCAGGACTCCACCAAAGGAGGAACCTTCTTCCCCTCTTGTTCCCATTTCCCCAGACATTGAGGTCAATGTGGGGGTGCCAGGACCAATTACCAACCAACCTATTCCGCCGGTAAGGATCATTGACTCTTCTCAAGTTCACTTGGGGGGCTGAATTCAGTACTTTCTTCACAACTGGTGCCAGGTAACTCTAGATGCATGGGTGTTGAAAACAGTTCAGGGCTTCCATCTAGAATTCTATCAGACCCCTCAACAGAAGGCCCCTACACTGCGTATTTCCCTAGAAGAATCCGAGTTTATAGACACAGAAATCAAAGACTTGCAACAGAAACGCACCATTGCATTTTGCAAGCCTCATCACGACGGTTCTTGCAGAAAAATCTTGCTAGTCCAAGACACCGTCTAGTTCTAAATCTAAGAGATTTCATTTACTACATTGTGAATCAATGTTTCAAGATGGAAGGTCTACAACTGTTGACAGACTTACAGCAGGCAGGAGACTGGATGGTCGGCCTGGAACTGAAGGATGTATACCTCACTATCCCTATCTTCCCTCCACACAGATGGCTGGAATATTTGGTCCTGCCTTTTGGGCTTTCTTCAGCACCTTGGTGTTTCACCAAGATGCTCAAAACCATAGAAGCCCACCTACGAGAGAAGGGGATTTGCATGATTATATATCTAGATGATGTATTGATTATGGCACAATCCCAGGAATTGGTGTTGCGTCACCTTCACATGATCCTCTCTCTTCTACAGAATCTGGGATTTATTGTAAACAGGAGCAAGTTCAGCCTTTGCACCTCTCAAGCTTTGAGGTTCCTGGGGTTTGTAATCAATTTGGAGACGTCCCAGTTAACCCAGTTAACCCTTCCCAAGAACAAACTCCGGGACATCAAGAAGGAATTGAGAGTGACCCTGTCCCTCTCCTTGGTGTCTCTGAAAAGGATTGCTTGCATGGTAGGTCTTCTTGCCTCCTCGATTCAGGCAATTTTTCCAGGCCCCCTGCATTACAGATCCTTACAAAGGCTAAAGATTCAACATCTACAGAAGGGTCTGGCTTACTAAAATCAGGTCCCTCTGACACAGGTGAGGACAGAGAGCAAATGGTGGTTGATGCAGGTGGATGCTTGGAATGGCAGGGCCATTTTCAGCTCTCAGCCAGAGACGTTAATGGAGTTCGCCACCAGTCAATGGGGCTGGGAAGCTTGCTGCAGGGACATCTATATGGGAGGGAGGTGGTGCCAGCAGGAGCTTCAACTACACATCAATTGCTTGGAACTACTAGCAGGGCCGTTTGCTATCGGGACCCTATCTCCCAAGAGAGTAACTTGCTCCATTCTGCTCAGAATGGACAGCATATCGGAGGTTTGATACATAAACAAGCTGGCGGGCACCAGATCTCCACTCCTGGCAGAGATAGCCAGGGATTTCTGGCATTATTGCCTCAGCCACAAAATTTCTGTCAAGCAGAATATATTCCTGGGCAATCCAATGTGGCAGCCGACTAAAACTCGAGATATCTGGTGGACCACAGCGACTGGAAACTTCTTCAGCAGATATTCAAATTGACTCAGCAGGTGTGGGGGCCATGCAAGATAGATCTGTTTGCCTCCAGACTAAACTGTGAAAGCGATGGATGCCTTCTCTCAGGATTGGTCATGAGATCTGAACTATGCCTTTCCCCACTTTTCCATGATTCCCAGGGTGGCGACTCAGATCAAGATACAAGCAGCGGAGATGGTGCTGATTACCCTGATCTGGAATGCACAACCTTGGTTCCCCCTTCTTCTGAAGCTTGCATGCGATCCTCCAGTACTACTTCTGTGGTTGCACGACATGCTCTTGGTACCAGTAGTATCGAGACAGTTGTCTCTGATGGCATGGCGGCTTTCAGGCAACAGTGGAGCTTGGCAGGCATTTTGGAGACAGCTTCAGAGTTCATCATTAAAGCATGGGCTCCCTCCACTCGAAAGAGATACTCTTCAGCATGGAGATCTTGGCAGAGTTGGTGCCCAGGCAGGTAGATCCTGTGGAGGCAGAACTGTGTGAGGTAGTAAATTTTCGATCTGACAAATTGGCTTTGTTATTGTGCCTCATTTCATGTAGACGCATGTCAGATGTAAAAGCTCTGGACCTTGAAAGTAGAATATTTACACTGGAAGGTGTCTCTTTTAATGTGACAAGAAGAACAACAACTTTTTCTAGATGTATCCATTAATATGCTTTTTCATTTGATATGTGTGATTAAATGTTGAAAAGCATATGAAGAGTGTACTAAGGTGTTGACAACCAACAGATTGGGACAATTACTAATTTCTTTGCAAAAAACTTTCAGGCTGGTCTCTGCAGCGATCATTTCCAGATAGTTAAGAGGGATAATGGTCAAAGCAGGGATTGATGTGAATCAATTCGGGGCTCATTCAGTTCGGGGTGCGATGGCATCCAAGTCCTTTGGTTTTGGAGTCACTATTCAGGATATTATGAAATCTTCAGGTTGGTCGTTTAAACAGTTTTTTTTATTACAAACCTGTAGGTGATATTACATCCTTGGTGTTTAATCAGCTTTAAACTAGCACAATCTGAGCCTCCACTCCTGACATAGAATGAAAAATTTGCTAGCGTTCGCGCCAAGAATTTTCAAATCCATTAAAGACACAGAGGCGAGGATTATCCCTCCTGGATATTTATGAAATGTTTCATAAATATGATATGCCTTTACAAATAAAACATTCTATTGTATGATTTCCCACCCATTGAATTCAAAGTCCATATACATGTCATTATCATAAGTTTTTCGTTTATTCCTTGCTAGGAACAGATCAGAAAACGGAATGAATAAGATGTTTACATCCAGTTGGTCATGTCATTGAGCATGTATTCAACATTTCTGTTGAAAGTTCAGGATCATTGTTTTTTCTGAATCACCATTCAAAGAGGTCCTTGGAAGAGCAAAGAAAGAGTAAGTCAAGATGGTGTTTGGTGCATTAATAGGACCTAATAGGTTGTGATTGGTGGACATAATGGACTACGCATGTTGGGATATCCAGTCAACGTTTTCTGTTTTTTGACTGGCTGCTGTCATTTGAGTAGTAAAGAAAGAGAAGCATAATCCTCGCCTCAGTGTCCTTAATAGAATTTAAAATTCTTGGCATGAATGCTGGCAAATTTTTCATTCTGCTCAAGTGATTCCTCATTAGCTGCGGAGTGTACAGTGGTGTGAATAAAGTCCAGGATGCCCAACTACCTGACATATTTAATGCATAGTATGCAACTTGTTTCATGACTCCCAATGAGATTGGGAAAGCATGCAGAAGGGCTTCTATTTTCTTTATACAATGCTATGGACTCAAATTACGTTTTCTGATGGAGGATTTGTTGACATGTAAAAGTTGATATATTTTATTTTTGGTTATATTCTTGGTATACTATGTTAACATTTTTTCAGTCTTTCTGGCAAGTATCGCCCTATCCTCTTTTTTGCCGTTTTGTGTAATTTAACAGTGGGTTATTTATCATTTTTATTTTCTTCCGAATGTCTCTGGTAATTACCTCCAAATTATTATTATTTTTTACATTACAGTTTCCCCCTTTTTGCAGGGTGCTTTTCCCTCTTCTTTGTACATTGGGGTTTTTGGGGGGGTAGGGAGAAGCCCCTAGTCTCCTGGGATTTGTGGGAGGGCCGTAGTGTCCGAGGACATGGGGAAAAGTGATTGTGAAAGAGGTGCTAGAGGAGGGGTGTGAGAAAACAGAGCTGATTGCAGAGACCCCCTAACTTTTTGCTCTCATATTTCACTTTTTGCTGGTGTTTTCCTGACTCTGATGGTGCCCTGGGTACTGCTAACCAGTCCCAGGGCCTGTGCTCTGTATAAAATGAGTATGCAAATTAGGCTAATTATAATTGGCTTAAGTCAACCTATCTATAAGTCCCTAGTATATGCTAGGGCATGTAGGTTTAGGGACCCCAGCATAGGTGGTGCACCCATAGATGCACTGCTGAGGTGCCCAGTGTCATTTAAAAGGCAGGCCTTCCTTGCTGGCTGCTTTTAAATTAAAGTTACATGCAAATTAGACTTTGGATTTAAAAGTACTTCCAAAGTCTTAAACTTCCTTATTTTTACATATAGGTCACCCCTAAAGTGTGCCCTATGTGCCCCTAGGACTGGGTGCCATGTAACTATAAGCAGGGGCCTTATAAAATAGTTTTATAAGCCCGTGTGAGGCAAAACATCCAAATTTGTTTTTCCCTCATTGTAGTGAATGGCCTCCATAGGCTAGAATGGGGAAACTTTATTTTAATTTATAAAGTCCCTTAAGTGTCAGATACATCACGTTTGGTATCAAATTAATTTCTATAATATGTCCCACAACTCACAATTGTTGGATTTAATATAAGTTGTTCAGGTAAAGAGTTTTAAACTAACCTAAAAGGTTGCCAAATTCAGCCCTTTAGTGCTCTGCTGTGATTGGCCAGCCTCTGGTGAGGTGTGAAGTAGCCTGGGCTGAACACAAAGAGATATGCCTGGTGGAGGAGAATTTTCCCCAGCAGATGGAGAAGCAGGAAGCACTGCCAAACTGGTCTTCAAAGGCAGGGAAGGACATTTGGAGTAACCCAGCACCTCCCTCACATCCTGCAAACCCAGACAATTAGGTGAGGGCAGGAGAATGGTGTGTTTAATATTTTTAGCCACACCAGTGGGTGGGCTCAGCCAGATGTAACCTCCAAAAATCAGTCTCTGCCATGATGGATTTTTGAGGAATGTTGCTCCCTGGGATTGATTTTTGCCACACTTCTCAGGAAGTGGTCATCACAGGGGGAAGGACCCTGCACCTGATTGGTGATTGGTGCTTTTCACCCAGGAGCAAGGATAAATATGGCAGAGCTGCACCCACACCGCAGATCCCTACCAGACCCCTAAAAGGAACAGGACAAAGAAGAAGGACTGCCCTACTGGACTCCCTGACCTGCACCTGGACACTGCACTCTGAAGGACTGCACCAGCTGCACAATTGGGCTTCACCACTAAAATGAATTTGCCTGTCCTCTACTGCTTCAAGAAAGGACTCCCTGTTTGCTGCAGGCACAGAGGAGCTGCTGAGAGTCCCCTGCATCAAGTCCTGCAAGCAGTGCCCAGCTGACCAGGGTCCAATTTGAGGATTCTGACCAGGTGCATTCTGAGAATTGTAGTCCCAACGCCCAAGGAACAACTCTGAGCTTCTGGAACCTTGGATCAAGTTGTGGACACTTCAAGGAACCAAAAAGGACCTCTGGAAGAAGATCCAGACGTTTGGAGGCGTTTGGAGCAACTCCATAAGTTGAAGAGGTGCATTGTGGGAGTTGTAGTCCCAGACCCCAAGACGTAAACCAGAGCTTGTGAACCGTTGGCTGGTGCTGTGGACCACTTTCCTTAATCAAGAAACACTTCTGAAAGTAAGTGTTACAGTATTACCTTGTGGGTGGCCTGAACTCTGGACTTTGTTCCTTTCCAGTGTGACCTTTTTTTAACCCTTTGAGTGCTAGTTGCTTCTTTGCACTAGAAAGCATTAATTCTTTAAAAATACATATCCCCGGTTCCCCTTATCTGATTTTAATCGTTTTGGTGTCATTTTAAAGATAAAAAATATAATCTATTTTTATAAATTGGTGTTGGATTTTTATTGTGTTTTGTGTTTTGATTGTTTACTGTTTTGTGATTTTTAAATGCTTTACACATTTGTCTCCTAAGTTAAGCCTTGTCACTCATTGCCAAGCTAACAAGTGTTGAGCTGGGTTTAATTTATTGAGACCTAACTGGACGTAAGTGGTGGTTAGTGGCCTTTTGCTAAGTGTAGGTATTTACCTGCCCTTACCAATAATCCATTTTCCAACATGGGGGTCCTGGGATATAAGTTTAGTGGCCCAGGTGGCAGAGGTTGCCATTTTTAGCACGTGGACACACCAGCTTGGCAGGGACAGTTATTTTGGTTTTTGGTCCATATTGGTATATCTTACTACTGTATTATGGAGGGAAGTATGGCCCCTCATGTCTTAGAGGCCCTATGCACCTTGGAGCAGGCGGGCAGGGCTGACCTCTTACAGCCTAGAGTTCTGCAGCGCAAGTTATTGCCTAGGGAAGGAAGGCCCTGTAGAAGGTTGGTGAAGGGGTGGAGGCGGCTGTTCTCACCTGTTCACCCTAAAATAAAAAATAAGAGGCTGCGCACTCAGTGAGACCCACAGGAAGTGTGGGAAGGCAGGCAGTTGGGAGCCGGCCTACTACAGACGCCGTCCCCAGTCAGTACCTGTCTGTGGGGAGGAACCAGCGTGTGATGTCGAGAGGGCCCCCAGCACAGCAGTAGGTGGGCTCCATGAGGCAGGTACAAGGCCTTTCAGTGGGTTTGAATCCCCACTTGTAGAATGGGATGAGCACTGCGACACAGCAGGGGTGCCAAGAGGCTCAACGCCTCGATCCTGCAGGAAGGAACAGTGATAGATTGCACGAGGCAGGTGGAAGAAGGCCTACCTGTGTCAGAGAGTATGGTGTTATTGAGTGGCCATGGGGAGGAGTGTGCCAGGGAGAAGGGTGCATGGCCAGTGATATTTTGTTCCTGCTGCTGGGTTTATCTAGTCCACAGAGGCAATTTACCAAGCGTAGGGATGGGAGGGAAAGGGAGATGGACTCCTCACAGTAGAATGAACAGCGTCCAGGCCATACAGGTGTGAGGGAGTAGGACAGTATGGTCAGACCCCCATTTGAGGACCTAGTGTGGAGAGGGAATGGGGTGGTGCACACTTCTTGGGAAGAATTTCTCAAAGGGGTTGGAGGTTTTCAGTGGAAGGTTTGGCAGAGCTGGGGGCGGGGATGGATGGGGCAGATGGGGATGGTAATGGGGGTTTGGGGAGGTGGGTATGGATGTCCGACACCATGCAGCTAGTTTGAGGTCAGGATGGTCAGGGACAGTCTATTGCAATTGGGAGGGTTTGGTGTAACCTGTCGGCCCCAACCCACGGGCGGGACTCGTGTCCATGCGGCCTGCTCTGGGATGTTGTTGGAACCCATGCGGAAGCAGCGAGGTTGTGGATGTTTGCCCGCCTTGCCACAACAGGATTGTACAGATTCATATCACTATCTCCATGATGCGTAATTTGGAGATGGTGGTGTTGGTGATGGTGAGGTGCCTGGTTCGAGTGAGGGCACAGGAGAATTTGATTACAATGATGAGTTGGTTTTAAGCTACGAGAAAGATGATGCTGAGGAAGGGAAGATTGTGGATGATGGGGGGCAGGAAGCCGCTTGGTGGGCTGTGCCTCATGATGTGCGTCAAGGGTGCAGTGATGCTAACCAAAGGAGGAGTTTTGATGTTATTCAGGAGCCAGTCCATGGTGCGGTATCTATGAGAGTGGTGTCAAGCCAAACAGAGGCGGGAGCAGCGTCAAGACAGACTGCTTTGGTGCAGTCCCAAACCTTGCGGCCAGGTACGGCGCGTTGCACTGTTCAAACCAATGGGGGTTTTGGTCTTGATGTGCAGTCAGTTGGGGTAGAGGCGAAGGATAGAAATGGGGGTGGGGCTCCGTTTATTCAAGGGTAAGTATGTTCAGGACCAGGCTATTGGTACAGATATAAGTCTTGATGTGTCTGGGTCTGGCAGGAATATGTGCAGGGGTTTGGGGAGAAAGATAAGGACAGTGATGGTGGGAACAAGAAGCAAAGCAAGGAATTTAACTTTAAGAAACTTCCGTACATGAGGATTACGAAGCCTTTAGGAGCCTATTTAATCTAGTCAAACAAGGAGCGCATTTAGAAAGGAGAAAACATTGAGATTTTTAAACTGCTCCACAGGGAAATCCGAGCTAAAGAAGGATCTTAGGAGGAAGAATATGAGCTGTCTCAACAACCTAAGGTGCCAGTAAATATTGAAAACTGGACAGTTGGAAACATTTCAGTTTAGTGCAAACAATTTCCTGAACGATGCTTAGCATTGTTCAAGTATATTTGTTGCGTAGGCTCTCATTATCCTAATGAGACTACTGGATTTTGAGCGGCAAGATCGTTCACAGTGTGGGGGACTAAGTCTGACCCACGGTTAAGGACCCTTGTCACTCTAAATACAGGTTTTGCTCCAGCTAACTAGCAGTGCCTCATCTCTCCCAAAGGGAAGAGACAATTGGGCAGCCGATCGCATGAGATCTTAGTACTTCCCAGGGAAGTCGTGGTCACTCAGGTCACAACCGGTTAATAAATGACAAAGGCAGTTTAGGTTTTAAAGATTGGTTTAATAAAAACGACTGCATTTTAGATAGCAAAGCGTGAGCTGCAATAACCAGAACTACACAACACAGTAGGATTAAAATAGTAACGATGAGAGTGAAGCACAAGAATAAGGCTATCATAGTGCAACTAGATTAGGTTCTCTATAAGTTAAAGTCTGAGCACAGCATGTAAAGCTCTAAGCCTGCCTTTCGGGTTCCCCCGGGAGGACATCAACCCTCATACCTGAGCAAAGGCCTGTAATCTGCATCAGCATCTGCATCGGGGCAGTCAGCATCTAGTTGTAGGTTCCTGGTTGGAATCTCCCTCGTGTACTGGGACTAGAAAGTGTTTTTATAACTAACATGCGGATGTTCTAAGAAAACGTCCCTACGTAAGGATATGTATTTTCTACACTAGAGAATAAACTTTTACCACGTTTATCGGCAATGTACCAGACTGTAGCCTTGACTGAAGCACAGAGTGAGCAAGAATGCATTGTTTGAGAACACAGTGCTGAACTAAGCTAAACAGTGTGATAGAAGGAAATAAAGACAAGACCGTAAAACTGGGTATTGTAAAATAACAGTACGAGGTTGAATAAAATGTATCTAGGGCAAAGTGCACAGAGGCCTAATATGTAAAGCTAACGCGCACAAAGCTATATTAAAAAATGGCTACACTACATATTGACAAGGTGGGGAAAGCTCAAGTAACATTTGGAGGTTGGGCTGGGTGAAGTAGGATGAAGAGTTTCGGGCCCTACTGGTGGAGGATGTGGGTGGGGTGTGGGGCTAACTGGATAATGAGTTACACCTTCAGACTATGACACCGAATCGGTCAGCACCTTCCCCTTACAAAGCAAGTGGGTGGCCAGTGATTTATAAATCCTTTCAAAGACACCCGCCCAGGTGGGAGCTGCTGGACAGAGACAGACAGGCAATGCGGGCATGCTGGTCTTACAGTAGGGGACAGTGCGTGAGTAAATATTGCAAGTACTATCACAAATGCCCGAAGTACGACAGGACAACAGAGGACAGGTATTGGCCAGCAGAGCAATGCAAGAGGCAGGGAGGCAGTGATACAGGCAGGGGCAGAAGGGGTCAGGCCCCCATGGAAAAGGTGAAAAAAACAATTAACATTGACAAGCTTTGCTTCAGGTTGGAGCAGCTGGGATCAGAAAAGGAGAAGGAGTTGTTGTTGACCAGATGTGAACATGGTTTTTGTTTGTATTACAAGGGGCCATGGGTTCGGCCCTGGGCGGAAGATTTGAAGTCCATCAAAGGTCATGAAGTTCTGGTTTGCAACAAGCTGATGGAGGAAGTTCACAAGTGTTGCATGGAGGGTCGTTTTGAGGATTTGCCTTTGGAAAATCTTGGGATATCCCCAATTGGGGTGGTCCCAAAAAAGAAGCCTGATGAGTTCAATTTAATTCAGCATTTGTTGTGGCCGGAGGGCTCATCAGTAAATTATTTAATTCCAGAGGCATTAAGCAGGGTGAACTATGCTTCCGTGGATACGGCATTGGTTAACATGCCTCGGCTGGGTACTTTAATGGCGTACTGTGACATGAAATCTGCTTTCAGGTTGCTTCCCGTTCACCCCAGTGACTATGAGCTACTTTACCTTCAGATTTCAGGAGAAAAGAAAAGAATTGTAGAAGATGGTGTTGAGATCTAAGGCTCAGGTAAAGGACCTCCACGTTTGATCACCTTAATTTCTCTTTCCGGGCAGAGTGGTGTGGCTGAACGTTTTGCAGAAGCTTGGGCTTGTCACTGGTGGAGGCATTACTTCCTCATCACAGGGTGCATCTGCAGGCTGGTGGGAAGGAGGATTTGAGGATGTGGAGGATGTATTTGAGCAAATTCATTGGGGTTCTCATGGCAGGTTTGAAGGAGCCGGTGGAGTGGTCACTGGAACTTTTTTCAGATGCTGTTGAGGGGCACGGCTTTGGTATCTTTTGGCAGGGCCATGGTGTGTGGAGGAATGCCCATTATCGAGGAAGAATTGGGGACGGATCATTGCTTTTTTAAAGTTCTTTCCACTGGTGGTGGTGGTTTGCCTTTGGGGATGGCATTTTGCAAATAAAACTGTTTTGTTTAAGGTGGATAATTTGTCTGTGGTCAACACTGTCAATAGGCCATCAGCACAGGATCCCATGGTGTAGCAATTGCTATGGGTTTTGGAGTACTTGCAATTGAATATGATTTATAAAACACGACATATCGAAGAAGTGGACAATGAAATGGCCGATGCTCTTTCTTGTTTACAGTGGCTTGCACCATATGCCAAGGAGCAGAAGACGACGATGCCAGCTCATTTGTGGTCAGTGGGCAAGGCCAGGTGATGTTGTTGGTCTGTCCATTCATTGTCAGAGTCATTTCGGAGGGCATACAGGCTGGCAGGGATGAGTTTCTGGACTTGTGCGGTGAGATAAAATGGAGTTGAGGAAATAATGGCCAGAAGGACAGATGTTGTAACCTTTATTATGTTTTTGATTCAAAAGCTGAAGGAGCAGAATGCAGGTAACGTCCAATGACGCTTCATATCACTAGGGAAGTAGGTTTGGTGCTGCTTAGTAACTGCAGAGACGTGCAAGAGATACTGAGGTTCTCTGTGATCATGGTATAGTTGTTTTTCTGGGGCTCTTAGGGTTATAGAGATGGCAGGTTCCAAGACTAAGGCAGCCGTACATTGGGAGGACATTAGAGTCAGGGGCAGGATTGTGTAAGTGTGGCTACCTCTATCTAAGATGAATCAATCAGGGGTACATGCATTTCTATATCGGCGTACCCAGTTCTGCTGGTTTGACCCTGGATTTGGTGGGGGGGAATGCAGAGACAAGGCAGACAACAGGATGAGGTTCTTAGGCATGTGGATGGGGGCCAAGACATCGGACTTGCATGTCTTAGGAGTTTTGAGGAAGGCTTTGAGGGCTTTGGGTTATTAGGCGTGGGATTTTGGAACTCATTATTTTAGGACTGGCATGGCTTCAAAGGCAGAGCGTTGGGGTGGAATGGTGGCTGAAATCAGGAGGGTGGGACGGTGGCGTTCCGATTGCTTCAGCTATATTTGAAGCTAGGCTGTGTTTTGCAGGACATACAATGATCTTGCTATTTTTCCAGTCTAGATTGCATCACAGACCCTGGCAAGGGGAATATTTGGGTTTGGATTTCTGGGCACTCTTTTGTGCGGCTTGGCATGTTCAGAAGAGGAGAGGTGGAAAGCAGCTTGGCTTCCAGGATATGGCGGTGCAGCTGAAGTGGTCTGAAAAAGGGGGCATGCAATGGTTTGAGCTGTTACCTAAGTTAAATTTGAGGACAAGGGGTTCCCCTTGCCCTGATGTTTTACTGTTGCATTTGGGGGAAATGATCTTGTGCGGCTGAAAGGTTTGTCACTTTCAAACAGTCTCAAAGCATACTTGTTGGCGATAAAAAAGCCCTGGTTTGATACTTCTGGCATATGGGCTGTTTTTGTGCCGAGGAGAGCATAGTGGGGGCACTCAAACCAGATGCCATTGACAGTGCACAGTGGAAGGGGAAGAGGGATTTTAAAACATTTTGCCAAGCATTGTTTTCTGGGAACATGTGGGCATACGATATGAGGAGGCATAGTTTGTTTTGGAATGATTGTGTGCATCTGTCCGTTTTGGGCTTGAGTTGTAGTTGACGCAAATGCGTTCTGTTTTGGCAGCATTATTGCACTTACCAGTTGAATTGTGAATTACTTCGTGGGAGAGTGTGGGATTTCTGTGGGGACAGAAAAATTATTAAGGTTTTTCTGGTGGCGGTTGTTTTAACAAGTTTAAAGTTACATACAAAAGTCGAGGATGTGGGGGTCAGGAAGGGAAGTTTATGAAAGCAATAAGAATGCAATCAGTGGGGAATGCAAACATTTTGGATGCGGGGATTGGGAGTGAGGTGACTTCTGACTGGCCTTTCGGTTGCTCAGGGTTAAATAGGGGAGAGAGGAGGAGGATGGATAGTATTCGATATGTATTAGTGAGGCCGGGGTCTTATGTGTAGTATGTGAGGCTTAGTTCCAAGGGTATGGTCTTAAAACGTTGCACCTGTTTCATTAAGGTGGTCTTTTCCACACTATCACTTGTCACTGAGTTCTTGGATGCGCCATCCCACCCAATTGGTCTTGTCTGCATATTCAAAAAAATGTAAATGCCTTTTTAATTGCCTGTCACGAGATGGAGGCTTGGAACGTAGGCTAAGCTCCAAGCCTCAGTTTGGGATGCGGACATTTTAAACACTCCTCACAAGCACCTGCACTTGCATCCTGAAACAGACAGTTTCCCGCCCTGCCATCAGCTTCGGAGCATTGTCTCCTTCACATCAGTTGGTATTCTCTGTTTGGCTCCCCGATTTATAATCCCGCTGCGCTGAAACAGTTACATCAGGAAGCTTTTAAGAGTAAATGATGCAAAAATACTTGCCATACTGGTCTTCCGCAGCCCAATGTATGCTTTATTATCTGTTCTTACTCTGGGACTTCCTAGGGCAGTGTGTATTGTTCACTACACGATTGGTCATTTTCACTTCAATCTCTAAAAGTGATTTTTACCGAGTGACATTATAAGTGTATTTTTTTCTGTATCTAACTAGTTCTCCAAGGTGTCACTGTTGTTTTTGTTCCTATTCATGTGGAAGCTTCCTTTCCAGGACTTTTCAGGTAGCCAACATTTCCATATTTTGGAACGCGGACTCATATTGACTATCACCTTCCCTAACTGGTTTTATATTTTTTAATTCTAAAGTTCAGATGACCCCATATCATTGATTGTCCTGATGAGACCATTGTATCTAAGGTGGGTCCAAACGTGACAAAATGAAGGAACCAATAAACCAATATAGCAACTATTATCTAGTTTTGTTTTTCTGCTCTTCTCTCTATGATCTTCAGCATAACAGACTATATCAAATTGGCTCCAAATGTTTATGTTTTTTGAATGATACCAATGACAACCATTGTTGCACAGAAAATATAGTATGCGACCACTGGCAGAAGCATTTCAGAAACTGGTCATCTCGGTCATGGCCCAGCCCCACCTCTCTATCTATTAATGTTAAATTAAATTATTTGTATTTCTGAGTCTTATTGTATATTGTTTTATTTTTATTTGTAATGTAGACTGATGAATAAAGATCATTTTAGTAATATTTATACATAAATATATCTTATTATATTTACTAATTTTTGTTCAATTTAGAGGTAATAGGATTTATAGGTGGTTTATATTCTTGTTTTGGCTATTTAAAACAAAGATTTGACTTCAGGTTGTTGCATTTTGCACAGTTCTTTGTTTTTTTAGAAAGAGTAGCTTGATGTAGGTTACAGATTGTTCTATTTTAAGTTCTAACTTGGTCGCTTTCTTTCATTTTTTGGCGATTTCTTGGAATTAGCTATAAGGGAGGATGGCTCCAGCCTAATGTGGCTTGGATGGCGTTGTGCCATCCTTCCACTGTGTTGTTAGTTTTGGTTTGTTCAGTCATGGTGCTGTTGCATACGTTGCACAATGGTGTTTGAAACTTAGGTTGGCATCTGTGGTTAGAACGCAAGTGTTTTCAAAATAGTGCACTGGGGACTTAGCTTTCTTTCAGGTGTAGAGGAAAGTGGAGTATTTTGTGGTGTGGGGGTTAGTCCTCACCATGTAATACTCTCACAATACCCCAGAGATGGTTCTTGGATTCACACTAGTAAATCCTTAGATCAGTCCTGGTAGTGTGGCAAGGAGCAGTCAGGCTTTACTTTGAGGAACAGGTGTTAAGCATTTCACAGCATCAACATGGACGATAAGTAATTGACACAACTCAAAAAAAAATCCAAAACCAATTTATGAAAATAGAGCTTATTCTTTATCTTATTTTAGACACAAAAACAAACAATTGAATAAGTATAAGTATATAGATTTCAGAAGCATATTAAATTACAGCAGAACTGCCACTTAAAGGTTGCTTTGAAGTCTATGGGAGAAATATCACTGGTTATTAGCGATTTGCACTGCCTTGCCTTACTCCATATCTAAAGGCAATTCTGCTGCCTGTGATGTCCCTGACACCAGTCACCCGGAAGTGAAACAGTTCTTCACAGAGGGCGAAACGGGAGCTTTGAGTTAACAAAGGAGGAAACAATCCTTGAATGCATGAAATGCTTATGAATAACAACAGTGGTCCTGTAAATCTACAAAAATGGTCAGAAATAATCAACGCGCTGTTTTTGGGAAACCGGCAGGGGGCAGGAGCCAAACCCCTTTGTGACTCTGGCCACGGGTCGTGCTGATTGGTGTCTGGAGGCAAGTACGGGAAGCAGCCCCCTTTGAAATCAAATGCGCGCCTGCTTCCGCGGGACGCGCTGTTTTTGGGAAACCGTCGGGGGGCAGGAGCCAAGCCCCTTTGTGACTGTGTGCGCGCCCGTTACCGCGGGTCGCGCTGATTGGTGTCTGGAGGCTGGGACGGGAAGCAGCCCCCTTTGAAATCAAACGTGTGACCAAAGGAGGGCCCGTCCTGCGCCCGTCAGCGACCGGAGGAGGCCGGGCCATACCTCTTTATCTTTCCTCTCTGTGCCCAGTATCACCAATTTAGCCCGCCAACAGCAGGGTCTGAGGAGCTCCAAGTTCATCTCAGGTGAGGGTTTTATAGGAGGGCAATAGCTGGGGGGACAGAAGGGCCAATCGCATTCTCTACCAAGTGTTCAAGCGGGAGGCCTGAAGTAAGAGGAAAAGATGGGCAGAAAGAGGGGGGGGCGGGAGCTGAAGAAAAGCATGGGAATAATAAAACTCTAGATGGATTTCTTCAAAAGGCTGTTGGGGCACTTAAAAAAGAGATAGAACTGGTCCAGCGCCGCTTATCTGCTCCCACATCTTCAGCCCACAGCTGCCAAGTCACACAGCCCCCTTTGCCAGTAGACTCACAGCCCGCATTGACCACCCCTCCCACTCCAACTCCCACTCCCCCCTCTAGAAACCCTCAGGAACACCCGGCTGAAATTTCGAATAAACCTACTGCTCTCCCCGCACCAATCCCACCAATCCGGGGCCCTTCTAAAGGATGGTCCCTAATTACTGCTGATTCCAATAACAAAGGGAAAAGGAAACGTAGGGAGTCTATTATAAAAAACAAACAAACCTGGATCTCAAGCTCCCCCAATCCGGGCCTGGCTCCTAGGAATGACGTTATTTCAACTCCCTCAGAAAGTGTCAACAGACGACAGGCAACTGATCATATAATGGAATTTATAAAGGAAGAGTTTACCAAGCTGCTCCTCCCTATTGCAGCCCGTCTTCAAGCGATCGAGGAGAAACTGGAAGGACTCACCAAGATTCAGCTACTGGTACCTCCTCCACCTGCAGAAATCTTATCCTCACCCTTCCCACTTGAGCCAACCCCACGCTAATGGCGGCAGATCTCCTGCTCTAATGAGCATGAGTCTTCTCCTTCCCAATAATTATGAGGGGGGACTTATCTGATAGAGCAGCTAACATCCTAAAGAACAAGTACCCAAAGGTCCCAGCCCCTCTCTCAAAAGGAACTGGAGGTTCTGCCTCTTCTAACAACACAGCAACTAATGTTGGTGCAGCTAATCCCATTAATGAGCATCCCTCGGTAGGCCCCCTGAAGACGGTGCAGATCAATGGCAGGACTGGATCGGGAGCGATGCATCTTCCACCGGAGTCATGCCCATACGTCCTTGTCATCACCAATGTCCCTGAACTTAAGACCAAAACCTCGGAATCTTTTACCGAACTGAAAAATAAGGTTATACATTGGTTACATGCAAATGCTAGGTTTGCATTTCATATGATACCTTCGATACTGATGGTGAGAAGGGTGGGGTGGGTGGGATCACTGAAGAAGATTGGCACAGGGGATTGCATTGTTATCAATTTCAATTCACCTGCTCTTTTCCAGCAGTTCTTTTTAAATGCTAATAGACCCTATCCTTTAGCAGGGGAAGTCTCTCTGTGCAGACTGCAAGTGCTCTACCCTCCACCAGTGATAGTTACGAATAGTAAGCTGCTAACGGCGCACAGAGTCTCCCCTGACATCCAGCTACAGATTGACCCCGAATAAGGCCTTAGATGTTCCTCAGCTTCTCTCTCCGAGATAGAGTGACTCAGTGATGGACCACGGGGAGTAGGTATGAGTTACCATGAGACTGAGCTTACTGATCACCCAGTTCTTAGTGGTCCTATTTCATCCATACTATTTACCCTGACAGATTCCTGCAAACCGGGAATTACTGAGAATACCACATGCGCAGCTAATGAGGATGGGGGATCCCTCGCGACAAGCGCTCCTCGCAATTCTGGGTTTATCTCTTCTGTCAATTTACCAGACATGAATATGATTGGTTCTGTATCCAGCGGGGCGAACAAATTACAGGACAAGAAAGAAAAGGGTCATTGTATGATCGTGGGGGACAACAAGGCTATCGGCTGAATCTCCTCTCTCAGTGAGCAATTCCCGAGAGTAGTTGGGCATACTAAAACAAATGTTTTTGACACGGTTCTTAGCTGGAACATAGCTGGGCTGGAGAGTAAATTGCAAAGCCCAGGACGGGGTCAATTTATCGATGAATATCAGATTTGTCTATTCCAAGAAACATGGGCATTGGGGCCCAAATATCGATCAGGCTTTAACAGCTACTGGGTTGCAGCACGCAAGGTGTCTCCTGGGAGACCATCAGGAGGGCTACTTATATGGCTAAGCAGTTCTCTCAGGTGCAAGGTTGAAGTCATAGATATGGGCTGCCCTGATTTACAGGTCTTACTAGTATCGACCCTCAAGGAGAGACCTCTATTAATAATCAATATCTATAATAGGAGTGTGGGCAGTCACTATGATTCTGATGCCCTGACCATACTGGATAACTTTCTCCATAACAACATTTCATCCCAATTCATTTTAATTGCAGGGGACCTGAATGTTACATTCGAGCCTAATCCTTTGGCCCAAGAGCTATATAAAGAAGAGGATGCCATTTGGGGTATCCCCAGTTAGTGTCAAATAAAATACCTAGATTGAATAGAATAGTGCACCAAGTTGCTGATATCACACTAACACACGGTCTCCGAGCTTGTAATGGTCGCTCCTGCTCAGACACTAATTTGCACTCCACTTTTAGGCGTGGTACCCGCAGGAGTCAGATTTACTATATTCTACTTGACATCCGACTGTGGGGCCACATGTCTGACACAAGGGTACAAGAGCACGATGAGAGTGACCATGACCCACTGATTTTATCGACCAGAGGCCTGTTGCCTTCGCTTGAAGCTCCCCATTCTAAGGCATATGCACAACTGCTCGCCCTGACAAATAACAGACGAAATGTCAAATGGGAGTCTGGTATTACCTCCTCTGATTCCCTCTCATCAATACACAATTTATTAGCAGACCAAATGAAGCGTATGCTTTTACATTTAGAGGATGGCGATGGGCTATTAGCAGCTCACATTGAACTGTTTAACTCTTTAAAGCACCTTCTTAGAAAAGAGATTAGTAGTAAACCTAGGAAAAAGTGCCGTGCACGGTGGTTTAGCAATGCATGCAGAGTAGCCCAACATAACCTATTGAGAACATTGAAAGAAGGCCATGCAGATCTTTTAGAAAAGCATGGAAGGACTATAAACAGGAATGCTCTAGGGCGCACAAAACCTGGGAGGAGGCCAGATGGGCAGCTATTCGGGAGACTGCTAAAACAAACAATACTTCTAGGTTTTGGAAATTGATAACAGACGACAGTAAAGATTCTTTGTCTTTGCCCGGTACCTCAATCCTCTCTGCAGTGTGGGCTGAGCACTTTTGTCAACTATACGAAGGGCCATCCGAAGCAGCCTTTAGGACTCCTGACGACAGTGCAATCCATGGGGCCACCCCGATCAAATTCACTCTAGCTGAAACTAGAGCTGCAATAACTTCATTGAATTGGGGAAAGGCCCCTGGTCCTGACAAGATCCCGGGTGACCTATACAAGACAAGACCTCACATCTGGGCCCCTTACCTAAATCTAGTCTGTAATGCGGTTGCAGCAGGAGCTTCTGTCCCACCTTCCTGGAAAGGGGCCAAGACAGTTCCCATCTTTAAAAAAGGTAGTCCCAATGATCCTGCTAACTATCGACCGATATGTCTGCTTGATAATTCTCAAAAAATCTATGCAAAGCAACTTCTGTTTCATCTTGATGAATGGATTTCAGAGTCTGAAGCCATATCTGATCTACAGGCAGGGTTTAGACCCGCAGTCAGTACCATAGATCAAGCCCTGAGATTCCTGGCAATTAAATGGAAGAATGTGGACCTAGGGGGGGAAATCTGTACATGGTTTTCATTGACCTTAGAGCCACATTTGATTTGGTCCCCAGGAACATGCTATGGATGACACTATCCAATATGGGCGCTCCAGCAGGCCTCCTGAAACTCATTGTTCGACTGAATGAGAATACCTATGCACAAATTAGATGCAGTAAGGATGGTGAGTTGACAGACCCTGTAGCTATCGAAAGAGGAGTCAGACAGGGTTGTGTCCTAGCCCCCACCCTTTTTTTGCTATATATAAACAACTGTATCCAATACTTAGAGAACTGTATAAATGGCTCGCACAAACTGGCCGGAAAAAAAGTACTGTGTCTGCTATATGCGGACGACACAATCTTGCTAGCCAAATCACTGATGGGAATTCAAAACCTGGTCAATCAATTCTGTGTCTTCTGCAGAGACTACGGGCTGGATGTCAATGTCCAGAAAACAAAACTTATGATATACAGCGCCTCAAGAAAAAGACCTCGTGCAAGAGTAGCAATGAATTCAATCCCGTTGGAAAGAGTGGCAGAGTTTGATTACTTAGGCATCAGGTAATTGGGAGGCAGCTATTGATAAAGGGGCACTTATCATAAGCCAAAGAGGTGGGGCTCTAGTATGCAAGGCTAGAATGACAGTGAGCCCCCCCTTGAATCCAATCTCTGAGATCTACAAAGTTCAAATCTGTATGGAGCAGAACTTTGGGGTTCCCACAGAAAATTTGACATTTTACAAACTAAAGAAAATCTTTTCTTCAGACATGTTTCCTGGCTAGGGAAGGGCACACCAATGACCCCTTTCAGACTTGACCTAGGATTAAACAGCATCAAAGCCACAGCGGGTCTGAGACCGCTCTCTCTTACTGGATCCGTCTATGAAAAACTGACGAACTTGAACTATTCAGGGTAGCAATAAGAGAACTCATAACATCTCCACAGGGACTGGAAAAAATCATTTGGCTGAAGGAGATGAAATCTGCCTGGGATAAGCTAGGTTTTCCTCATTATTGGAAGTACCCTGAGCGGACCCCTGCTAATGCTAGGCAACTCATCAAAGGGAGATATTGGGAGAAAACCAACAAAGATCTCTTCCACCGTAATAGGATGGGCAGGTTAACAGTAGAATTCCTCCAAGTCAAACACAAACCCCTGCCCGAGAACCTCATGGACCTTCCTATGCCTGCACGTGCCCGCACCCTATATCTCCAGCTACGATACGGCACCTTGCCCGTTAATAGCTACATGGCCCTTTAGGTCATCAAGCAACCCCTCGACTGACAGATGTATACTTTGTCACCATTGTAAGGAAACAACTGAGCATGTGTTGTTCTTCAGCCCCCTATACAAAAGCCCCAGAGGGAGGTGGATCTCCCTCTGTGCAAAACTTTACTACTGCAGGACCGAGCTAAAGCTATCAGAATATGCAAATATGATACATCCACATTGGTAGTCAGCTCAGTCACCAAATATCTGTCTTAAGCTTGGTCCATCCGCCGTAGGTTCATCTTAGCCACGGGGCTCCAAGTTGGCTAGGTACTCTGTTGTCTATAGATGGGGATTTTAATAAGATATATTTATTTCCTTTTTTAATGTTTAGTTGTGTTATGTATTAAGTGCCCCAACAGCCTTTTATTGCCATGTGGGATTCTTTTATAGTATTTATAAAAATAATTATGATCTTGGTTTTAGTTTCAAGAAACGGTATTTATTTGAATGCCGGTTACAAGCTTTTATTATTGCTATGTATGATTGCTATTCTGTATTTTAATGGTCTAAAATTTTAGACTGAATAAATAAATAAATAAATAAATATAGGCAATTCTAAGTTGCACAAAGTAGCTCTGCATCGCCTCATGGATATGATTTCAAGATTTGGGCCCATTGTCGCGTCACAAAAAGTGACGCAAAAGCGGCACAAGAGGCTCAAAAATATGCCCTAGAGTATTTGTTTCATTGATAAAGTAAAATACAGTTTTGTTCAGTTTTGGGGAGATATAAATAGAGACATATATTTTATGTTATTATTTATTTATTTATTCCATTTGTAGAGTGCAACTGTCACCAAACTGATATCCTGGTGCTGAGACGAGTGGGAAGGTACCACTGCTAGTATATAACCATCCGAATATGTAGCAGATTTATTTAGGGAAGAGCAATGTCATAGAACTTTTTTTAAACTGTAACAGGGCTGAGCTGATCGAAGAGTTGGCAGCAGCTTGTTCCAAAGCTGAGCTGCTTTGACCCGGCCCCTTGTCTTGCCTTACGAAACTTATTGATGCAGACCAAGTTTGTAGTACTGGAGTGGAGATGCCACCCCGGGATATACCCCTTCAGTCTTCCTTGTAGTGCGTTGAACACAATGCATATAGCTTTAAACAGAATCCTCTGCTTTAAAGCAGCCAGTGCATTTCTTTCAAGGCATCAGAAGATGATGATCTGCAAAGTCTATTTCAGGGAAGTTTTGCAGCAGCCACATGGACTCTATACAGCCTATTCAATAGATACTCCAGAGCCCCAAGTAGAAAGGCATTACAGTAGCCCAATCTACGTGTGTGAGCAGCGGTGGTAGCACCTTTCTAAGCCGTCATAAAAGTGTGAAGCATGTGCCTGCTACAATTGTGATGTGGTGTTCCAAAAACAACTTGTTGTCAAAAGTGACCCCCAAATTACGAACTATGTCAGGTTGCAGTAGCTGTGTGCACCGGGTGGGATGAGCCAAAAATTGGAGGGGAGAGTCATAGGAATCTTGCTTGCCATACAGCACAAGAGCTCTGTTTTGTCCCCGTTGAGTTTTAATTAATTTGCCTTCATCCAGCAGGCAATATCCAGCATGCCTTTTTGGAATGTCGTTCTTGCCTCCTCTTGATTATTATTGAGGGACAAAGTCCTCAGCATAATTAACCACACTAGTGTTGTGCTTCTTCATCAAAGATATAAGTGGCCTCATATAGATGTAAATACCTGTCACAGCATTTTGAAAGCAGAGCAGGGGAGTGGAGAGACAGCCTGACACCTGACCAGTAAGTAGGACTCCAGCTACTTTAGTGCTTTAGTGCTGTGCCTCCCACACCAATTGAGGTTAGCATGGAAAGTAGGATTTTATGATCTACCCTGTCAAAGGCAGCCGGACAAGTCAAGCATGATAAGGACTGTTGACTGCCTGCTGTCTACCTGCATCGTGGCTCGTCCAAAGCTACAAGTAGGACTGACTCCATACCATGTCTGGGTGGAAAATCAAATTGCTCCTCCTCATGCAGGGACTGGGATTTCAAATATTGTGATAAACTTCTGCTCACATATCACTCCAAAATCATCACTGGGAAGGGGACGAGTGAAATGGGTCTATAGTTACTCAAAACAGCAGGATCCACTGATCATTAATTTAAAAGGGGGCCGACAGTTGCTTTCTTCCAGTTATTGAGTACCCTACCCATCTGCAATTATTGGTTACACAACTGTGACGTGGTAGAGCAAGCTCATCTTACAGCTCTTTCTATATCCTTGGAGATAGGGGGGCATAGGAGATCTAGAGGTAGTAGACCTAGCAATATCTAGTAAGGTTTCCTCTGAAATAGTGCCAAAGATATTGAGTCTATAGTTATGATTCTCATCGGAGTCTGTGCCCATTAGCGTCATAGTAGCCCTAGATGCTGATAGTTCAATGGAGTACTGATCATCAGTCACTCTGGACAGTGTCTCTAGATTATCAGCAATGTTCAAAACAGGGGGTGCAGTCTGAACAGATGTGCTAGTGTCCCCCAGAATCTTGCTGATCATTTCATCAAAGAAATCAGCCAAATCTTCACATAGTTCCTGAGAGGGTGAAACTTCTTGTATTAAGCAATCTGGGTCAGTTTATCCCTGAAGTATTTTAAAGCTCTTTTTTGCTCCATTATTGGCTGCAAGACTGCTGTTGGCATAGAAGTCAGCCTTAGCTTTACCGACCCCTCTCTTATAATCACCCAATGCAAGTTTAAGACACATTTTGTCTGCTTCGTAGTATAAAATTGCACCATCTCGTTTCAAGCTTCTTGCATGGCAATTTAAGCTCTCTTAGTGATCCGTTGTACCAGGGAGCTGATGGTCCATGGCGCGCTTTCAGTTGAGTGAATAGGATTATTCTGTACAAAGTTTCAACAATATCTTGCTCATAAACTAGACAGTTATCCTTAACTGATTTCTTAGGCTCAAAAGTGTTAGGTAAGTGGAGGGCAGATCTTGTACCATGCCCTTCCTTTTCTTTCTTCTTTTTTAAAATTCTTTTTATTTGTATAAACAGCTGCTCATCAAATAAAACTTAACATCAAGACACTTTCAGAATATGATTCTTGGCCCTTATAGAAAAACAATAGTTATCATTACATCGGCAAGGTAGAATCCCATTAGAATGTAGTCAATCCACACCCTCTACAGCACACAAACAGTGATCACCCCTCAACAACCACGTGATTGTAGAGTTGCGTTTGAGCCCACCTAGTCCCCCTACCCTTCCCGGACTCCCCATGCCTCTATATTCTTGCCATTTGGACTAGATTTTGTCATATTTCCCGGGGCAGCTACAGCTTAGATAGACCACCTGTTCTGCGTGCTGACACCAATCTAGATTGTTTCCCCAGACCTGAATCTCCAGCAGCCTAACCCCTGCCCATGCTCTTGCTATATCTCTTTTGGCCACACCTGCCACCAGCATCAGCCACAATCTTTGGTGGCGTGGCCAACCTTCGTCCCCAGACACATGGAGTAATAGCCATCTGGCCTTCAACGGGATCGTGAGGCCCTTTACCTGGGCCATAATGCAAATCACTTGCCTCCAGGGATGCTGTATGACTGGTCAGCTCCATAGGATATGAAAAAACGAGCCAACCATGCCATACTCCCTATTACATAGACGCAACTCGCTGTGGCCCATGCGGTGCAGAAGAGGTCTGGAGTAATAGGATCTGTGAAGGATTCTAAGTTGCACTAAACCAAATCTAGCATGGATTGCCACCTCCCTAGGCCTCTGAAGGGCTTCCTGCCAGCCCTCCTCCTCTATCGCACTGATGTCATCTTCCCACGCTTCACTGAGAGACCACCAAGGGTCTGGGGAGTTATTCATAAGTTTTTTATAGGTCAGGGAGACTGCCGTCTCTGGCACTGGTTCCAATAATAACCAGTCCTTTAAAGGAGATGACTCCAATAGCTGGTCGCCCACCTGTTTCCTGAGCGCGTGGCCCAACTGGAGGTATTGAAAACTAATCAACACCCCCATTGCATATTCCCTCTGCAATTCTTCAAAAGAGATCAGTGCTCCATTTCTCCAAATGTCTCCCAGATGGTCAATACCTATTAGACCCCATCAATAGAATCCCATTAACTTACGGAGTTCAATGAGTTGGTTGCTTGTCCAAATGGGAGTCGCATCCTTTAACTTACCCTCCCATCTCAAGAATTTGGTGGCCTCCCTCCACGCTCTCACTGTTGCCTGCATATGGAATGGAACCTGGCCCTCCACCTCTTAGCATGGCCGCCCGGTCTATCCCATAGGCATGCTTCTATGCAAATACCCATTCATTAAATAGGACCAACTGAGCCGCCCGTAGTATGCTTGGATGTCTGGAACCACTAGACCCCCATCAAACACACCTCTTTGGGCTGCTGGTTCCACGAAGGAGTACGCAATTCACTATTAACCTGAGCAAAGAAGGACGGTGGTACCTTAAACAGTGTGTTTTGAAGCACGTATAGGAGGTGGGGGAGAGACATCATCTTGAAGAGGGTGGCTCGACCCATCAGGGAGAGCGGGAGCTTCCTTCAGTGTGAAACATCTTCACAGAGATGATCTAACTGTGGATATAGGGTACGCTTGAGGAATTCGTCCAGAGTCCTTGTTAAGTATATTCCTTAATAAGGAAAGCCCTCCTCAGCCACCTGAGTCAAACATCTCGCCGGCAGAAGCAGTTTGCCACCCTGTTAATGGGTAAACTCTGGATTTCCCCCAGTTTATTTGATATCCAGAATATGCTCCGAATAGCTGGAAGATGTGAAGCAAACTATCTACTAAGTGGCGGGGTTTAGTAACATTTAGGAGGACATCGTCTGCATACAAGTATATTCTAGCCTCCCACCATCCCCCTTCTGGACTACTCCATATTAGAGGGTCTTGTCACACCCCGGTGGCCCGTTGCTCCAGCGCCAGGGCCCTCTTCATTCCCCTGTGGATGGCAAAGGAGCGGGAAGTCACCTCATTAACTCTTACTCGTGGGCCACTATATAACTGGACCCATGCATAGAACTGAGGGTCGAAGCCCAATCTGGTTAGGACTGCACGGAGGTATGACCACTCAAAACTATCCAAGGTCATTTTTGCGTTAGCAGTACCGCTTCTTCCGCCTATGGGGCACCCGTTGCGTGCAAGATCCCACATAGGCGCCTCAGATTCGGTCTGGCATTCCTACGGGGCATGAAACCTGTTTGATCACAGTGGATCAAGTAGCTCATTACCGGCTGAAGCATATTCACCAGTATTTTAGCCAATACCGTTACCTCCAGATTTAACAGACATATGGGTTGATAGCAGCTACATGCTGTATGTGGTTTGCCTTCTTTATGCAGGACTATAATTGTCGCTATTGTTTGATCCAGGGGCAGTGCACCATCCTCCGTAGTTTCCTGCAACATTGCCAACATGTGTGGCGCTACAATGTTTGCCATACATTTGTAGAGCTCTACAGGCAGACCATTAGGTCCCACCGCCTTTCCCGATTTTGTCTCCACTATTGACCTCTGCACTTCCTCCACCGTTAGTCCCTGATCTGACGCCTCTCTATCTGCTGCTAGGATTTCTACCAGCGGAAGGTCCCCAAAGAATTCCATGCAATCCGCATAGGTTTGGGCAGTCATGGAGGAATATGTGTGCTCATAGTAGGTGTCAAAGGCCTGTGCAATTTTGTGTCCTCTGTGATATGTCGCTTGCCTGTCTCGTCTCTTATCTCAGCCACCCAGCTTCTGCTCCGGTCCCTTTTTTCCAACCAAGCCAACAGCTTCTTTGCTCTGTCCCCTACTTCATATAAGTGCCTCTGCATGGCCAAGGTGTGCATGCGTGTGTGCCTTATTGTCTGCTAGATCCCTCAGCTCCTGTTGCATAAGCAACAGCTTATGACAATGGTGTGAATCCCCCTGTCAGAATCTCCCTACCCGGAGCCTCAGAGCTCCTTTAGTCGGTGGCCATCTTTGAGAAAGCCTAGTTACATCCTTTCAGGCCTTCCCTTTTATTGATGTTCCAGAGACTGCTCTGGGAGAACACAGTTGTTTCGTAAATATGTGAAAGTATATGAGGGCATGGTCAGTCCAGTGCAGAGGTAGGATATCCTTCATGGATGTATGACCGTCAGGGGCAAATATAAGATCCAGAATCGTGGAGAAATAGTGTCCCAATGTTAGAAATGGGGTTTCTGGTTGGCTAGAGTATGCACCTAAGCCAAGCAAAACCCGTCCACTGTAGTCAGGGCGAGGGAGTCACACACCCAAGATAACCTCTGCTCACCTCCTTGGTAGCTTTGCATGAGTAGTCAGGCTTATCCTAGAGGCAATGTGTAAAGCAATTTGAGAACACACAACACACATGATGCAATAAATACACCACAAAGGAAACACAACACCAAGTTAGATAAAAATAAACTGAATTACATAAAACATCATTAGACCAAACACAGCATGTCAGAAATACCCTGCTACACAAGCAGTTGTCAGAACATCACACAGGTTATTAGTACTCTGCAACACAAGCAGTAGTCAGGTTGTCATTACCACAAATGCATGTCATAATAAATACATTATAATGCAGGCCAAGACATCATCATGGATGATGAACAGAAACATTTCCATATTACATGTGTCCTAGAGCATTCTCATGTATGCCACCAAAAGGAACCCACGCCTATACTACAAGACAATTCCTTATGGCATCAGTCATAAACACACCCAGTATGGTACCCCAATTAAGTAATGGAAACATACAAACTCCCCTCCAACCTGGTTAGTAAAACCTGCAACCGAGATCAGGTCCCTGAACAAGAGAAGCAACGTTATATATACCACGGAGGGCAGAAATCACCATAAGACACCTCCTCGAACAGGGCTACAGCATCGCTGCATTCATGTAGTTTGCGGTAGCTTCCCGGGAGGCTGGGCAGGTACGGGACCTCCGTCGAGGGTTTCCTCCCCATCCTGCCAGCCATACAATACTGCTGCCAAAAAATAGATAGAGGGACCATATCCCCAGCGACCACGATCCCCATGACCGCCGGTACTTCCGCTGTGGGGGGAGAGCTGAAAGAAAGGCAGCCCTCCTAAGCGGGAGGCGACCCTTCTCCTCACACGGGCCGCCTCTACTAGCAACCCTCAGCCAGGGCGGGGCCTCCACCGAGGCTTCTGATTATCCGGTGAGGCCCAAGAGTGGGCGTGGCTTCCCACGGGTCACCAATTCCACACACAAAAAGTGCAGCCAGGTGGGATGGGTCTCCTGGCTTGGGACCCCACCTTACTCAGAGCCAGGCCTCCAAGTCCTCTCGGGGGCCGGGTGGACTCTTCATCTCCCTGGCCGACAGGACTCTCCGCTTCTCCTCAGCCCCTACAGCCTTTGTTGTACGGCTCGGGCGTGACAATGACTTGGCAATTGGAATTGCCGGGCTGTGCCCCCAGGGCACCAGAGAGAGTGTGCGTCTGTCTGTGCATGTTGTAGATGTTGGTAGTCACCGCTGCACTCCTCTCCTTACAGGGGGGAGCACAGCAGCGCTCACCAGGCACTTTGGGGCAAACAAAAGCGTAGTGCTCACAAGGCACTTTGTAGATTAGGCAGGATGATGGGCCTCCCTCATGCTCCTGATCAGCCACAATGAACAAAGGGAGCACTCGTCACGCTCTAAAGCGCTCCTCATGCGCTGGGGAAACAAAGTATAGCTCACTTCCAGCACTTTAAGGAAAAATGCAGGGGAACAGGGGAACAGAGGACATACCACCTAGCCCCTGGAGACAACAGATGGGGTACAGGGCAGCAAGGCCCAAGCAAGAAGGCCAAAACAAAGGTTTGCAGGCAATGGCAATTCCTCTTAGTGACCCAGCAGGTCACAGATCAGCACAAAAGCAGCAGTCTAAAGGCGGTTCCTGGTAAGTCCCTCCAGCAGCATCGTATGACCATTTCAGTAGTTTATTAGTGTCTCAAAAATGTGTGGGAAGACCCCCTGTATTCATTGTGTGCAGTCTCCACAAAAGGGGGAGAAGGGGTTCCACCTAGTACTGACCGGTTCCAAGAGTGTTCTCTTTCTCCTCCAGCACAGGCTCTAGACATGAGTTGGGGGTAAACGAGCACTTTGTTTGAGGCCAGGGCAAAGCCTTTACAAATGCAGCTGTGTCCCGCCTCTCCCTCTCCCAGCCCAGGAAGACCATTCAATTTGCAGATGCGCCTCTGTGGCACCTCCACCTTCCCTGTGTACAGGCAGTCTGAAAAGTATACACAAAGTCCAGCTGTCACTCTGCCCCAGATATGGATTAGAGTCAAGCTGCCAAACACCAGTCATAAGCAGAGCTAAATGCCCACTTTCTAAAAGTGACATTTCTATAATGGTAATAAAAAATCCACCAAGTAAGCAGCATTTTTCACCATCATTACCACCATACCAAACATGCCTACGCAACCGCTCATAGAACAGACAATACCACCTAGACATAAGGTGGGGCATTTCCAGTGCAATCCTATGAGCAAGGCAGCACTCGCGGCAGTGAGAAACCATGTAGGCTGTTTGTCGCTACCAGGACAGTCCACACAACCAGGCACATGTCCTGCCTTTTCCATACATAGCACCCTGCCCATAGGGCTAGCTAGGGCCTACCTTAGGGGTGACATATGTAGTAAAAGGGAAGCTCCAGGCCAAGCAAGTAAATTTAAATGCCAAGTCCCTGTGGCAGTAAGCTGTGCCCGCAGGCCCTACAGCAGCATGCCTGAGACAGGTTTGAAAGGCTACTTCTGTGGGTGGCGCAAGCTGCGCTGCAGGCCTACTAGTAGCATTTAATTTACAGGTCCTGGGTATAGGGATACCAATGTACAAGAGACCTACAGGTAAATTAAATGTGCCAATTAGGTTTAAGCCAATCATATCAAATTTAGAAGGGAGACCACATGCACTTTAGCACTGGTCAGCAGTGATAAACTGCTCAGAGTCCTAGAGCCCACAAAAAGAGTTCAGTAAAAATAGGAGGAAGGCAAAAAGTTTGGGGATGACCCTATAAAAAGGGTAAGGTCCAAAACCCACCCTATAGGTTGAGCCATTTACTCGCTGCTATATAAACCCAAGGTGTTGCATGACCCCTGCAATTCTTTGCAAAAGCGCTGAGGCATCCATATCAGCCCGAGATTAAAGTCCTCCAAAATAAAAAAGTTTGCATGAACAAGCGTCAAATTGGAGATGACTTCTATCAGATGTTCAAGATGAGTATTTTGGAGTCCTGGTGGTCTGTAGCACAGGATGCTTGAAAAGACATTACCTTTCTCAGTTTTTAGAGCAAAACCCAAGAGTTCAGGGCGACCAAATTCATTGAGTTCACATCTCTTCCACCTTTCATTGTAATGACTCCTACTCCTCCCCCCTTCTTGTTAGTGTGTGGTTTATGGAAGCCTTTGAACCCAGTAGGGCAAGATGTAACCAATTCTACCACTGAATCAGGTGTCGTCCAGGTTTCTGTTATGAACAGGGTATTCCAATCCCCTGATCCTGAAAGTAAGTAAATCTACTCCATATGTTTTACTGCTTACTGATATGGAGTAGTTGCTTTCTTGAGTAGTAGAGCCTTGGTGCCTTATTGGCGTGAATAAACTCCCTTATACCTGGGGTAAAACCAGCAGCATGGCTGGCGCTGTGCACGATAGGTGCACGGACGAGCACAGACGGGCTTAACTGTGGCGGGTCATCGGCGCGGTCACCCCAACCTCCGGCTAATAAAGCCTTCCTGATCGAAAGACTAGACCCGCACCCAAGATGGAGGTCAAAAATGTCACGCTCTAACCAGCGCACACGTAAAACACAGTAAAACAGTTTTAGCTCTTTAAGTGGTAAGTAATTCGTTTTAAGTTTGTCAGTGTATATTACTTACTCTTCCAGTTGAATTCTCAGTTTTGTGAAGGGTGGTGTTGCATTCTTCTTGTTGTAGCGTTTTTACTTGAAAATGCAGGTGTTTTTTCTGCTTTTTTTATTGTGATAATTTAATTAGTTATAGTGCGATGTTGGTTGAATTGTTACAGCTATAAGTTCATTAGTTACTTTTTCTATATTTCAAATTTGTTTTTTTCTTTATTTGGAGAATGCTAATTAAGGTATATGTTTAGTGTTATGTATGCATGTGTTGAAAGATCACTTTTCTTAAATGTATATAATTCTAAAAAATATTTTAGTAGCTAATGTTTTCTGTATTTTTTCCATTTTATTAGTATGTTTATTCTGTTATATATTTGTTTTTTTTGGGTTGTGAGTAGCTAAGTTTCACAATTAATTTCAAATTCTTTATTTTTAGTGTACATGTGAATATTTTTTTTTAAAACACTGAGTTAGTGGTTTGTGAGTTCATAGGCAGTTAAATTAAAATTGAAATGATTAAATAATATGTTTTAAAAATAATTTTGCAATGTTTTCATAGCCGATATTGTTGATTTGGATATTTTTGTCATTACGTATATATTTAATGGAGTGATTATACTGGGGTTATCAATATTGTTGTGTTTGATTTTATGGTTGCTTTTGCATCAATATATTTTTTCATTTTTTGAAAAAAATATATGGTGACAGTATTTGGGTGAATGGTATTTTTGGGCAATAGTCTGGTTTCTCGAAAGTGTGGCTGATGATACTGTGTCATGGCCCAATAAGAGTCAGGCATTAAAACTTCCCTTATTTCTACTATGCTTTTGGTTTGATAGCTTTATAGCTCTCTAATAAAGATGTTAGCGTACTTCATTGTCTTCATACTCATTTAAAGGATTCTTCTTCAGGGGAACAATTTAAAATAGCCACCTGTGCTAAATGGCGTCTGTGCCCAGGTTTTATCACCATAATTTATTATCAGCACAGTATCACTAAATAGCTATGTATCACATAAGTATTGGTAAAGCACACATAACCTGTAGGTATCTAGGCACTGAATAACAGACATTTATTGCTACCCAACTCAATGGTATTCATTTTATTGAACTCAGAATTTTGGAGGAAAGGCTGAGTGGACCCACCAGGGATTGAACCTGTGACCAGGAGGTTGAACACAGGGTCCTACAGTGGATGCATTAAACCACTAAGCCACCAGACCCAGCTATGTATGTCATTCCCTATTAGTAATACTAGAAAACAGAAGAATATCTTGTTTGTGATAGTTGCATGTTGATGTACAGAACCTCTGTAGTTTTCCATTTTTTCACAAACAGGAAAATTAAGGACACTTGTCAGCAGTTCAGGGCCAAATGCTTCAGCAGGGTAAGAGCACATGATCTGTGCCCACTCTCAGGGAGGACCAAAATGGCATTCGCTAGTGGCAAATCTGCAGGTTTTTCGAAACCTAAGCACAAATTGTTCCCCACAATAGTGCGTCTATGGCAGCTTCCAAAGGTGCATTAGATGAAGCGAGGCGCAGATTTTACAGACATATTTGTCATTTTACCATGAAGTCACCACTATGGCTATGCAAAAACCCTGTTGGACTATTCCTCAAAGTGGTTTCACTTATTTGCTGTGGAGAAGTCCACCTTCTTGAAAGTTCTTAAACAATTGAGAAGGGGAAGTTTCTCCAGGACCATGCCTTGTAATAATTGAGTTAATTCTACTTTGAAGAAAGGCCTGCGCCAGTCCACGTTTTTGTTTTCCTCCCATCCCAAATGTCTTTGATGGCAGACAGGGCTGTCAGACCATGATCTTAATTTAACTGCATCTTGTAACAAGAACGAAA